>NW_025062478.1:8870000-9427500 GCF_000002995.4 Brugia malayi
GGCTTAATATTCTTATTAGCCTGCTATCAAGCATTCCAGCAAATTGAAACAGTTTTAGTCTATTTTCCCACCTACACTTGTAACAGTCACTTTAATCTTTCGAACCTCTGCTTTTCCTCTCTCCTACTTCAGTTAACCAGGAATATTGAAACTCGGGGCAGAACAACCATCATGCTTCTCCCAATCGCAAACATATAATGTCGTAAACAAAGAACTTTTAACAAATGCATTAATACGATAGACGGATAATTTTTTTCTTTTTCCATTTACATAAATCCGTTTTATACACTGTACAAGCAAAAATACATGGATGAGTCGACCTGAACAATTAATCACCTGAAATGTACAGAACACAAAAATGATAACATTTTTGAGCACATGTACTAGAATCTCACGAAAATGACTGGTGATTAATTTCCTGAGTAAACATTTTGCTAATTTCTTTATTTCTGTATAAATTTTTTTCTTTATGCATAAAATTTTTTATTTCTGTATAAAATTTTTTTAGGTTTAAACAAAGATTTATATTATCTTTGTATTCGATTTCATTTGGTACCAAGCTACGATCAAGAGTTACACTGAAAGAACGAACAGATATAGGATAATAAGAAGACATCTTCGTTTCAAGCTTTATATTCGATTTCAAATATTTTGATTTTTTTTCCCAATTTAAAAAACAGATATAATCGAAAGGGATGAAGAGAAAGTGAGCAAAAAATTCTCGCAAATATAAGCATTCACGAATCAATTAAATTACATTGTCTTTTCGATTTACATTGCTAATGAAATGAAGCTCTGCATAAGGGACATGTTGACTGATTGCTTGAATCGAACCATTTGTACTGCAAATAATAAATTGAAATCGAATTAATAAGCATCATAAGTTAAATGGCAGTAAAATATAAGTTTCTACAAACTACACTATCAAGTGATGGAACACCTTTTTTAATATGAATACATATTCTTTCATTTAGTTTTAATAGGTTTAACACACTTACATTATGTCACAAAGAATGATTTTCAACAAATGCACAACCGTACTACTTCTTGAACACTAGAAAAAGATGAAAATTATATTAACTTACAAGACAATCAGAATGAAATCGTTTTTTACATTGTTTGCATCGTACCCGTGGTAACTGATAAGTCCTTGAATGAACAGTCATCATGCAAATGGTGCAATCTTCTGCACCCTCCATATGCTTCTCGATATTACCTGCCCACATTAATACTGCATCCACAATGGAACCATTCTGCAACAACAACAATTGACGCATTATGAGCTATCAGAACATGAAGATATATGCAATTCTGTATAGCAATTCTAATAGATAATTTTATTTGCGATCCTCGCTCATCTCTAAGAGATACAAAGTATCTAAAAACAAATAAGCAGATCAATTAAAGCTTTAACAACATTCTGCAATAGCGCAACAACTATCAGTTCGTTAAAATGTTTTCAAGCCCAACACACTAAAATTCGAAAGATGAAATGATCTCTTTATTGAATGGATCATGGTGTAATATAAATCAATATTGTATAAATTATGAAAATATAATACCTGATGAGTAAGGAACATTGTAAGCTGCAAAAGCCATTTCCTTCTTGTTTCCCGACTTACGATGGCTCTTTCATCCTCAATCAAGGGGATGCTGAGTGGATAATCTACGGGATATTCTATCGTTAGAGTCATAGTCGAATCTTCCAAATCGTATTCTGCCACAATTTGTCGAGCTGCTCGCAACAATCGAACCTGCAAAGGCTAGATGAGTCCTACTAGCATTGTAATTAACTGCTAAGAAATGACAGCAGTAGAATTAAATTACGTCTCAAAAGTCGTCGTCTGTTCTCTGTACAACTTTTCGTGGAGGCAACATTTTCAAATTTCAATCTCATCTAATCTTTGTAAAGTGTAAATAGAAGCAACAGCGAGCATATAAAAAATTAACAAAAACATACTAAAAATTCTGTGATAAAAAAAGAGAACTATCAATACTTTTAATTTATTCGGTATTTCACGAGATGTAAACTGATTACACTCTGCTTTCCAGATCATTTGACTGATTGATTTGGTTACAAATCTAAAAAGGAATTACATTTAATTTATATTTGTTTAAAAGTATAGGTAAGCAAAGAATACAACAATGTAAAAAAAAAAAAAAAAACGAACGATTTGCAAATAGTAGCAGCGGCACGAGGTAGCTTTATATACCATTGACGTACTATTGCCGGTAGTATTCCGCAAGTACTGTAGAATAACCGAAAAGCATATCGTGGCAATAATGATTTTATTTCATTCCAATAATCTAAAATCTATATATTCCACTCGCCTATTTGGGTTATTTTTTGCGCAATAACTAATCTATTGAATATTTTATATGTTGATTTGAAAAAAAAAAAAAAAAAAAAAAAACAATGACAAATGCCTCGCACTTCATAAACCGAATTAAGATATTAGCACATCGAAAAACTTTATCCAGAAATATATTAAAAACGGTCATTTCAGCTCAACCTTCAATGGTATTTTTATTCCAACCAAAACTAGAAGTTATTTCAAACTAACAATTAAACAAAATATAAGTTACAATACTTTCTAAATGCTGACCATCGTTAATTTCCCTGCTATATCTTTTGTTTATCTCTTTCCTTTTTTTAAAAAAAGTTTCGGAAAAAAAAAATTTTTTTTTCAAAGAAAGTATTGGATAAAGCATTGAAAAATGGGTATACCTCGTTTAGCAATATCCGTAACTTCCACAGTGATATTCACACCTGTAAAAGAATTCATCACTTTGCTGTTTCTAATTACCAGCGCAGAACGTATCTTTTTAATTTCCATTATGTGTAGATTTCAAAGAGCAGAACAATCTTCCATTTTTCTAAAAAAAAAAAAAAAAAAAAAAAAAAAAGAAAGAAAAAACGATTGGAAAAACTTACAAAGATGAGGATCCGAAAGAAGAGAAAACAAATGAGGCATGATCTGATCGATGTATGGACCCATAGCACTGCAATATGCTACCCTTTCGAGCAGATCAAACTGACTCAAAGAACTGATAAAAGCATCCCAAATAAGCAATTTCGGTGGCAAAATACAATTGCCTATCACTGTATCATCCAAAATTCTCGTGAATGGCACTGGCAAGCGTTTTTGATAATTGGAGGGAAGCTTCTCATCTCCTAGATTATTTTCTTCGTTTTGCTTATTTTGTATCTTCAACATGTCCTTTGTTAATCTGTAGAAAAGAAAATTTTCAATGACAAAGGGTTTGTGAATAAAATCAACAACACTAAAAGGGAGGATACTACTAGCTGATAATTTCATAAGTACTGATAATTTCATAAGTTTGTACACATCACCGACTTCTCTGCAAGGCAGATGAAGAATTTAACAAATGAAACAAGTAAAACATAGAAAGAAACCATTGAATCAAACAAAATTATCAGGAAACTGACATCTTTTGTAACAAAAATATGAAATTAACATACAACTTCAGTATTTTCAGTGCAGCAATTTGAACATCCGGAAAAGGCCAGTTGATGAGTGTGTGCAAGGGTATGATGACTGACTGCAGATGTTCATCATAGCTGGAAACGATTGTTCCACAATTACAATCAATAAAAATTATTTTACGAGCATTTTCTCTAACTTCTTGAAATCAATCAATAGTGCTATGATAAATAAATTACAAATAGAGTCATTTCGCAATTCCAAGTGCTTTTTCATCAACTGTTCATTCTAATATTGTACTACGATACTCTGACGATCAATGGATCTAACAATTCTTTCAATGACCCAGTTGTAATTGACGTATAAAACGAATGTTGTACTTTAAACATTTTGCTAATTAATAAAACTTAGATTAGACACTAACCACAGAATTATAATTAAGTGTAGGCATTCTAATATATCTATAATTTTACTTCAGGAGATCCAACTCGACATCGAAAACAGACGGTAATGGAACAGTTCGAATAAATTCTTCGGTTGTGTAACTTATTGATAAACAAAGAGCGTTCTGAAGAGCCATCAAATGAGAACTTTCTTGATATGAAGTCAGCCCAAAGAACCATATGAGCAAAATATTTTGCGCTGTAGGACAGAAGAAGTCTGACCAATCCTAAAATTAAAAATTTATGTAAGAATTCAGATGAAAATTGAATGCAACAATTATCATGAAATTCAGTTTTTTGCTTCGTTGATAATGCAAACCTGTCTGAAAGGTGCTAATTCGACATCATCTTTAGTGTTATCAATCATTTGAGCAAATTCATTGAATAATTTCACAGACATGCTGCTAAATAACAAATAAGATCTTGATTTACACTGCCCCCAAAATTCATTAGCACTCTGAAATCAACAGAGATAATGCATGGTTCTCAGTGGATTAATGCTGCACTGATACAACTTTTTATTTGATATTTCTTTTCATCAGCCAGTTATGGCAGAAACTAATGTATACGTAGAATAAGTAAGGGTGCTTTAACAAAAAGATTTACATAACTACTTGCTTCGATAACGATACTACTGCATTTTGATCAAGGGATATTAGGATTTTTGCTGCTACAACCTATACGCTCTTATTAACAAAGAATAGTGCATTTCACTGATAAAACTCAATATATTTCTAGAACAATTTATAGCTTATTGCAAACAAATCATCAAGCATACTTCGAGAGATGTAATTAATGCACAACATAAGAAATCTCTCATGGAGGTATCCATTTGCCGTAGATATGGACAACAACGAGTTAGGAAACGAAGAATGGCGCAATTAAATATATTTTGTTTTTCATCATCCTCCATCCTGTATAAAAACAGTAGCATCATCAAAACAATAATTGACCAGTTGTTTAGATGATGCTTTCATTAAATTAATGAGGTCGAATAAAGAATATAGTTGCACGCTATTAAGTTTCATTCAACGTTTTTTAAATATCATACCATGTTGAAAATCAAGATTTCCTAAACTCTAAATAAAGTGCAGCTAGCGTACTCAACAAAGCAAAAACAACTGATCTGGGATAAAAAAGATGAGATTTATTATTTCTAGATGTAATATGTTTTTACCTTATTCAGGAAAAATCGTTGGCTGAAAGAATAAAAAGAATCAAATAACTACTTATAAGTGAATAGATATTCCTCAAGTGTTGAGCGTCCTTCTACCATGAACTGAGTAAATAGTTGGAGCAAATTCACAGAATTTTCCGAAGATGATGTTATCTCAAAACGGCTTGTCCAATATTTCATAGAAATATAGGGATCACAATAATCGTCGCATACCAAGCTTGTATCTGAAAATAATAATGGGATATATATTCAATCTGAAAGCTTTTCCTTTTAATTTTTGAGAGCTTCAGACTTCTACAATTCTTCTGTCTGTATAGCCTTACAAAAACTTCTGATTTCTATTTTGGATAGATAAAAAAACATTACAAAAAGGAAGGATAAACAAACCAAAATCAAGTTACTGATCAGACTTTTTTAGTTACTATAAATGCAGATCCTGACTTAAATAAATAGGAACGTGAACCTTTACAATAAAAAAAGAACCTTGTAAGCGAAGAGCTGCGGAACAAAATGTGATTCCATATGGATCCAAGTTCTCTGAAGAAACTTTAAACAGTGCCTCAACTTTTTCCGCGCATAAGCTATTTGCTAATGAGCGCAGTGTAATGAACAGACATAATGATTCATTTCCTTTGGCAATCAGTGAGATACATTCAGAAACAATGTTCTCCACAAGCTGCCCATTCACCTGGAACAATATAATTAGTTAGAATCAGAACTACTAACTAATTTCTTGGAACATTTTTTCACAATGCTCTACATGTCATTTGTAATGAAACATGTCGGTGATATTTTGGATAAAGAAGAAATAAATAAAAGCTACTACGAAAATAAAGAAATAAACAAACCAAAACTAAGTTTTTGATCAAATTTTTTAAGTTTGCTCCTGTGTCAATGAGTTTCTCGTTGCATACTGTATTTATGGATGCTAATGATGAAACAGCAATAGCATAAAGGAAGCTTGTGGTACAGTATCTCATGTTTTGTTCAAGTACCATGTCGAGATAGCTTGTTATAAATACAGCATAACCAAGATGAGGTAACAATGTGAAATTATCGTCCATATTTTCATTAAACAACGATTTAATTATTGGTGAAGCAAGACATTCCTGGGCATCCATTATTTCTAAGCCATACTACAAAGATAAAAACGCTTGGGTTTTAATTTATTTACTGACAAATTTATTTACTGACAAGCTAGTTTCTAGTATCCCAGAGTTTTTTCTATGTTTTTATTAATATTACAACTAATATGCAGCGTCTCAGAAGAATTTTGTGTAATTCAAAAAATAGTGCCCAAATAGTTCGAACTTTTTAAAAATACAACTAAAAGATCATCTATTTGTTTAGCTTTCCCTTAAATACTACGCATTATCATTTTAAAGACTCAGTATTATTAAAAATAGATACCATTTTATCGAGAACAGATAACTTATCAACCAAATCGGCAGTACTAATAATAAAATAAGTTACAGATGAAGATGGCAATGAAGTAGCAATTGTTGTCGCAATTTCAATGTCAGAGCGACTAAAAAAAAAGTAAATAATAAAATAAGTTACTTAACAATGCAAACAAAGCAGACTAACATGACAGAGTTTTCGAAGCGTTGCTCTGTGGAATATAATATTATAAAAAAATATATCTCAATTTGAGAATAGTAAAAAAATGTTTTAATTCCGAAATGCAATATATTTTATGCCCCAGTTTAAATTCATGACAAAGAATTCTCAGATTTGTTTTTGCAGGAAAGATTGACTTGATATTCAATGCAATAAAAATGAAATTTCCATCGGATATCCGACAGTTTCATTCAAAGCTTACAACATACTCAAACTGAAGTAAGTCGGTTGATTTAATTTTATTGCTAATAGTTTGTGCTACTGATTTCATATCCATATTGGATGAAACCATCACTTTAACTGTTTCGTTTATGACTTCTGAAATCATACTTAAACATAAGGAAATGTGCAAATTCTTTGAATTAAAATGTGTTTGTGACTGCTCAACTAAGAATCAATAGCTGAATAATCAAGAAATAGAATGAAAATGCTCATAAAATGCTCAACTCAGCATGTTAATAGAAATTTTTATTATCTTCTACTATACTAACACTAACTTGTTCAACGCTTTAGTGAGGAAAATATAATAAAGTCGCACTCTGTTATATCCTGCTCAAATAATCAAACTGAATCACAACCTGCAGATGGCTCTTGCAATTCGAAAAATTGTCCAACAATAAGGTCAACAAGTTTGCTCCGCAAATGTTCAGAAATCTACAATATAACAGTTTTTCTCGCGAACTCATAATAGTAAATATATAACAATTATTCTCACAGAACTTTAAAATCCATCAAAAAAGAGAAAAAAAGAATATGAAACAAATTTTAATACCTCTCGACCTCGTTTATTTAACACTGTTATAAGCAATTGTTGATCAATCTGATAACAATTCTCTACCAAGACCTCAACATCCAAAATTTACATTAATTCACACACTATATATCTACATCTGTTAAAGGCAGATGCATATATTCAGAGTTTCTAATTTTTTCATCGGTTTTGCTTTGGACTTCGCCTAGTCTTGTTGCACTTACTTGTTTTCCCATCCTTAGAAATCTAATCATTAGAAAACTATGGTACCATTTGTTCTAATAGCTATGTATAACTAAAAATTTCGCTGATATTAGGATATAAATATATATCCTAATATCAGCGAAATTTTTAAATATATATAAATATAAATATATATAAATATATATGTATTAATATATACATAAATTAACATATTGCTTGTAGATGTAACATATAGATGAATATAATTATTTATTTTAAAAGATATTAAATAAGTTACAAACTTACTTGCTGCAAAGCTGTATCAAAATCAGGAAACGACGTAGCGATATCCATAAGAATGTCCCAACGTTTCAAATCAGATTGACGAACACAAAATCGCATAGCTCTTACAAGCAATAGATCATCAGTAATAAAATGTGCTGCGAAACATCTGTCCTTGTCTAGTAACCCAAAAGCAATTAGAAATCGAATGGATGTCAATTCGTCATTAGTCTGCAACGAAAGTACATCTTAGTAACCCTTAGAAGCTTTTTTAATCAAAAACACAATTTCCTTATAATATATGCACTCCAACTCACAATGGTAACTTTGAAACTGAACTCCAATATTTCTTAAACTCCAATATTTCTTAACTTGATTCAGATGGAACTCCACTATTTCTTAATCAGATCCAGTTTCAAAATTTCGATTTTTAATTCGTTTCTCAAATGAGTTGATAATTCCGAAGTATTGAACACTGCAAAACTAGTTCTCTTGAAAAAGGAATCCCGAGAACAGAGAAATAAAGGTTCTGCAAGGATGTCCAGCAAAACCAATCCTTCCCGAATTCCTTATTAAAGAAACAATTAAAGAAATTAAATCGACTCTACAGCTTGCAACAAAAGATTTCTCCAAAAAAAGAAAAAAATTATTTCTCTATCCAAACGTAATTCTTTAGCATTGAAAGGAAGATATACGGACAATAACTATGAAGAAAGCGCTTAGAACTCTCATTACATTTTCAATAAAACATTTTCAAATACCATACCTTATAGAATTCTGTAATGGGCTTGTCAAATTTCGCGCTAAATTTTATCAGTAACTTCAGCATGAGAAGTGCTGCATCTTCAGCATCTTTCCAGTTAATTTTGCTCGAAATAGCTTGACAGAGATCAATCTCAGAAGCGATCTTATTCAGTATGTCATCATCACACTTTTCCATCACACTATAAATCAATTTCTGGCTAGCATGTACATGTGTGAGCAACTGCGCTATGAAATGTGACCAAACAGGTTCTACTTCGTCATAAAATAACTCCTCGATTAATGGTCCCGTAGATGAAAGCTGAAAAAATGAAAATGACTGCAGAGAAAAATAATTACTGAGCAATTATCAGTTTTTTTTTTTTAAAAAAATTTTTTTCTTTCAACATAACATTCACAAAATATACATGTTTCAATACAAAAGAATACCTCATTCAAAAGATGATCCTGAATTTGATTACGTAGTCGATCTGCAATCTGCGAATTTCGGAACCATTTACTGATAATACGTCCTGGCAAATGCACCATTTTCTTGACTAATGACTTGTCATTCCAGTTCAAAGTGCACTTCATCGCAATCCACACCTAAACTTTTATAGTATATAACAACCATTACAATAAAATGAAGCAAACTGAACAACAAAAAAAAAAACCTTTTCAATAAATTCATCCACAATAATATCCAAATCATTAACACACCGATTCATAGTCCACCAAATCCCAAATTCAGTGAATTCTGCAAAAGTATTTACCCAAGCAACACATGGAAACGATAATTTCCAAGGCATCCTAAAAGCACGAATCATTAAATACTTTGCTTCACAAGATCATACATTAACAGTTTTAACATAGCTGAATTCTAACCCCGCTTAACATATTTTCCCTCCAATACCCAATCACAAAAAAAACATGCATCATGAACTAGCACTAAACTAATTTATCGCAGTTGAATAGAATTTACAATAATCAAATCGCAGTTGAATAGGTTAAAAAACAATTACCCATCGAAAAAAGCACTTAGTATTCTCTTCAGCAGCTCTTGACCTTCAATCGCCACCTTCTTATCAAGCACAGCTTTTATTACAGGTATAAAAATCGTTGAAATATGGTTCCAAAAGCTACAACAATAACATCTATTTATCTACTTTCCCCATACTGCATTTATTTACATTTTATATGTTTGCCAACTTATCTCTATCAATGTTTTGACATTAGAAACAACATCATCTATATTTCTGTTTTAAGCTCTACAAAAAATGAGTCACAAATTTCCCTTTATAAAATGGCATTTTGTAAATTAGGCATATTAATAAAAGCTTGTATGGTAACATGATAAAGTGTGCTCTCAATGAAATTATGATAGCTGGTCACAAATTACAGTGTCGATCTTTTGCTAATAATTTAAATTTTATAATAAACTGAACGCTTACTTTTTTTTGCGCCTTATCAATGATATGACACGATTTACCACTACGTTATCAATATCTAATACAGTAAAGAGCACGTCCGCCTTGGTCATTTCAAGAATGAGAAGAGCAGATGCGCGACCGACATTCCTGTCGATACTGTCCAGGTGAGCTAGTGCCGTAGTCGGCAAGGCACTATTTAATATTACCTCCCATCCGTTAAGTAATGACGCTACGCGACTTGCTAAGATCATTGTAGCACTAACAATCTGAAGCATTCATTAATGTAAAGGCAGAATAAAGTAGCTCCAAGATGGACGAGGATACTCTTAAGAAACTATCATAATCCTCAGCTTTCTTTCTTAAAGAAGATTCGAATAATCATATACCGAATATATATATTTAATAATAATAATAATAGAAAATGGACAGGAATAGGAGCGAAATTAAGATAAGTAAAATAAGAATGAATTATAAGTAACTGTATCCAAAGTAATTTCGGTAAAACATAAGTTGGCGATAGAATGACATACAAAGAAAAACAAAATAATGCTAAGTTATTTTAAATATGAAATCACCTGAGAAGATGATGTTAACAGTCGTCTATATGATCGGTTATTGAAAAAATCAATTATTCGATTACGCTGTTCATCGCTAAGAGACTGCGTACAAAACCAATGAAGATATTGCAAGCTTTGTGAAGCAAGCCTCACGTAACGCTGTTCTTCAGTCTCCTCTTCCTCACATCTTCAATAAGTAAATCTTGAGAAGTCTAATTACAAAAAATAGAAAACTCTGAGGACAATTTTTCGAACTTTTTTTCTTAAACAAAATACACCAAAACAATTTCATTTTTGACTTTATCGTCCTTTGCTCAGATTATTCTTAATTAAATAGAAAAAAACAGAACAGGAAATCAGTATAATAACAAATGGCACCTAAGTAACAACGAATGTTTGCCACTGATAAACTTAAGAGCAATTACACACGCTGGTTCCTTGAACATTTCTATAAGAATACCATATTTCTCATTAGGAAAACAGTCCACTAGCATGCTTCTTGATTCGTTGGCTACTTGGGAATAACTATCGTGCATCATTAATATTACATAAGATACAACCTGCAAATTTGCATTTTTGTTTCAATAAGAAATTTTTCCGTGAAAGCTTTTGGAATGCTAAGTCGATATCTCTACAAAAGCTGTGAAAGTTCTTCATTTTTATTCAGATTTAGGTCAATTAAAAAGCTAAAATCACTGAATTTGAGTTTGTTGACAATTAATTTATAGACTGTTATTTTTTCTCTAGTTTTTTTTTTTTTTTTTTTTTTTGGAGATTTAATTATTCTTTGGCGGAATTTTTCGTTTGTTTTCTTTTCTTTGTTTCGTGGTTTCATTATATTGATATTTTGATGATTTTTTTAAATGTTATTTTCTTTACTTTTTAGTTTGTCTTTTGTCATATTAGTATAATTATTTTCATTATCTTTAATTTTCGATCAAACGATTACATATTATGAAGAGATTTTATTTAATCTTCTAAACTAATTTTGTTACTCATTATAAATAATAAAAATAGATGAATATTACTTTTATTATTTTCGGAAATTCTAGATTAGTGATATGATAATTTGCAAAGTTCTGATTTGAAGCATTATATGATCGAATATTGGAATATAACATTATTATCACAACATCACTACGAAAAATTCTAACCTTTTCTAGATATGGTTCACAGTTTTTTTTCAGTTTTTTGATATAATCCCCCAAGACACGGATTACATTAGATCTAACTGTTACCGTTGTATCAAAAGCTAGTCTAGGAAATAAGACAGCAAAATGTTTGAAACTTTTCCGGACATCATCGAATGCTACTTCATCAATCAGTCGTCTCAATTCTTTCAGTCCCTGAAAAAAATGATTGCATTATTGATGGAGTAATAAACGTAAGTAATATTATAGTAAAAATGATGCCAAATCTACTTACGGTTATATTCATATCTTAAAAACCACATTCAATCTGAATTAAAAATTGTCATAAAGACTTCAAATTTACAATGTTTTGAAAAAAATTGTACAGTCAAAAGTACATATTTAAGTCCAAAAATGGCATGTACTTTTTCCCGAGTATGTAAATCTCTTTTCGTGGTTTTTCTCAAAGCGATCTGAATTTCAGCATCAAAGAAATTCTCGTCTGCATCACGATTCTCTAACGAAGTTGTCGTAAATGGCTCACAATCACCAAATGTTACAATCTGTAGTGGATGTCCAGAATTGGTCAGTAATTCTGCAGCATGGGCACTGCTTGCTGCCTGTAAAAATTCATGAATTTTCAAATAATTCCAGTAAGCCAATTATTTGCTATACAGTACAGCTGAAACTGCTTAATACCTTTTTTCCCTTTCTACTGTAACCTTTAATCATGATAATTGTAACTGAAACAGTGACTTTACCTGAGCATTTCCTTTTCGACGTTGATGTTTGCTCATTGTCCTCAAAAAGCAAGGATAAGCAGAAATGTAAAAAAGAATATGAATTGAATATGAGCGCAAAGAATATTATCCTAATGAGTTACGTTTAACTTAAACGCAACCGTACGTCCTGAAAATATTAGCTCTTCTCTTTACAATGTATATTTTATTAGGTTAAAATTGTTCCATAAATTCGTTTTTCTAACAGAAGATAAACATGTGGTAGTAAATATATACATGTACTGTATAACGACATGCACTGCATACGGTTCCGTGTGCTACGTGTACTGAACCCTCTAATCTTCTATACTCCGTCATAACGTAAGATTAGCTTACTTACTACCCTTTCCTTTCTCCAACTTATAAAAACACGATGCGCTTTCATCAGCATCATTATGAACCTCGAATTTGCTTGTGAGAAACAAAGCAGATTGATGTTCTCTGCAAGGATATTATCGGTGATAAGTTTGTGGTTGAAATGCAGCTCTCACTTTTAAAAATGGTAGAGCAACGTCTGTAATTTCATGCATAACACATAACGTGCTTTCAGGGAATGAAAGTAAAATAATTTCTTCCTCTCCTCTAGATAAATTAGTAATTACAGATACCACATTTCACAAACTTGAAAAAACTGATAAAATAGAAATTGTTTGCAAATACTTTGACTCATTTCAACGAAGGAGGTAAAGAGGTAAAGATGTCAGCTAGGCAGCAGAAATGTCATCACTTCGCTAATAAAATTTGTAAACAAGAGAAAAGTAACAATCACTGAGGAAGAAATGCTTAAAATCGTACAGCTTGTAAAAATTAAGTTATCAAATGACGAAATAGAGCATTAATTACTCCAAAGAACTGACAACGTAGACTGGATACATAAAATTTTATTGCAAGTTACTAAAGACGTTTCCCTCTATACGCTATAGCATTATAGATAAGGATATTCACGTACGTGACGATGTTGTCAATTTCCAGAGCATAAAAGAGGAGATACTATCTAATACAAAATCTGATCATGCGTATTTTGTAGTGCCAAAATATGTACCTCCACTTACCTACAACATCGCTCCTTCCCGCTCTCCTTATTCCTTACTTCACGTACTTTGTTACCACTCTCATGACTACTGAAGCCTCTAAAACGTGTGCCTCCACGTCTCCTTACGCACGGTACCATATTCTCATGCTTCCGTCAAAAAAACGTGTATTGCATGTATCGTTGTATGCAACAAATCGTGAAAGTAGTTAGTTCTAAAGAGAACCAACAATTTCAATTCCTTATCGTGACTTGTTCTTTTCTAATATTGTGTGAGTGTGTATAATGTATAATGCTTGTCGCATGTCTGATTTCATGACGTAGCACACGGACGGAGTTGAATTAAGTTAGCGTATTTGTATCAGTTCTTCCTGCTTACTTTTCAAAATGACATTTTATATGTAAGGCATGTATGTCACCTTACTCTATTAGAAGTATTGATCAAGCATTCACAAAAACTGAAAATTGAATTTTTGCAAGTTGGAGAAGTGATGTCTCATTACTGGATCAATACTAATAATCAACAGAATAACTGGTACAGTAGTGAAGGAGGTGCCAGTTGGGGACAGTATGATAATAGCCAGCAACAGTCATCGGTCCCACAAGGTAAGATTTTTATATCATTTATGAGTGTATCGCAATTCAGTACCAACAATGTTTCTTTTTCTTCAGATGATAACAACTAAATTATTCCACCATTATTTCAAGGACGATTGAATAGACAGAAAGAGGAAAATATAATCAACTTGCGCTAAAGCTTTGTGTCTGCAATGATTTTATAACAAAAATGAAAGCATTAAAAATACTACTTGCACAGGGCAACAAGAGCCCGAAATATATGTATATATATGTTAAATACTGCAGCATTTTTACAACCACTTTTGAAAGAAGTAATTATGACGACTGAAGACAAGAAATGACTTCTTTGCATTTTCTTTACTGTGTGCTTAATGGCATTATGATAAATGAGCAAAGCCACTTAGATTGGATAAGCGAGTTTATTTATATATTAGACAGTTTCAGTTACAGAAGAATGTATAAGAATTTAAGATGTAAAACTATCATAACAGTGCATTTGTACTTTATTGTGTTTATTTTTTTAATTTAAGATTATTTCATTATTGTATAGCTGTAGATATAGCAAACACATGGTGGGTTTGATTAGTTAAGCTAGGAAGAGAAGAAATACAGCTCACTCCATTTAGATCGATTCCAGAATTTCCATCTTTGCATAATGTATTGTTTCGGAAAAAATTAAATTCTTATACAGGTTCAGTCTATTATGATCATTATCAGCAGCAGCAGACACAGAATACCAATTTATATAGCGGTCAGTACTTCATCCCTTCTCAGTTACAAGGTATTTCCTTTTTCATCATTTTGGTTTGTAACGAGCTGAAAACGATTACTGTTATGTTGAATTCTATCATTTTATCAATCAAAACTGGCCCTTTTTTGTTTTATAAATAATTTTCTCGTTTGCTTTTTGCTTCAGCTCCGCCCGCTGATAATTTCGAGATCGAACCACCACTATTAGAAGAGCTTGGCATCAATTTTAGCCATATCAGACAGAAAACATTTGCTGTGTTGAATCCTGTTGGCTCTGTGGCACCTGATGTAAGCTGTACTCTGCTAAACTGTCAGCAATTGTCAGCAATCTCAGACAATATATTTTAGATATCTCTTATAATGATTTTGCAGTAAGGAAACGCACTAAAACGGTATACCTAGCTTTGCTGAGAGTATGGTGTTAAGTGTGTAATTTTACATCTCATTTCATTTAAACTATAAAGACGAGATGTTGCATTTTTCAGGTAATTGCTGATCAAGACTTGGCAGGTCCGCTAGTATTTTGTCTTTTATTTGGTGCTGCTTTGTTGCTTCATGGAAAGGTAACTAATTTCAAAAAAAAAAATTTATGCTGATAACTTAAATATAACAAGTTCAGTTAAGCTTCATAAAACGTATCCATGTACTTCGTCAGAGTTGACCTTCCTGGAGCGAAAAGGATAGTTTGAAATATTAAGATTACTATATTTTGCTCTATCTTCGTTATATATATCCCGTTAATTTTATTCACAGCTGAGTCGAGCGCAACAGTAGAACCATCACTAAAAAGAAGTAAACTCTTTAGTCAGTAAAGATAAGAGATTTGAGCGCTTTACTTGATTTAGCCGTTCTAGATTCAATTTGGATATATTTATGGAATCGGTGCTCTGGGATGTGTTGGTGTATACGCTTTATTGAATTTAATGGCTGCTGATACTTCGATTTCCTTCACCTGTACGGCTAGCGTCCTTGGATATTGTTTACTGCCGATGGCTATTTTAAGCATGATAGCTGCAATTTTCTCTTTTCAGGTATCAATTAATTTTGATATCACATAAATGCATGATTTAAAAGAAATAAAAAGTTGGCAAAGCTCTAGTGACTACATTTAATATTATCTGTAATCCATTTCTTGTTTGTAGGGTATGCTAGGCTACTTGATAGCAAGCGCAGCTGTAATATGGTGCAGTGTTGCTTCATCTAAACTGTTTATAACGACATTGTCTTTGGATGGACAGCGATTGCTTGTTGCATATCCGTGTGCCTTGTTGTATTGTGTTTTTGCTCTTCTTGCTATCTTTTAAGTCATATCTTCTGTTGTCTTTATTAGTCTAACAGCTCGGTCATTAGTTGAAGTTACAAATTAGCTGCATTCTTCCGACATTTATTATATTGTTTTAGTTCTACTTATTGATCTTAGAGTCCGGTCTTACTTCCATTCTAGAGAAAAATAAATGAATAACAGGGAGAGATGTCTTTCATTAGTATATGCAAGAGCACTTTTTATTTTGTTTGGTCATTGGATACCTTTCATTGCTGTACAGTAATATACGTCAGTTTATATAACAAATGAAAGAGAAACTTACCGGTTGTTTTATATTTTAAGATGTAATTAGCCTGTTTTTATTTTATTAATGACAAAATTGCTATTGTACAACTTTAAATTTTTTTATATTGTAAATTAAAGATTGCTCATTTTTATGCTTCGCATTTAAAAGTATTGTGCTATATTCATTCATATTTGAAGAAGTCAAAGTACATTTTTATTTCCTCTTTTTTGCTGCATAACTAAGCATTCATAAGTTGTTTTAGCAAATTGTAGTTGAGGGTTAGATTGTTTGATTTACGAAGTGTGATGAAGATGGTTTGCTATATCGTTGTTGCCAGCGCGACAAGTTCTAGAGTTCCCTGATTTACAGATTTAAACTACAGCGATTATTTAAGTTTAAGAGTTTCGAATATGTGTGTCAGTCTGTTGCATCGATTAATCTATGACTGCTTATATTGGGTAAAGCTTGGGAACGCAGATTATGTGTTGAAGCTTTGCTTCGGTGTCTGCTGATGAGAACCACCGTAGTGTCTGATATTCCAAAGTTTCATCATTTTTTTTTTCTGTTATTGCAGATTCATTGAGCAAATTTTCGACTCCAGAAAGTGCGTAGAGAGAAAGTGATGATTGTTGGAAGTGAACTGAGTGATACTATTGCAAATATCAGTGAGGATGATGTGTGGATTGTGCATCCCATACCTGGTTATGTCGTTAAATTTAAGGAAGTACGGTTTTATTTTACTTGTTTGGTTTATGTTGGTTGAGATGTACTACTAAAGTGTATTGGGTTGTTAGTGTGTACAAAGTCATATGCCTAAAATTTAGTTATAACGTATATATATATTCTGTGATTACATCTGAAATTTATTTTAGCATCACTTTTAATGCTAAATGAAGCTTATTACATTAAAAGCATTATAACTCCAGAAAGCATTTATCGTCTTTTTTTTTTTTTTTTTTGAAGGTAAATTCCAATTGTCGCACGCTGTTTATGAAAGAGAAATGCAAACTTTTTTTAAATATCTGTCATTGCATGCAGTTACCTCCTCCAGAAGATCTCAGTGAGGTGTTTTTTTTTTTTTTTTTTTTTTGCTACCAGATGAATTGTAAGTCTGTAATGTGTGATACAAATGGCATTTGATAATTCGTTATACAAAAGACTAAGACTTGTAGATACAGTCAGATTTTGTATCGACTTGATTTTCTTTTTGATAAGTGGCTGAAAACTGTAGGAAAATAAAATTTTCTGAATCAGCTATAGACAGAGCGGATATCAATAGCGATTCCCATTGAACTTTTTTTTCGTTGATGAAGCGAATTTTTTAATTCTTTTTTTCTAAGAAAAATTGCAGGACGAAGTTGCAAAATTGTTGGATTCAAGTGATCCGTCAAAGTATCGCATACCATTATGTGTTGGTGATGTTGAAGTGGTTTTAGACAGAAAAGGAGAAGATTCTGTAAAGGTGATGCTCATTTGATAGTTGGAAGCAGGTATCATAGGTATATCTTAGGACCGTACTTGTGACTTGTTTCATTATAAGTGGGTTTCATGGCTTATTTCTTTCATTTACAGTTGATCTCTTTCTTTTATTCGTTCATATGATTAAGGATAATAAAGATTCTGTCATTCTTGATTTATGATTTCATTTTCAACGTTGTCCATGTTTTAGATAGATGTGATCGTTAACTCTACTTTTTATTTGGTGCAGCTCGAAAAAAGTGAATTTTTTCGACAGTTATTGCTACTGGTTATTTCAGAAGCAGTTGAGAAGAAGCATGATATTACGATCGATGTAAAGGTGTGTTTTTCAGAAATTATTTTTTAAGTTTTATCCATATTGACGCATTATTCCTCTTGCTAAATATTAATATTATATCAGCATCCCAAATTTGCTACCGAGGTTGCATCACAAATTTATTGAGAAGTTTCTCAATCTTTCATTTTTGATCGCTTGTCTCATTGGTGCAGTGTCTTTCCTAGTTCGTTAGACTCTTTATATTCAGGGAGCGATTAAATTAAAAAATCGAAAGTGTGTGGGTGATTTGAGTGCTCAGAGAATACGAAAAAAACCGCGAGAAGCATTTATAAGAGAAGTAGAATCAGTAAAGCAATCAGAAGGACCGATCCATGAGGTACCAAACTTTTCTATTGCTCTTCATTAGTTTTCATATTTCCGGGTACTCAACGCCTGTGTGTATATTGTATATATACATAGGCGTAAAGGACTTCACGGTTTTCATCAATGATTAATAAATATTGTGTAAAAACATGAAAAAAAAAGACATGATTGTTGAATGAAAAGTTCTAAACTTAATCTTTATGGTGTATATTTTGTAGAATTTGATTTGTGAATCAGTTGCAGCAATATTGTCTTCCAAAGAATTGCCTACTTATTCTTCGAGACGGCAGACAACTGGAGGTGAACTTGAAGCTTGCTAGTGTGGTACCATCGATAAAAAATACTGACAGGTTGTTGTAAATTTTATTATTACAATAAGAGAATGCTCTGCAAAAATTATAAGATCAAAATAAGTAATATTTAAATCAGGAGTTTAAGTACGAATTCCAGTATAATATAGAATGTGAAATTCCAGCAATTTCAATTTATGTATAGTGCTTTCTAGGTTGAATGTTCGGATGAATGACGATCATTTGTTAATCATACTTGATCGGAAACAAACAATCTTGGATATTTATTTTCCGGTAAAAGTAGACTATAAAAGAGTAGAAGCAAAACTATTGTTAGATGAAGGAATACTGCGGATTCTAACTCCTGTTATTTGGTGACCCCTGTTTGTTGTTATTATCTTTTCTTTAGGGAAGAAATTGATTATTTTTAGTCCTTTGTTTTGAATTTCAAACACGCTGTTGTTTCATCTGTACATCTTAGAGACACTATTGGAAACTAATTTTTCTGAAAAAACTGAACATTGAAATAAAGGTTGATAATTAGAGAAAAGAACTGCTTCAAAAGAAAACTACCTAATTTATTAACAAATTAGGTAATTTTTTTCTTTCTATTTTATTTTTAACATCTGCGCCTTCTTCCCAGTCATTTATTGAAATTCTGAACGCATGGTTTCTTGTTGTAGGGCTAAATTAATGGTATCTAAAAGGATTTTATAGTAGCAGCTACTGATGCTATAATGTCCTTCCAAGTAACGGCATCTCAATTCTGTTTAATTGCACTTTAGTTTACAAGAAAAAAGGTAACTGTAAAGTGATCCATGTGGTAATCTTTCGGTTTAACCTCATCCTGTTTTACTGTATATTTGAATATTTTTCTATAACTTATGTTCGATTTTGAGATGTATAATAAATGATTACACAAAATCCCCAAATTCTATGCCAGATGAAATAATATTATTTTATTTTATTGAAGGAACAATTTCCTTCGTTTACTTTTATTACAATATTGCTGAAGAAAGGAACTGTTTAAATCATGTTAAAGAGAAATGTCTTAAGTTGATTGCTGCCAAAAGAAAAATTCTTTTTTCTTCTTTGAAATATTTGATTTCAAATATTCATTTCACTTTTAATGATATATTTAATATTTTGATATTTGAAGATTGGAAGAATTATAAAAATTTGAAGTACAACTTTTTTCTGACCGCTAGTTTTCTTAGAATGATTTGAGATGTCTAAATTTGAGACTTAATGGATAAATATAGTATAAACAATATAGTTGTTTAATGTGTGTTTAGTTGCTACAATCTTGCAAATGGAATAAGCTCACTTTTGGGACCTTTTGTTGCATCTATGAGTTTTGTAATAAGTCTGATGCAGGTCTTGATAACGCTGATTGCAACGTGCGCACTTAAATAATGCATGACTTAGCATATCAGGAATAGTTCCTTAAATCGGATTGACTAGAATCTCAGTTTATAATACTGCAAACATGCTACTTAGTCGCCGTTTATTCAGCATGGTAATTTTTCATTCTGAATATTTTATTGCAAAAATCATTTTTTTTATCATCTTTCTGGGAAAAATATTTTTTATCAAAAAAATATTTTTTGATAAAAAATATTTTTCCATTATTCAAGGTGACTTTGTTTTTTTTTTTTTCGTTCTAACAAAATTAGAAATAAGAAACGAATTGAGAGGTAAACCAGCTTAGATTTGAAGACATTTTTTATTGTTCGTTGCAGTTTATTTCTCCATTGCCAAAATTTAGGTATAGAAATTCGAAAATAAAGTTTTAATACCTCTTCAGTTTTAATACCTAAGTGAGCTGTAGTTTAAAGTTCGATACTTCACTTTGAGTGCTTATAATTAAAATATTCTGAAATTGTTATCCCAGGTGAGTCAACCCTTCATTGCACAATTGGAACGTGTTTTGGGTAAGGAAGCTGTTAAAATAGCTACTGGAGAACCGAGCGAAAATTCATATGATCGGAGACGTCGCATGTATGTTTTCAAAAAATTGTAATTTATTGCTTTTCCTTTTCCGTTCCTTTACATCTCACAACTTCAGGATATATTTATTTGAGGTTTGAACTTAAGCTTCCATTCAAATGTTTTGTACATTTCATTGTTGTTTATGGTAAACTGTAGTTTACTGTGAGTTCGGTTTTTTAACATGGAACGTTCCTTTTTATTTTTTTACACGATTTATAATACTATAGAATTCATTTTCATAAAGTGTTTTGTTTTATTTTCTTAAGTGTGATAATAGCATATACTTAAATAGATTTTAGAGGGAGAGCTCCGGATGTGATTGTAGTGCCTAAAGATGTTGGACAAGTTAGTTCTGTATTGAAGATGTGTAATGAGGATAGTATTCCAGTGATACCGTTTAGTACAACTACTGGTTTAGATGGTTTTTCGAACACGCTCCAGGTTTATTATTTCACGAGTATTTTCTTGCAATATTTATTTTATTTAGTAAAAATTATTGTTTCAGATTAACTGTGAACCTAAGAGTTGTTTAAATGTTTCTCCTTTTAGACTGAAAGTTATAGGATAGTTTTTCAGGGTGGTGTATTCATCGATTTGATGTCGATGGATAAGATCGTGGAAGTAAACATGGGTGATTTCAATTGTACTGTTGAACCGGGCGTAACCCATGAGACACTGAACCAACATTTACACACTACAGGCCTTTGGTTTCCTGGAGGTATGTTTATACTAAACTACCAAGCTACTGGTTTTAAAAGGAAGTTAATGTTAACTTTTTTTGAACATGGTTTGAAATGAGCGTTAGACTTGCAGATTTGGGTGCTGATGCGTCCATATGTGGTATGGCTGCTACGAACGCAAGTGGTTCAAATTCAGCACGATATGGTACTATGGCTCAAAATGTTTTGAACTTAGAGGTGTCTTTCCTTTTTTCGGTTAATTTTATAATTTATCAACTGAATGAGATTTTTTTTTTTTAAATAGTATAATCACTCAGTGTTATTATAGGTCGTTCTATCTAATGGCAACGTAATGTACACTGCTGGAAAAGATAGGCGACCAAGGTAAGTTTATTTGTTTTGAAGAAAGGATGTGTTAGTTTAACTGTATTGCTTTACTAAGAAGTCGTAGACCGTTATCCTCCTATTACTTCTTAGTATTAATGATCCGATTTAAAAAAAGACTTACAAGAAATAATCATCAGGAAATCAGCAGCAGGTTATAACTTGACGAAACTTTTCGTGGGTTCTAAAGGTACACTGGGAGTAATAACGCAGACTGCAGTACGATTGTATGCAAGGCCAGCAGTATGTAGTGTCGCAGTTTGCCCATTTCGAACAGTAGACAAAGCTATTGAAGCGGTCGTTGCTACTTTGCAGTGTTCTGTACCAATTGCAAAGATAGGTATCTTAATAATTTACGTATTTCGTCGTATTAATATTTTATAACCACTATTTGTACACTAGATGGTCCAAATTTTTGTCCTTGAAGAAGAGTGATACTGTGGAGTTACTTCGGATTCAGGCAAGAACTCGCTTTCATAGAAGAAACTAAAACAATATTATCACCAGTGATAGCTTTGATCTTTCAAAAACTTTCCACTACTTTTGTCTTTTCGATTTTACTACAATTCTACAAAATCTTGCAGAATTCTTGGATGCTGCTACAGTGGCGGCTTGTAATCGCTACAGTAAACTAACACTTGTTGAATCACCCACTCTTTTCTTGGAATTTCACGGTAATTCCGAAGCGGAAGTAGCCGAACAGGCAAGCCTCGTTGGTAATTCCTTGAACCGATGTTTCATTTTTCCACAGCTATGCGTCTCTTCTTTCATATGATCAGAACTAGCTCACAGTTTATGATTGGTATAGTTGACATTTATTTATACTACTAAAGTAGAACATTCAGCAATGATGCATAAACTTTTAAGTAGGAAAATTACACTTACAGAAGAATACATTTAAAAAAAAGAAGCAGAAAAAAGTCTAGAAAAAGGGTGGACTTGATTGGCCGACTTCTGATAATTACGAAATACGTAAAAGAATGATGTTTTTTGTTTGGTAGAAGAAATATTCGCCAGTAATGATGGAAGAGAGTTCAATTGGTGTCATGCGCCTGAGGAGCAGAAAAAAATTTGGAGTTCTCTTCATTCTGTCTATTACGCTATTTTATCAGAGAAAAATAATGTTAAGGTAAGTCTCAGATCTTTTCATTCCATTTTCTAATTTGATTGTTTTCCTAATAAACACTTGAACTTGATAGTCCACAAGTTTAAATGTTTACTATGAAAAAGATTAATTTTAAACGTTTATGAAACTTTTTTCACATTCTAAATGTCATATTGTTTGCTGTTTATAGATTGTTCATTGTTTGTATTGATTTTGTTTTAAAAAATCTACTTAAAAGAAAAGTTTTGAAATGAGGTTGAACTTAAATGAAGTTGGATAGCTGCTTTTTATGTCTGGAAGGCCATATTAATGAGCAAGATCAATTTAAATCATTTTAGTACTAGTGATCAATTTTTGAAGTTATTGAGATTATCCTTGAGTTGAATTTTTCTGATTATACCAGATTTTTTTTTTTCTCTTTGAATAATTTTATTTCAGGGTTTCACAATACACTTCTCTTTACCTACATCTGCATTGGCTAAAGCTGTCTCTGAGACAAGGAAGGATATTGACGAATCAGGCATTTTTGGTTTGTTTTTTGTTTTTTGTTTTTCAGTCCTAATAATGATGTTTGTTGGTAGAACTTTTCATGGTATTGCATTTCATTTTATGTTTGAAAGTCAGGATTGTTGGAGTACAAAGACAGAGAATTTTGAGGTTTGGATGATTTTGGCGTTCTCGACTCCTTTTATCATAAAGTTCCGTTCGAATAAATTCAATTCTCAGCTTTTTCCTTTGAGATTTCGTATCAAGGGCATTTATTTAATTTCATTTTCTAACTATCTTCTGGTTCTATGTTTCAGGAGCACTAGTGGGTCACGTTGGTGATGGCAGCTTCCATTGCATCTTTCTAGTCGATGATTCAAATCAGGACGAGATGAAAATGATTCGGGAACTATCAGATCGTATTGTCAAGTATTATTTTAAACAATTTATTATACTTTGTATATTTTGTATATATAATTTACTTTGAAAAGACTTACGAAGATTATTACTTTAACTCGTAATAAATTTTTTACGACATTTATTGAGGTATGTGTGACGTTTGAAGCTTTGATGCGTTTGATGAATTCAGTTTTGTTCCATATCTGTTTTTTCTTAGTAATAGAAGAAACTGAAAATTAACTTAGGCGAATACGGATATTACGGCATTATTTTGAATCAGTATCACTGGGAAATAAACTTATAGTTAAATGATCTATTTTAGGCGTACATTAGCATCAGGTGGTTCATGTACAGATGAACATGGAATTGGAATTAGTAAAAGAAAGTACTTGGAAAATGAATATGGTGAGGTAGCAGTGAACACGATGATTGCTATCAAAAAAGCATTGGATCCGAAGGGGATCATGAATCCAAACGAATTGTTCACGAAAAACTAATTTTATTTCATCCTTTCAAATTATCTGGAAAATATATTTGTTATTATTGCATATCTTCTCTATTTTAAATAATTTGACGTGGGTAATGAGGAAATAATGCTAATTTCAGAAAACTTAATTACCATATCAGCAGAACTTTAATGATTATTTTGTCAATTGTTATATTGGATTCTAATTCCTACGAGTCTCCTTATCTAAATGCTGGCTTTAATTAAACCTCTAAAATTGCTACAATCTTGATAAATAATTACAATTGCTATTATTAGTATGACGAGTCTTTCCTTTTTTTAACTGTGTTCTTTCAGAGTTCATTTAAAAAGAGGCAATAAAACGACGCCATTTAAGCTTTTTGGAGTGATATGTCCATTCGTACTTAAACGGTTAGGTTCTTACCGAAACAGTTATCTATTAGGACGATACTATCAGACAGTTATGATTTATCAAACTACTTCACGAGAAAATACCATGCCATTCCCATCACTAGTGCAATTTGAATGCAAGAGTACCCTCGAAATTAAAAACTCTTGCGCCTCAGAATATTATTTATCACATCAGGTCATATCAGCTATATGCTTGTCTTTGTCAATTTCAATTCACAGGCGCGTCATCGAACTTGCTGTCAAATTGTACTACACTGAACCCAGTGCCAATGCTCCAGTTGAGTAAAGTTGCAGAAGCTTGTGATAAGATGTTAGAGTGTGATGGTTATTCCAATGAAAAGATAAAGTGCCAAGTTTGTAGAATATTTCGGGTTCTTAGAAAGTGAACTTTAACGAAGATAAGGAGATTTCGCGATGAGGAAGATTAGTTTAATGTTTGAGAAATCAGAAAATATATTTCCTATTCCGATTCAGTAACTTTCGGTGGGTATACACATATAAATCATCTGGATTTTTTTCTTGCCTTTTTAGCCAGAATTATTTGGTCATCTTAAAATTTAAGACATTAAGCATTCATCATTTATATTATTCCCATCGAAGTGGGAATAATATAATTTTTGATCTCTTTATTACGGGAATGAGGAAGCATTGCGAAAATTTGCTGGTAGCTCTTGGGAACACTGGAACATTATTGTTTTAGGAGGAAGATAATGTTATATTCCAAGAAATTGTATAGGTAGGCTAAATTTTCAAATAACACTGCAATTAATTATCATACCATTCCCATATTGCATATATAAAATTATCATATATATGAAAAACCGAGATATTACAACTAAATATTTTTGGTGGAATGAATGTAATGTCCAGGGATCGTTTTTATTAATTTTGGTTAAAAGTAGACTTAAAGAGTTGAAATCAAGGAATAAATCATACTAAGCATTTAATAGAACAAAACACTGTTGTAAAAATTTTCACTATAAACACAAAGATCAGAGAAATTCGGCTTCACGTGTGAAATTGTTGAGGTATACATAATAATATAGCATCTTAGATTGTCATTGATGACTGCAATGATAGAATGATGAAGATCAATTCATCCTTTCATTGACTGATCGTCGATTGACTAGTCCACTGATCTTCTTTCCATCAAATCAAAGTGACTTTAACAGCTTTTACATCATTGGCAACGTTTCTCACTCTTTACTCTCTTCCTATAATAGATGAAATGAAAACAAAATATCTTTGTTATAAAAATCAAATGTATTGGAAAAGAATCGAAATTATAAAAGCATTTTAAATGAAGGCAAAGATTATAAAGGAAATATTGAATGAAGAGAATAATACAATTAGTAAATAAAAAGGAATGCGACAAATTGAATATGATGAGTAAATAAATGGGACAAGATATATTTTAAATTAAGTCGTGATAAGTAATGATGATTACTTGCCTGACCAGTTACAATAGTCATCCTTCGGCAGTGATTACCCTCAACAGTTAATAAATTGCCTGTGAATTTTCTATAATTCTGCAAAGGCTCTTCCCGTGTCACTGATAAGCTGGTAAAAACTGATGTAGCACTTGGCTGATGTTGTGATGATGTAGGTATAAGCTGAAAAAGTTACTAATTTGCTAATCGTTTTTATTTGCTTATTACTTAACTTATTTGCTAATTTCATATTTTAATTTCAATTTTTTCATTTCTTGTTGCTCAGCCTATATAAAATTGTCAAATATCTTTCTGTTAATACAAGCTATCTCATTCAATCTGTACGAAAAGCAGTGTCAATTTCTACTTAATTTCATCAGAATTAAATCTTTTGCATTTTTGTGCAATTTTATGGATCACTTCTGTTCTTCAAATAATTTTTCAACTTTCGAAAATAAATTATACCTGTTCGGTTCGACTTACATCAGTACTTCGATTACGTTGTCCTGGTGATTCATAAGCATAATCCATACGACTGTAATCTTCTACTACTCTGAAATTTTCTTTTCTTTTTGCTTTATAAATTTTAGTTCATAATTTTAGTTTAATTTCATGCTTATCACGAGTTAGAACAGATTTTTCTGCCTTAGGCTAAAATAAATTCAACTTTAGGAAAAATGAAATTAAGATGTTTAAAATCCATTCATCAGTGAAAATTCTACCATCATAACGTAATAAAATTGATGTAATTTGTGTCAGAACTTTTTAAATTACCTGAATTTAAGGTATTATGTATGTAATATTATTTTAGATCGCTAATTTATACCTTGAAAGCTTTCGGTTTGTAAAAAAACCACAAAACAACTGGAGGAATGTAACACGGAAGCGTTTATTCATAATACAATAAATTAAAAAATTAACAGCTGAATTGATTAATGATAAAAGATCCATAAAATCACCCAGGGGTAAGTAAACCTGTAATTCAAACAAATATAAATTCTACTATTCTTCTTGTTGTAATTCACAAATAAATACTTATACAAGAAAAGTACTGAAAAAAGAATTGATTACTCCCAAAAAGTAATACTAGACATAACATAACTTTTTTGAGCATTTTATTTTTGATTGATTGTATATGGCTTTTTCAACATTTCGTTTTTAATTGATAATTAAGATAACATAAAATGTTAGTTTCAATACCAATTTCAAAATAAAGAAATAAAAAGTTGTTTAGAAGTAAATTACTTACTTTTTGATGAAAAGTATCACCAGTAAAAATGCCTGTCAATACATTCATAACACCTTGTGGTAACTCCGTGATAAGAAATATTGATAAAACTGCGACAAGCATTGGTGTTGTATGATCTTTCGGCACCTTTCTCTTCATCAACTATTAAATAGTATTTTGTTAATAAATGTTGATTAATTTAAAAAGAAATGGATTCACTGCAACTAAACCCTATGGGAACTTCTTGAATAATTGATACAATGTCACCTTTTTTCTATTGTAGTGGATATTCTGCCCCGCTTCAATCACTATGACTAATTGAATATATCTTGAAGTTTGGTCAGGTAGAAATGATAGAGTATAATCCTATGACCGAGTGCGGGGTAAAATATCCACTACGAAAAGATTCTTCGAATAAGAATGACATTTCTTGACTGAGTAAATTTCGAGTTTAATTAGAGTAGCAGAAATAATGGTGTTTATTAAATTAACGCATATTTGATTTAATAATTATCTCAGTAGAGTAGTGATAATGAGATATATTTCTTTTGAACTATTTCAACAAATTTTTCATCTTTGCTAATTCCCGAAGCTCTTTTCATTAATCACTTTTATCTCTCAAAGTGGTTTTATCCTTTTATATTTTTAAATTTAATTTCTCAAATATATACTAATTATTGATTAAAGTAAAAGTTGAGATAACATTTAGCAAACAAAAGTTTCGACCTTTATACTTTCTAATGTACTATAAGTAAGAACAAAGAAAAAAAAAAGGCCTTTTGGAGAAGAGTTGTTTTTTTTCTCTCTCTCTTTCCTCCTTCCCTTCTTTTTCCAGATAATTTAAAAAAAAAAAAAATTATTCATGAAAAAAAGAAAGAAGAAATGAATGTATAAAATTTGCAAGCTAATTGAATTTAGCACAAAATGGCGGTGTTGTTCCATTTGCATCATTACTATCCTTCGATTCAAAGAGTTAAATTTTGCATTTGGTTTCAAAATACGTTGCATATGCATTTTGAGAAACAAATATCGTCGGTTTTTGCAAAGAATCATATTAAATCTTATTTATTAATTAATTGAACATCATTGCAATTATTATGTGATAAAAATTTTTTCTTTTTTTGCAAATCAGAAAAAACAATTTGATTTACAAGAAGAAATAAAAATTAGTACTAGTTAAACCATTAATTTTTCAATGCTTAATTGATTATAATTACATCTTAATACAAACGTTCAAGTTCAACCTGCGCAAGATGTCGCCTTTGACGTGACAAATCGGCAATCACTTTGAGCAGTACAATAATTGATATAGTTAACAACAAGCATGGCACCACTTTAAAGAGTATTCCATTTGACCAAAATGCTAACTGCAACACACCAACATATATTGCTTTGATAAAAAATGAATACTTCTTAATTTATTAACCGAAAGTAGTTATTAAGAATAAATTAAATTTAAATCCTTTTATGTTCATGAGAAATATCAAAATTTATGAAATGATAAAATTTCCCTCTTAATGCTTTCAACCATAATATTTCAAAATTAGACATTAATAGCTTTGCATTCCACAATTTCTAATTAGTGTCCACGAACTAATTCCACAAGTAATTATAGCATTATCCAACTGTTTTTTCTCAATTAAGAAGTGTTTCAAGAAAAAAAAATCATTTAACTCGTAGATTTTTAGTTTTAAAATTTCACTGCAATTAAAAGTTTTTTTTTTTTTCAATTACTTAAGGATCGATGACTAAAGTAACGAAACAATTACTTTAATTTCAGTCTGATGATAAAAGTGAAGAACTTGCTACATAATTGAAGCTCTCCAATTCATTTCAATTTTCATCATAATTTGTAACAAAAATGTCTCACTCTGTCCTTATTCTTCAGCTATTACCAATGTTTATAGCAATAAAGTTTTAAAGTTCATTTAATGAATAGTATAATATCGAAATACCTTGAGCTTCAGACAATTGCCTTGTGATGCGACAAGCATGTAAACCGGATATTCATCATTATATTGTGAATAATCCGAATTTTGCTCGGTGTAATCATCGTCAACTTTGTCGTGTAACGATGAATTCTCGGAAAATTTGACTAAGCATGGAAGAAATAACTCTGGCGATGTCCTTACAATCTTTAATCATTCACTTATTAAATTCCATAGCATTCTAATTCATCATAAAGAAAAAAATGATGTAATTGATTAGTTAGATACATATTTCCATGGAAACATTAAAAATTTTTTACGTAACCTTAATTAGCCTGATAATAAAGAGTTATTTGAAACCTTGTTAAAAAATACTTTCCAAACTTCTAATCTACAAAATGTTTGAAGTAAACATACCTTGAAAGTTAAAAAATTGGGAAGATTGAATAGCGACATGATGGAACATGTAGCTAAACTGAGCAAAACAGTGAAACGTATTGTAACGGTAGTTGACGGATGCAACGTGGAACGACGAATTGTTAAGACACGTATCTGAGCTAGCAATACCTTCAAGATTAAGAAATTTTAGCTACTTATAAAAGAAACTTAACTGGTGCAAAAAGTCAAAAAGTGTCTATGGTAGAAAGATCAGACGAAGAAATTATTTCTGCTAAGCTTGTTGCTATAAAGTAAGTTGGCTTCCATTTTATATTTTAATTATATTTCTAATTATAATTTTTCCTCTAATAATCAATTATGAACGAATATGTTTATATTTTTGTTCCTTCCAATTCCTTATTAATATCATTTTCACATTTACAATTAATTTATCAAAAATTTAATATTACATTTTAAAAAAATTAATCGCTATAAAAAGGAAAATATATTTTAATATTTCATTTTTTAAAAATAATTACTGTATAAAGGAGAAATAATATTATAAATTAATTTTTATACTCTTTATCTTCTGTTCGTATAGATTGGAAAAGACCTATGTGACATATAAATTGCTAAATTTTTTAAATAACTAATTTTATGTGACAATACTGATGAGTAGTTCGAGAAAATAAATGTAATACTAACAGTAAGCCATATACTTGTAGAATGTAAAATGACGGATGCGTGGGCATGAATTAAGGTAAAGATAGTCCACGGATAACTATAATCGGTATGTAAACAACGATTAGCTGCATTAATCAAGAAATGGATGACGAAGATTAGGTACGACGCCATGACGAGCACATCACAAATTGCTACCGAACAAAGCAGAACATTTACTGGTGAAATCATTGATGGACGGGTTAATACCGCGATTGTCATTACATTCAGTATTGTGCCTAAGATATAAATTATTTCTTTTATTCTTAGCAATTGCATCTTTTACGATTAATTAGCTTTAACTAGTAAGATTACGCAAATTAATGATGTGATAAACATTGTTGAAGATTGTTAATAAGTTGTTTATAGAAAGGATTTAAAAAAAAATGAATGGGAGATTAAAATAATTTTCTAATGCAAATATAGAAAAGTAATAATTTTTGCAAAAAAATTATTAACCGTTGTTTTAGCAAGACGATCATCTCTTATCAGAATACAATTTTAATTTAATTAATGAAAAAATACAAACTTGTCCAAATGGTTGTTCAAATGAATTACTTATTCCTTTTCATTTACAATAAATGGTATAGATATAATAAGATTTAATCTGTGCTCATCTATTGACTACTTTTGCAATCCAGCTTAGCTAATAATTTACTTAAAATTAATTAATTAATGGTAATTCTATTCAATAGACAGTTGAACTAATAGTCAGAAATTATTCCATTTATTTTCGAATCAAGAAATGATGTAATTTTGATCTATTTCTTGGTTGAATGTAATTTTGTACTATAATTTTTCTCGTTTGTTTTCAGTCAAGCATTTTTTCAACTGAAATCTCAAAGAAAACAAATACTTGACCCAAAGTTTAATAGATTTCTATGCCTTTCACCTATTTTTTAAAAAATTTTAATCCAGTTGATGATAACTGACCGGCGAAACAAAGTATAACAGCAATATAAGGATGTATGACGCCATATGTGACATGGAAATTTGACAATGTAGCAAATAACCAGGTGGCATTTTGAAATGGTACCGAACCAATCTCGCATGCGCCACCATTCATCGCTCATTGATAATTTTCTTCTAATGACAGTTCACATCGATGAAATATATTCTGTCTGAATTGAAGAATACTTTTGAAAGTTTTAAATACTGTATAGTGCATAAGTAAACAAGGTAGCCATCCATATCAATATTTGTGAACTAAATTGCTATTTACTACTAATTGCCTGCCTTTAAAATGTTAACATCTCCAATGAATTTTAATTCAAATCTCAAATCTTCTTAATTCAAATCCCATCCACAATACATCCTATCTAATCCATTTAAATAAAATAGAAATGTAGGAATAATGATGCTAACATCTTCAATGACATATATTTCTTTTTCGCAAACTTCACCGTCCTAGAAATGAAAACAAAAACTCAATAGCTTCTTGTTTTGCAACATTCAAGTTTTCTATCTGGCGGAGATATTCTTAAAAATTACTGAGTGACTGCAAAAAAAGAGAGGAAAATATACGATACAGCTGTTTTTGATTCTTTTTCACGAATTTTTTAAATTTAGAGACGTTTAGCAAGATTAATATCAGATTTTGAAGAATAATTCTGCAAATGACAACTGTCATTCTTAATGGTAAGCTTATGAAAAAGCAAAAGATTGCAACGCAAATAGATGCATTGATTAAAAAAAATGAAATTTATTAGATGGATCTTTAAAAACTTTCCCTTCTCGATGTAAATGTGTGAATCGTTTCAGTATCAAAGATAAGATAACATCACTAGAAAGAGTTATCTCATTTGAAACTCAACATAAGTACTAATAATTCAGGTAGACTACGAGTATATTGAAATTCATGCTTCCTCTTAATTCTCAAAAAAAAAAAAGAGGGATGGAGGAAGGATATATTGCAAATCTTATTTAGAATTTAATTCAATGCTGGTAGTTAGCTAAAATAAACTTAAGTAGTCGTCCTCAAATGGATGAAATTGAATCAACTGAAAATGTTCATCTTTTTTTTAGTTTTGCTAATAGAATTCGATTAACTCGTATTGAACATCTAACAATATGCGTTTTTATTTGTTGACAAAAGATAATAAATACGACAAATTAAATTAAATGTTTACATTTGATGTAGCAAAGATGGAAAAAAAGTGTAAACAATTTTGAAAATAAAAACGAAAAAAAAAATTGCAAATGAATTGAAGAGAAACAATAGGAATTCGTTGTAAACAGAAGCTATTTTCATTAAAAACAACATTTTGTAAAGAAAAATTATCCATCAATGCATTAAACAAACTGTTGTTGATGTGAAGCTCAAATTCAAATTCGTATAGCTATTACTTGATAAAGTTATTTTTGATATTGAAAGATTTTAATGATACTATTACATAATCTAATATTAATTGCACTATTATCTATTAGCTTCTTTTCTTAGCTTCATCAAACTACAAAAGTATTATAACAGAACAAGATGAAATATTTCTGACAAGAACAAGAAAATTTCAGTCTTTAAAAACTGATTATGCAAGAATCAATTCCATAAATGAATAGCATTATGATAAATTTAAAATATCAATTTATAAAATTAAACCGTTCTTCAAAAGAATTTCTTCAAATTTCAGAAATACTGCAAGCATCTGAATAGTTCTAAATATGATAAATCAAAATTTTAAATTATACCATATGAATTGTGTTAAATGATTCAAAAATCATAAAAGAGAAAACAACACAAAAGTAAATGAATGCGATTGAAAAACAACAATTAATATATTTATTTAATTTCTATCCATAATTCAACTATACTTCTTCACTCTCAACAATCTCATATTTCGTGAAGTGAAATTAAAACGAGCAATTTTGAAATAAAATGAAATTTCAAGCTAAGATGAAATCAGAGGAATAACTATCAAATTTAGTTTGAATGAAATAAATAATACAAAATGAAATGAGCGGTAATATATGATTAGTGGGTGGGAAAGGAAGTAAATGTTTGCTCATAAAATGGAAACGAATGCGAAAAAAGGAACGGAAAGATGAAGTAGTGATGGCGTTGAAATGAAAATGATTACGGAGTGCAAATCACTTATCCTTAACTGATGCACTTTGAACCGTATATTGATGAAGAGATGAATGAAAGTAGGAAATTTGCTTAGCAAAGATATTCCCTCTCTCTTTCTATCTCTTCCTCTCCCTCTTTCTTTCTCGTTTTTTTATTGCAGTTCACCTTGTATTTTAAATTAACTAGATTGATAAAAATTTCAAAAATCACAAATTTATTATCCAATCTTAGGATGTTATTTATTATGTGTTTGTGATTTTTAGCTTTAATTAGAGCAGTAAGTACGATAATTATTGCTTATATAGCTGATATCTATAACATAATTAAACTGATATGCCTGAAAAAATGCAACGTGATACGATATCTTTAAATAATTGAAATTTTACTTTTCCATATAAATTTCTTAAATTAGTATCTCTATTCAAAACTTTGCAAATTCTATAATTCTTAAGAAGACTGAGCGTGTGACACATGATGAGATTTTGCGTTAAAGTTAAATGGCTAAAGTGATTAACAACTTCTTAAGTCATATTTCAATCTATTAAAGTAATTTATGAACAAAACTTGAAAAAACTTGTAAGAAATTACTTATAAATTCCTGCACAAATTTTAGCAGTTATTTTATTCGTTAATTAGTTAGTTAGTAACTGAATATATTTTATAAAAATTCTTAAAATGGCATGAATGACTTATAAGTTCATGAAATCTCTCATCAAACATTAAATCTAAGATTCTTTGAAGTACATAATCAATGCTTTATACACATATGTATATGGCGCAGTTTCCCAATTACTTCAATACATTTCATATTTCTATTCTAAAGAGATAATTCTTGCAATTTGAAATAAACATTTTTGGAATTGCAATAACTCTTTTAATTGCCGAACTATCTATCACTGATTTTTTCATATCATATACATTGATATATTTGATGAGATTAGTTTTATCAATGTCAAATGATAAGGCTTGTTACATTAGAATTAAATGATAGTCTTAGCAGAGAAGATTAGGGAACTTTTGCAATGATTCATCTAATCCAATCATTATTTCTTGCTGATTAAAAGTAATCATTTTATTGTTACCAATTAAAGATTGTTCAGTTTTGACCTATTTTGATAGCTTGGCAAATTATTCGACAGCACTCAGTCAGTTTCCATTTTCTAACGAAGTGGGAAAAATTTGTATGTTTGTTCTTTGGGATTACAATTGGGTCTGATGGCTTAAGCTATTGCAGTAGGACACTAATAACCTTTCTCTTATTTATCCAATCTCTCTCTCTCCCTCTCTGTGTCCCTCTCTCTCTCTCTCTCTCCGTGTGGGTGTATATGTAACTGAATTGAACAGATATTGGACAAAGAAGCTTCTACTCTATTGTTTGTACAATTGAAATTTCCGACTTTCCTCAGAGAAAAGGAATTGCTGCGCTAGCAGTGAAACGATTCGATTCAATTCAATTAGCTCTGAAGACTAAACTATCCGAATTTTTTTTCCTCTTTAAAATTCAGTCCAGCATTTATGCAAACTGGAATAGGTAATCCGGAACAGCTAATGAAGGACAAGAGCGGAAAGTTTAATTTCAGTAGTATTTCAACTCTCTGCGCAGATACGTTCATGAAGTGCAAGAGAGAAGAAAAAAATTTGTTAAAACAAAGTAATCAAAATACGTCGAACTTCTTAATTAGAGAGAAAATGGGTTGAAAAAAGATTCAAAACCTCGAAGACGGAGATTTTATCAAAGAGACAAAGTTTTATCAGCGAGATTCTCTAATTTTTTACTAATAGAATTGGTTAATTGAAACCAAATGAATTCAGTCAATGAAAATCATTTCAAATTATACATTCAGTTGGTAATATCTTTGATTATGACACATTCATATCTACGGCAGATACTTAAGACTTTTCGCCTTTTATTTGTGCTATTTGACAAATCTCTTACTAATCAATAAAGCATTTAATATGATTGAATGGTATTAAAGTTTAATTTGTTTCATTGTTTATGATAATATCGTTGGTTTTACCCATTTCATACTGAATTGAAGACTTTCTAAATGAATGGTAGCCAGAAGTTTGTCTCTTCTCATTCATTACTTTAGTATCATTTAGAGAGAATGGATCGCTCTTACATAGCATAAATCATAATTAGCAATTTCATTTTCTCAATTAATTTATATATTATTTAAATTATATACTAATTTATATCTTTTAAATAATTTTTAAATAAATTTTCAGTTTAATTTATCATACAAATGGAAAAAGTTTATTACAGCACCATTCTTTTCATTTTATTATTTCCCCAAAACGAAAAAAAAAGAAAAAAAACAGCTGATATGAAAATGAAAACGATGAAAAGCGAAGTGAAGGAATAAAAATTGTCATTCAATAAAAAGAATTCGTTCTTTTAATTCATTTTTTTTTTTGTTTTTGTTTTCTTTTTTTCATCGAAAAAGCAATTACATATAGCTATATTTTTGTTTGGAAGATATATGAATAAAATAAAATATATCATTGTTCAATCTGTCAGTTCATTTATTGCATTGTTATTGAGAGAGGAAAGGCATTGCAAGATAAGTAATACGTCGAAAAGATAAACTTTGCCAACTTTGTCATTTGAAACTTATTCCGTCTACCATTTCATTTCAAAATTGCAATCTCATTAGCTTAAAATTTATTTCCGCCTATACTATTCTGCTATTTTTTTCTTTATGTATTAATTTGGAAGGATATTTTGGATGACATTGCATTTAAAATGGTGATAATGTCTTGTTCAATTTCTAAGAAACAATTTTTGAAATTTGAAAACGATGAATATTACAATAGCGTTGATAACATGATGTTATCACAGAAAGCTTGATAATTGCTTTTTGCTGCATGCTGTGCTAGCTTATCTGAAGTTATCATAACTAAATCAGAATTTATCACCAATAACAATATTAGAAATTGTGGTCGATATTTTACATTAAAAAAATCTGACTACTTAAGAAGAAAAAAAAACTCTGAGTAATTCAAAAAATATTATCAAATTCTTAGAATCTTTTTCATCTCTCACAGATACAACGACTAAAAATATTTCAATTTAGATTTTCTCTTCTTTTTTTTTTTCTTTTTAAGACGTGTAATTTGAAAGACAAATGCAATTTTTTTTTTTTTTTTCTTTTTTTGCTTCATTCTTTTTTCTTCTGCGAAAGCATCAAAGTTATACTTAAATGAGAAAATTATACTAAAGAAAGAAATATTCCTATAAAAGTTGAAAGTTTAAAAGGAAGTGCAAAAAATTTTCATATAAAAAGTTACTGGTCATTTCCCTTGGAAAAACAACTTTTTTATCTCAATGAATTACTGATAAGGCGCTATTAGTGCACAAACAGTTGGAAATGTTTTCTCTCTCTCTCCCTCCCTCTCTCTCTCCTTTTTTCATTCTTATCTAATATAGTTTAATTCTTTTTTAATTTGTGCTTTCCTAAGTTTACATTAGTATCTTAACTAATTCTCTTTACAATAAGAGGAAATTGGAAAAAAAAAGAAAGTAAATTTCAGTTGAAACAAAATAATGCAAAAAAACTTCATTAAATTTAATAAAATTTTGCTTAGAATTACTTAAAGAGACATCAACATTCAGTTTAGATTAAGTAAACTTCATAATACTTCAAAAAAACTAACTAAATGAATGTCATAAGAAGTAAATTATTTAAAACAATAAGTTAATAAGTAGAAAAAAAAAAAACGAAAACTTAGTAAGAAGTCAGCAATAAGTATGAATGGCAGTAAATTTGGAGTGATGACAACGAGTTAACTGTTTCAGATGGAAGTTTGGACAATATCGCCTGCTGCTTGGGTTGCGTGACATTGCGACAGCAAAAGGCGTAATCATCCCTTCTCATGATAGTCTGATGAATATTTCAGAATAAGGAAGAGGGAAAAAATGAATCAATGAAAATGTGAAATTAAGATGAATATTTAAATAAAAAAAAAAAGAGTGAGAGAAGGTAGTGGTGAAACATTGATTAATCGAGAATGTCTTCATGTTTCATTCATTTTTATCATCATGTTTAAATTTCATAAGATTAAATTTGAATTACATTGATTTTAAATGAGAAATATTAAATTGACAAAAGATCAAATTAACTAAATTGATCCACTGAAAATTTTACACAGTTAATTGGTCTTTTTTTTTTTTTTTTTTTTTTTTTTTTTTTTTTTTTTTTTATGCATAATGTGTAAACTATTTAAGGAAAAATTTAGGCTAATTTTTCTAGAATAAGACTAAAGATTGGCATATAGCATTAGAATAACATTCGCATATAGCTAACAATTTATTTATCCTTTGATGAATGTTCAATCGTCTCGAATTTGGCCACTTGAAAGTTTCAGCCTGATCAAAATAAAAACTCACATCCTTTCATTCGGTACTGCCGGAAAAAAATACTATAGTACTTCAATTTTCTGTTCTTTTTCCTCTTTCCTCAATTTTTACTTATTAGCGATGAATGTTTTCAGCTTTTCAAGACAATATTTCAAAAATAAAAACAAAGAAAAAAATACATTTACACACTTTTCGTTTTTGTTTCTACAACCTTTTCACTAATTTGTTCTAAAAAAAAAGAGATATATTGAATATGATTAGATTCCAGATAGATTAAAAAGAAGTTTTAATTAATGCTGAAATAAATAAGTTAAAAATTAAGTATTATAAAGCAACTGAACAATGTTTTCCAAATCGTTACGTACAGAAAGTATTACGGATTCCTGAATAATCTGGAAAATGACTAATCAGGAATGTTTGCCAAACATAGTGATGGAATTCCTGTCAGCCGAAAAGTGCTTAAAAGAAAAAAGAATAAAGTATTGGATAGTTCTGATGTTTGCTTCGAATTCTTCGTTTACCTATAATTGTCCTTCATATACCTTTAATTTTCATTCTCCTTTGATACTTTCATTAATTCCAAGAGAATCAATGCAAATACCGCCGTTTGTTAAACGATCTCTTAGATGAAAGCTTATGGGAATGGAAATTCAACCAATAATATATTATTAAACAAAACTTTTTGGCTATCTTTTATTGACAAAATTGAAAAAAAAAAAGTATAAATTTTACATTCTCTTTCGTTTGTCGAAAATAAAAAGGAAAAAAAAAGAATGCAAAAACAAAAAATAGAAAATATATTATTGTCAAAAATTTTCCACTTTCAAATGCAAACCTAAGTGACATCAAAGTGATATGATTTTATGGATAAGTTTGACAAACTTAAAGATAATATCAACCGGATTTTTGCAGTTGAAAAAGTGAAAATACTGCCTTTAACAAATATTATTTAGATTTTTATTTAAAATAAATAATATAAAACGGCATTCATAAAGTTAGAAATTTTACATTGCAAATAAGGGAAAGGTTTACATATGTGTTTGTTATGTAAATCTCTGTATTAAATTCTAAAAAAAAAAAAAGGAGAAATGTGCAAAATTGAATAACAATTAAGCAAATCTTGTTTTTTCACATTTTATTTCTGATCTTAAATTTAGTTTCATATTAGAAATTTAACTTTAAATTAGAAAGAGGGCATTGGTTTTAAAAAATGACGTATGAGACGTCTGAAACAAACAAAATGCACATTTACATATATATGAAAGATGAAAATTGCATGGAAATTTCATCCATTTTTCACTTTCAATGAAATATTAGAAATTTAAGAATGTAAAAAGCTGAAGAAAGAAGTAAGTGAAGTGAGTGAGGCATTAGAATTTATCATCTATTCATGCGATCAAATATTTCTAATCGATTCTATTGTTTCACTCACTTTTTCTCTCGTAAAAGTTATTGCCCAAATAATTTCAAATTGAGATGAAATCATTTCTCAACTGATAATTATATATTCGTTCAATTTGATCTTAAAATTCGATTCAATCAAAATAAATCAATTCAAATTGATTATCAATCATTTCCAATTTTGCCACCTACGCTTACAGATAAAAAAAAAAAATTTTTTTTTCAAAACACAGCAATATTACTCAAAACAGCCAAGTCAATGATTATTTAGTGAGCTTTTTTTTCCTTCAAAAAAAAAAAAAATTTCCAATTTCGAATGTGGCTTTAATAGTACTGGATAATTGATTCTTTTTTGCTTATAAGATTAAACTTGTTTTATAGATGGATCTTTCTCAAAAAATTCCTACAAAAAAAAAACTTTTAATAATGTGCAGAATAGAGAAGAATAAATTTATGCAATTATAAATTAATTGCATAAATCGTAAAAAAACGAAAAAGAAATTTTATGACAAAGTAATTTGTAATGAATATAACATTTGAAGAAAGATTGAAAGAAAGGAAAATTTATGACTTTTTCCAATGTTTTAATATGAGATTATTCAAAAAAAAAAAAAGAAAAAAAGAAGAAAAATGCCTTATAATTCTATGGCATTACAATTTTTAGTTTCATTGGTTGTTTTTGGCTTTTTAGGAAATCAGTGTGCCGGAAAAACATTTTACTTTAGCTATATTACTGAATCAAACCGGACATAGTAGCCATCAATACAGGCTTAATTTAACCCATTAAACTCCGGAATGAATTCCATTCTATGAATAGTTGATAGAAAGGAAATGGTGAAGAATCGAGAATCGATCGGGTCGTTTCGTTGCAAAACATTCCGTCTGGTTATTATTTGAAATGGAAGATGCTGGTGACAACAGTGAAAATATATTGCATTGAATATAAACTAATCAAATATCCAACAAATTAAAGAAATGGAATAATTTATCGGTTTAAAGGATTCCTATACCTTAAGATATTGGCAATGTAAGAAAAAAAAAAAAAAACTTTTACTCCAGACTATTGAGACTAAATTACTATTTTATAAATGAATGTTTAAAATTATCACTTACAAGTCTGTTGAAAAACAATGTATTTTTGTCGTGTTCTTATTTAATAAATCAATTATAAAATTGTTTGAAATAATTAATAAAAAAATTTTTGCAGCATTAGTGAGTAAAATAAATAAAAAACAATTATCACATCTAAATGTTTATAAAAACATAAGAAATGAATTTCAGATCAGATCATTTTTGATATTATCTGAAACTTTGTTACATTTGAGTACAATTATGCATTTCTTTTGACATAAAAAACTTGTCGTAAATGATTTAAAACATAAACAACCCAATTCAAGATTTTCTTTTTTAAACGGAAAAATTTTATAAAAATCCAGTAGCATGAATAAATAAAAAGTCAGTAAATTTGAATGAAATTTTTATTGAAATATTTGATGCAATATTTATTGTCTAATCTGTTTAATTACTACTTGACTGAATGATAATAAATGTTATATTGAAGTGCAATTTATTGAAATTCGTGTTGACAATATATCAAACTGAAAATGACAAAGAATTTGTTCATTTATATATGAAGCACACTTCGAAAGATGACTATCGTTCCCTTTTTGTACTCTATCATATGAACAATTTTAAACGTTGAAATTTTGTTTTCTTTCTAATATTTTCTCTTCCATCTTTTCATCTTCCTTTTCTTTTTATTCCAAATCTATCTGATCAGTTGTTTAAGTTCAATACAAAATGATTTTCAATGAAGCGAAAGCATTCATAATTTGGATCCTAAGAATGTAACATTTCAGATTTCTTAAATTCTTATAAGCATTAAATGCTTATAAACAGAAAGTCTCTTTTGATGTATCGATTTAAACGATATAAATGTCAACTTAAGAATTTAGTGATTGCAAATTCAAATATATGAATATAGATTCAGGGAAATGATCTGAACTCATGAATCTTTATATATTTCTAAGTATAATACTACTGATTTGTTCAATATTAAAATTAATATTTTAAAGTTTCAATTGAAATATTGCCCGAACATTATCATTTTGACTATGCTCAATTTCAATGATTGAGTAATTTGTTATCTTGATAATTTGTGTCTAATTTAACTTTCTGTTTTTTACTTAATCTTCTCCGAAAGCATTACTGTTTTTAATATTGCTTAGAAATAAGTGAAGTTGAAAGAGTGCTTTTTTTACTTCTAGTAGGAAAGAATTAAGGAAAAGAAAGATGAAGTTATGATAAGTTAGATTTTAAAGGTTAGAATTTAACCTTTCTTTGATTGTTTATCCAAAACAAAGTGTTAACAACTATGTAACTAAAAAGATACTTCTCATTTTAAAAAGTTTAGTTGAAAAATTTTTTTGAAATATATTTTTTGAGAAAAACATTACATTAAAGCTATTTTCTGATGTTACCTATTGCAGAATATACGCCTGCAAATATTTAGAAAGCCGACTGACAAATAAAAACTTCCAGTCATAAAATAAATCTGATCACGAGAATCTCGGAAAAACGTTTATTACTACGTTTACTTCTTACGTTTATTCATTAATAGTGGAAATAGCTTCAAATTCTGACCATCTATCTACGTAGACTGAGTATTTGTTAACGGAAGAACTCTGATAGCAAACGTTTCCGTCAATAAATTTTCTAACCTTTTAATGAAAATTTTCAAATAGAAATGAACTTTTTCTCTTTTCTCTCTCTCTCTTTCCCTTTCTTTTACCACAATTTAGTTTTGCTTTTTATAGCGAACAATCTTCTTTTATTTGCTAATTCCTTGTCATCAAGAAGTTCCTATTAATAACAGTACTGTATTGGTGGCGAAAGTAGCGAATCAGGCTAATTTATTAGGCTTTCAGGAATTCCGGAGATTAAAGTGAGGCATTCACTGGTTTCTTATCCTATCCTGACTTAGCCTCTTACCTTCATTATCATATATTATTATCAGTGCATGAAATAGTCACAATAACTTTGTCGATGACATGAACATCATAGATATGCGCTGTGGATGAGCATAGTAATCGGCGCCGTCTGGCGCCTTCATGTCCCAGACAGACCGAAGGAACCATCAGAATTTTGATGATTACCTTTCGAAGAATGGAAGAAAAACACTGCATGTCTTGGAGATATAGGAAGGAAGGAATCATCTCATTCCACCAATCCCTGTCTTCGGTTCCGTTCAAATCATCTTCCACCTAGGTTGCACCGGTTTTCCATGATTATATCACTTCGCTTTTCATTTACCCATGGATTCCAGTAAGTATGCGACAGTGTCTACACTTTAAATCATCTCGTTCATTTCAAGATGAAAGGTTATTAGAAGGATCGAATCGAGTGGTCTGATAATAGTTGGTGGAAGGGTAAAGGGTCATCACCACTACTTATAATTTTAGCTGGTAGTGGTCATAATCTGATAATGGAAGAAGGCAACATGATATTTTGCAATAGAAATTGTTAAGCTAAAACACCGTGGTGGAACGAAGGAAAGAGAGTTTATTACTCGCTGATGGGAAATGATAAGGTCAAAGGTGCACAATTCATTTATGCGAATTTGAAATTAGCTGATTTGATTTGATGGTTTATCTGTGTTTGAAACTTTTCGCAATCATTTCAATAGAGGTTTTCTGACAAAAAATGAGAGAAAGGAAATTTGAAAATTCTTCTTAGTAACAACCAGAATAATCAACTAGCATATTAATTTTATAGGAATTTATGAAGAAACGGCAAAACTTTACTTACTGTAACTCAATATCTCATGATGACTTTTTGGATTTAGATTTTATTGAATTGAAATCAAAGATTTATAATTTAATTCGTCAAAGCAATGAATAATAATGTCATCTATCACAGAATTGCAATAACAACAATAAAAACACCAACAATAATATCAATTGAATGTAATGGTGCCAAGTGGCCAGAGTAATCATTTTTCCTAAAGTGATACTCGCAGTTTAATAAAATTCATAATTTATATAAAAATCAGCGATTCTTAAATGCTACACATTCTAAGCAACATGTTATAGCTAGCAGTTATCCATAGAAGAAATGTGAAGAAATCATTATCAGAAATTTGTATTTCAGATAATTTTTACTTTTACCTATATTCTCAAATTTTTATTTTACTAATGCAAAATAAATGTCCAAATTTTCTTCTTTTGTCGTTATTTTTAAGAGCTGAACAAAAGCAGTTTTCATGTAAATATTTGTTCCCTTCTTCGGTACAGTCTAAATTGCTACTTTTGGTATAAAGTTGGTGTAAAAAGTATTATAATTACATATCACGTGAGTGACGTTTTTGTCGAGATTTTATTTGGATCATTCACAAAAATACTATAATATTTTTTAATCAAGCGTATGATCAACATAATTATTTATTGTCTTGATCTCTCAACAATTCCGTCCAGTTTTTGATGAGCTGCGATGGTATTACGTATGCTTGCATGTAACTCACGTAAACTCGAGAATTTGTACTTTTCTTAGCTAGTTGCTATTCATTGACAGTATTCACTGTAGAAGTATAACTGAACATCAGATGATCAATTCACTGATTAAATAAAATTCAAAAGTGTTCATTCCTCTCTTCTCTCTATAGATTTCAGCTTTTATTGTTCCGTTGAGATATTTGAATTTCACCAGGAACTCTCGAAGACAATCGTGTTGACATATAATTGGAACATATTATGCCTTGTCAACACTTAAATCAGTGCCATTCGTTCCTGCCACTAGAAGTTGCCATATTTTTATCACTGTGGAACTTTCACATAAATACTTCCATTATCAGTAAGTGAATTGATTTGCATTGGATAACTTCGATAAGCCATAGGTTCCAGAAGTAATAAAAGTTAATGTGGAAGACGAACTGAAATTCATGATGAATGAATAAATTCTATTATCAGTTAATCATTTTTATATCATTTATATGCATCATATCTGTTAAAAATTCACAGCAGAAGTCTTAGAAAATTGGGATACTTTTTAAGTCTTCAAAAATTTCCAAATTGTTTATTTATCTTAAAAAAAAAAAAAAGTAAATAATGACAACGTTGTGGAAAATCAATTTATAAGAATTACTGTTTTCTGATGATTTCGAATAAGTTTAATGCTTTTTTGTTTCTCTAATATAAAAATGAAACAATATCTTGTGTTTGCTTTACTTTTCTTTAACCTTTAAATATGTCAACAGTTTCGTTAATTCTTTTTACAGTTTATTTAGGCCATTTTAAATTGTTCAAAAAAAAAAAAAAAAAAAATAAGAAAATAAGATATTTCCTTACTTCTTTACTTTTCTTTTTCATTTTTGATTTCTCAAAATGCTATTATCCTATGCGTGCATATTTTTTTTAAATCAACACTTACACAGAATGTTATCGTCCAATGAATCATAAAAATTCTCATCGAATTACCAAAATATCAGGATGAACAAAAAATTTTCATCCGACTATTGTAAATGATATCCAGGCATTACTTTGAAATCTCGGGAACAACCTTTGCTCATTTATCGAGGTTCCTTTCTAGTCATCATTTAGATTTTTTAATTCAAGACGTACCGGAAGGGAATAATAGGTGCCAAAATGATTTAATGACATATTTTGGTTTAACAGTAAAATTTAAACCACTATACTTTTTTCTAATCATTCGAACAATCAAATTTTGAACACAAAAAGTTGATTGTCTTCCGGTTCACTGTCCTAGCAATTAATTAAATAAAAAAATTCTTATCTTAAATACCTCAGCTACCTTGACATATGTTCACTGGCTTTAAACAGCTGTGTCTATTATTCGATTCGAAGCGATAATTTCTTTTTTTTTCCATTTTCCCTTTTACACTTGTGATATAAAAGCTAGAATTTGAAGTAAACCTAAATTTCTACCACTTTTCAATCTTACATTTACATTTATTCTCTTCTACTATAATTGATTGAGTAATTAGGTTTGCATTTACCTATGTAATAAGTTAATTGTTTATTTGATATTTAGCATAGATAATATCTGTATTTGTAACTTGTAATTTACAGTACTTATTATGCATATATATTTAGAAATCGTAAATTGTGAAAGTGAACTAAAAGATACAAATCAGTACTGCTAAGACAATTTCATTGAAATGCAAATTTGTTAGCAAAAAAAAATTTATTCATTTTTCAAAATGATTTACTGAAAGAGAATGTACTTTTTTTTTTCTTTTCTCCACTTTCTCTCATTTAATTCAAAAGGACAGATGGTCAGACTTAATGATATTCCCTTTCTTTTTTTTTTCCTTTTTTGTTTCGAAAGTGATTTTAAAAGCATCAGCAAATGTATGTAATTAGAAAGAAAGCTATTCATGAATATTATTATTGAAAAAACGGTAAGCAATTATTTAAGCACAGTTCTTCAAATATCCGATAATCTCCTCCTGCTTCTTTGATCTATCATTTGATTACGGTAGTTTTGAAACCATTTCTGATTTCAATAATCCGTTTAAACGATTCACGGATAATGATTATATTTCTTGTTTGGAAATGTGAATGCAGTTGTCAAGGAGAATCTTAATTGATCTAAATGATGCACAGCTTATTTTTAAATATCTTCAACAATTTCAGATTCTGTGATTTCCTCTCTATCTGTATATTTTGATTCGTTTCAATTCAATGATAATGACAGGAAGCGCTGTCAACGAAGCAACATTTGGAATTGTTGCATGGAGGATTCGATAGCCTAGCTGGGCCACAAATCACTCTCAAAATGTCAATTTGCTTATTGCTCATTCACTTTTTTATTGGCTTAGGCAGTACCTATACAAATGCATTCGCATTAACAACAATTGCACAACTTAGAAGCGAACGATCTGTAAGTTTTCTGTTAGTAAGTCATCAACGATCTGTTAATAACACTTTAAATAAATTGAAATATGCTATAAATCATTTCCTCGGAATGAAACTTCAAAATTTTCAGTATCAATTCAAAAGTATAAGTAAAAGCATTTCTAAAAACAATTCAAAAAATATGTTGACCCTTTGACATCAATTATTTAAATGAAAAAGATTCATTTATTTCCGCCATCGAATAACGTGTTTTACGTATCACGAGACTCAGATATGCAATAGTATCAGTTTTATTTCAAATCACAAAAAGCATTTCAAATTCTTCAAATCTCAAAAAATACTTCAAATAGGAAATAAGTAAATAAGGTGACTTGAATACCAATTTTCTTATTATTAACTTAGATATTGACATGCGCATTACATGAATTCCTATAACTCTCATTAATTAGTTGCAGTTACATTGATATGTGCTTGCATATTTCTGAATAATCAAAATAAAAAAATTGAAAATTTGAAAGGCTCGTAATGAATACTGATCGATTTAAATAATTTTTAACCTTTTGTTTTTCTGATAAATTGACAGAAGTGTTCTGCAACGAATTAAGTAACCAATGAAACAAAAATGAGGCATAGCATACTTTTCAAAAATAATAAGAAAGAAAAAATGGAAGGAAAAAGAAAGTTCTGAAATTGTTTTGAGGAATAAATTTATTTCGATTGATTAACCTTTTAGTGATAAGTGCAAACTGATATTTTTTTAAATTTCATTTAGTTAAAATTTAAGAATATTTTAGTTTAACTTTGTTTTACTTACCCATTTATCATATTTTTGCAAAATATTTAGCAAGGAGAAGAAGAGTGTTTTATGCAAAAACTGTGCAATTACGAAGAAATGAATGTCGAGCCGATTTGTGGCAGTGATGGAAGAACCTATAATTCATATTGTGAAGTAAAACGAGCTATATGCCATGGTAATCCAGTGAAAAAACAGTTTTCCGGACCTTGTCCTGGTATATTCCGTTTCTAACTTCCTTAATAGAAGTTAAGGACAAATGTGCAAACATCAAGGATGAGCAAATATTGAATGAATTTTAAATCTGATGCTATTGCAAATTTAATATTTTCAGAAAATAATCTTCGAATGCAAAAATATAAAATAACAAAAATGATTAAAAATGTAAGAAAAAAAATGATTTCGTGAAAACGAGTTTTAAAAGAACTTTGGGATATTTATTCCGATCAGAAATATTGTTGTAGAAAATTTGCGATGTCAACTGGAACGAGCTTATCAGTTGAAATTAGCAGCGGAAAAAATGAATAGCAGTGAAGTTTACGTGCCGGAATGCAATGCTACCGATGGTTCGTATGCTACCATACAGGCTTGTTCATACTTATTAAATAAACGTAAAATTGTTTAACTATTCATTCTGTTATCAATCTTTTATCTTATCATGATATGATATGATAAAAGACTTAGGGAGTAGTCAAAGTCTCAGTTTTTATTCATGTGACTTTGGACTATGATAGCAATAAACATTTTATGTTCTGCTTTTTGTTAAATTCATGGAGGGAAGGGGAAGGATAGTTACACTAAATGGTTAGTACTATAAAATGTAGATGTTACAGTGTCACAAAAGCACGGGTTATTGTTGGTGTGTGACACGGATCGGACGACCGTTGCCAAGTACATCTAAACGATATGGCATTCCGAATTGTCATATTTTGCAAAGTTGGCTTATTTTAATGAGTTCCATTCGAAGATTTGATTTTTGTTGAAATTATTAGAAAGTAAATTTTGGATTAGAGACTAATAACAACAACTTTTTAATGATACGCCATAGCATTTGATGGAAAAATTTACAAGAGATTGATAAGTGATAACGAATACCATGTACTTCCTGATAATGATTTTAGAGACGAAAATTGGACGACGTTCGCATCGAAAAAGTAACGGTGATTCGGTATCCTTAAATGGTATGATTCATGCGACAGTGAATTATTTTTGTAATGAAATTGGTTAAGTGAACTTTTCCTTAGTGTCCAAAAGAATTTACTTATATTGACCCTACTCACTAAATCATGGCCTTTCTTACAACAAAAATGGAAAGGTCAATTAACATGTTTTCTGCACCGTTCTCTTCCGGATATTAGCACAATAATTTAATTGGCATTGATTTAAGCATAGCAAAATTTGCAGTATGTACAACGGTCGATCGATCAACATTCAATGCCAATTTGTTGAATATTTTTAAAAAGGAATACGAACGCAGCGAGCAATTTTTGCATCGTAAGTTGCTAAGAATTGCCCTTTTTTTTCCTTCTCTATTAATAATATTTGAAAATAAGCTAATATTTGTTAGCTATTTGCTGAAAGAAAAATATTTGCTAAGCACTGATAAATTTTATGATTATTTCATTACATTACTATTGACTTTTTAGACACAAATGGGGCAATGCAATCATTTGATAAAAAGATATTACTTTGGAAATTTGGTCAGCTTGATAGCGATAAGAATAGCCGATTAAATTCAAAAGAATTCGGTGGTTTACGTCGTCTTGTTCGGTATGACTTTTCCTTCTAGTATTACTTAGCAGCTATCATCTTACTTGATTTGCTTATCTATTTGTCTTGTTCCAAATGCAATTTCAGCCAGAAATGTCTTCTTAAATTTTGCAACTTGTTTGATCATATATAATCACTGCTATGAGATTTTACTTTATTGAATTCAATGATAACTGAAATTCCTAAATTTAGTGATTCGGAATTTTTTGTTTTCATACTTTAGCAATGTCACTACTAAAAAATTTAAATGCAGAAACTCTTGTCTAATAAATTAATAATAATATTTATATAGTTTAGAAAGCATGTTACGCCGAAAACGTGCGCAAGAAAGTTTACAAAATATTGTGATTTGAATAAGGATGGTGAAATAAGTGCTCGTGAATGGGTCACTTGCTTAGGCATTGATATTTCCAGTAAGTTCATTATTTCTAAACTTTTCTCTCTTCCAAAAATAAAAGTAACTGTGGGTGTAGTGGATGAAAATTGCCATTGTTTGAATGAAAAAATTTGGTATCAAGAAGATTGATATCCGTAGACGAAAAGAACTGTCTGAATTTTCCGTTACTGATTGACTGATTGATTGATAGGAAATTAATAATGAATTGGATCATAGACATAGGTAACAAATTTTGGTCGCTTTTTTTTTCAACTTCCATGAGTTATTAAATTTACAAATTATTCGTTTAAAGTGTTATTTCCTTCATCGAAAAATTGAATAACTTCTCATTTACACATTTTCAGAATATACTCCATATTTCATAAGTGGTAATTATTATTTTAAAATTATCAGGCTTTTTTTTTTTGCTTGCTTTACTTTAAATTTAGTTTTTGCTTTCAATATGGCAGTTGAAGGAAAGGAAAATGAATAACCTTAGATTGAGAAGTGTTGGGTGGATATGATTCATTTGAAAATAAAATCGTTCAGTTTATGCTTTCCTCAAAGTCATAACATAGTAATATCATCTTTTCTTATTTGTGTTTCAATTATTACTTGCTTTAACTTAACTATTTTCACATGTCATATAGAAAATTTTTATGCTAAATTTGTAAATTTTAATTTTGTTAATATTAATGTATTTTTTTTTCATAAGCTTGCGTTGTTAAATACTAATAATGAAACAGCTATTATAAAATTAATAAGCAGCTATTCTCTTAATTAATTAATTGATCGTTTCACTAACGTTGCAGTAATTTTTGCAGCATCATATAATATGTTTAACGCTCTTCGTCCTAATTCATCCATTACTAACAGCAACAATAGCAAGAGCAACAACAATAACAACAATACTTCGATGGTAATTAAGGATGACCATCATAAGGAACAACAACAACAACAACAGTCAATAAGGAAACAAGAAATACAGGGTGAACAAGCTAATAACTACACTGCAAATAATATCAACCTTTCCCAATTATTATTTTTAGAGGTCAAATCCAAAGGTCATACATACTTTTGATTACCTTATTTAATGATACTTCTTGTATCCTTCTCACTCTTTCTCCCTCTCTTTCTCTCTCTCTCTGTCCCTTTCCTCCTTTCTACCCGTTAGAGTAGTATTGTTGAAGGATTTTGGTGCCAAATTATCAGCAGTTTCATAAATTTTTATCAATTTCTAGTTAGTATGTTTTATTAGTATGTTTAGAACTTATTGAAAAATTTTTCTTCTTTTAAGTAAAATAAAAAAGAATAATGGATAACAGAATGAAATAAAAAAAAATTGTAGAAATGAAGCATTTCAGTTATACTTGTTTTGTCTATTCACTTATTTTCCATTTCGTTTTAAAATTTAAATAATTCAATTAGGAGTAACAGTCTAACAAGAAATTCAAAAATGCTATGATATTGTAATCTAAATATCCAAAGTTCTCACTTGAAAATATTTCGTTCAAGAATGACCTATTTGAACTTCCTATTCTTATCAAATGATTCCCATGCGAATAATTTTTTGAACCATACTATCACAATTTTTTCCTTCTTTTTTTCTTCCTTTTTTTGTTCGAAAAACAAAATGAAATTAAGAGAGGAAGATGATAGGATCGTTTGCGCCTTATCGGACTGTAATCTTACCAATCTTCCCTCTTCCTCTCCTCTCTTTCACGCCAATTTGTCCTTATACCTTTGTCAGTTCTTCCTCATTCTTGCTTCCACCTCAAAATTTTTTGAAATCCATTTTTCCTGTCTCTCTCTCTCTCTCTCTCTCTCTCTTAGAGAAATGCATTAGACATGCATGTATCATTGTTACAGACTTATAACTTCAACTATTATTTATATATGCCATAAGTTTATGTAGAGGGAGGAGACAGCGACAACTTTCCGTTCAGAGGTGCAAAGAGACACAACCATGTCACACATATTTCCTTTAAAAAAAAAATGAAAAAACAAACTGATTTTACTCCTGCGACTATCGCAAGTGCGTGTTTCTGTGCACTGATCTGAAACTGTTTGTTTATATAATTTCTCTTGACCTTTGATCTCACCAAATAGTTAAACATTATAACTTATAACTTGATTTTGTTAAACTTATTTCTAAGTTCTTTTACACTTCATTTACAAAATGTAATAATAATATTGATATCTGATCTTTCAAAGTAATACACAAAATATTTTCTATCATTTCTTTCTTTTATTGTCATAATTCATTATATGTCAGTAATATGAGCATCTCATTATAATACGTTTCAATTTTATCATTATCATTATCATTATTTGCATCATTGTTATGATAATCATTGCCATTATTAATTCTCCATCAGTCATCACTCCTGCCATCTGTGTTCGTTTCATTTTGTATTAATCTGTCTGTAGCCTATCAGTTTTGAGAATGTGATATGCAATGATAAGATAGATGGTGATTTTTATAATTCAGATGTTGAAAGTTTTCGTATTATTCAGCTAGCAAAAAATTCATCCATTATTTTATCATTAAGAGATTAAAATAAGAGAAAGTGAAAAAATGAAACATGAGGTGCTGAAAAGCTGGACTTGGCCAAATGCTTGACCAAACTATATCTGGGACATGAGCTAAATTTCTAGGAATGGTTCTTTTCTGATAATATTTCTGTTTGTCTTGGTTACTCATTTATTCCACTGTACTTTTAGGATATGCAAATTTGACCTTTAAAACAAGAAATTTTGTATGATCTCAACAATTTAGTTCATACAGTCGTGAATATTCCAAAAAATATAATTTTTGGTGCAAAATAGAATTGCCTAATATAAGCAGACTAAATCTAAATAAATTATTAAAAGTTTAAATGATTTTCAAACGAAAGTTGTTTATTAACTGCTGTAGAAACTGTTCTTACTCTTTCTAACTTTTCCACAATCCTTTCATCATATTTATTTTTCTAAACAATTTCGGTAAGCAATTTTAATGAAGTTAACTAGTTCAAGTACTTCTTTTTCTAACAATTCGTCCTATATTTTGTGTTTTGAGAAATGAGAAAAACACATATATTTTTATTTTCACGTATCAATTTTTTTTCTATTTAATTTTAATTTTAATTTGTACCGAAACTCAGTTTAGATCAATACCCATGAGATTACTCGGTTTATTTACTTATCTAATTTCTTCCTGGAAAGTTATTTTGAACATCTGATCATTACTTTTTAATGTTTCTTCTTTTTTATTGTAACTAGAACCAACTAATAACAGAATTAAAAACCTTTCTCAAAATGTCCATTTTAATTTTCAATTGCAGCTTTGCTTACTTTTAGTAGTCGCTTAGCATTTATCTTATTAAATGTAGCACAAAATATTCATTTCATTAATTGTCCACTTTTGCTTTAACTTCTATTTAATTAACATATTTAAGTTTAAAAGTTCTTATCATTAGCTTCTCGTAATTCGTATTTCTCATCTTCCTCATGTCTATATATTATCAGTTATTTATCATTCATGATAGAGTCATTTCCTAGAATACTTCGTCATTCTTTCTGTCAACTTTTCCCGTTAAATAATCATGTAACCATTATTTTGTTCATTTTCTTCGACAATATCATTATATTCGTACACGTTAGCATCTTCGATTTTAATTACCCATCTTAATGTGACACTATTAACTTTGTCATTTCAAATGAAGTAGAAAAGCTTACTCAGAACTTTATACATTCATTACCTTTCTGTTCATGACAAAGAAAAGAAATAAGTTTACATTGCTGTGCCAATTTTGATATTAGAGACGCCTCTTGCTGATGATTTCCTTATTTCCATTCATCCATCCATTCACGTTTGTTGTTTATTTACTACAATGACCACTACTATTAGCTTCTGTAACCATTATTTACGGCTATTTTTGTTGGTCACTGCTTAAGAGATGACGCATTCCTTGAGGGATAATGGTTGGGTAGTGGTGCTGCTGCTGCTCTTCAATTGTTTATTGAGCTTCAACGATGGTCGCTATCATTCTACCTTGATACTGAACAATCGCGACGACTCGAAGAAGCTGCCAAATGGATTATTTGGTGGTTCCATTAATGGTTCCTTCATTTTATTTCATCAATAGTATTTCTCTTTAAATTACTTATTGGAAATTTAATCATTTCTCTCAATCATTCCATTAAATTTGAATTTCGGTCCGTTTTATAAGTCCACTTTTTGATGGATGTCAACTTAAGATGTACAACTGAAAAGGCTGAAACGTATGTCACGTCATAATCATCTTATCATTCAAGCCATTTCCATCTTTACGACATAATTACAGCATCTTTCAACTGTTTATTTCTTAATAAGCATAATTGATTACACACAAGGTTGAAAGCTATCTTCATCTAGCGGTCATACAATGAATGCATATTTACTTTTTTTTTTTTTTTCTAAATAATAACTCTTGCTGAATAATATATGAATTCGAATTGGCTTAAAGATTAAATCGGAAGCTATTTTAGATCACTTTCAAGCTAATTAAAATGCCACTTGATTAGTACATTAATCTGTTTTTTTGCTGTTCAACAATTTAACAAGCTTCTTCTGTTGCTTCGTGGTAGACAATTAGTGAAATTAATAATAGCTAATCATCAATATTAAACATACTAATAATCAAAACAATAATGAATTAAGAAATGTTAGAATTATTTTTTTCTTTAGGTATCGTTCATGCGGATGGTATCATTGGTATGCCAATTGTTGATAGTAGGCGGAAAAATGAAACTGAATTAAAACGTGAGCAAGATGAAGATGAACGAAATGAAGTAAAAGAAGATACTTTCGGTGGGGCGCATTTGTCGTCTTTCTTCAAATGACTTAAATTTATGATTAAAGAGCTTCTAAAAACAAATTTACAACATTGACCACCTTGATATAATACTGTTTAAATTTTTAGGAGTTTTTTTTAGGATTAGAAATTCTTATGAATTTGTGGACTGATGAATTAAAACTTTTCCAAACAGAAGAAAAATTAATTTGTTAATGCCATATTTATCTAACCTCTTCTCACCTTATCAATAGTAATTGATGATAAATTTAATGATCTTTGAACTTTGAACTTACTGCCAACAGTCTAAGAATTCAGTAAATTCAGGAAAAACAGATTGTCGTACACAACGAGAACGAGCAATGAGAAAATTAGAAAATAATCCAGAAAATGGGAACTATATACCAACCTGTGCTGGTGATACTGATATGTAAGTTTTGCATGATAACGATCTTAAATGATATCAGAGTGATATGAGAGCAAGTAATGTCATTTGTCACCAAAACAGTTAGCATGTTTATAATTTGAGGACCTTCTTCTATTCGGCATCGTCTTTTTTATACTAACATCGCTTGGTTCTCTTAAGATAATTTTATTTGATTCATTATGGAAATTTAAGATATTTAAAAGAAAATATCTCCACTAATTGATTTTTTTTAAATTGTTGATGTTCCAGTAAGTCTACTTCAAAATTATTGATGTTTACTTCAAAGGAGTTCTCGGCACTAATTTAATAAGTTATCTTCCCAACTTTTCTTTCTTTGCTAAATTTCTGCTCTTTTGCAGACTCTTTGATCGAATTCAGTGCCATCGTTTATCACATATTTGTTGGTGTGTAAATCCGAAAACCGGTATTCCACAATCCGGTACATCCAAATACAACGCAAAACCAAATTGTGATGGAACACTTCAACAGAATGATCTTTCTAGGAGGCAAATTAAAGGTTAGAATAAGTTTTCAAAAATTGAAATTTAAATAGTTCTTGATTAATGGTTGTACCTGTTCATCCGCCTAATTTGCTTAAGCATTCTAAATCAAAAAAATCGTATCGTTAGACAGAGAAGTGTATTGATTGTTATCACAAATATCATGGAAACATTTGAATTACAGGTTGTTCGGGTAGGAAAAAAACCAAATTTTATCAGCGATTATTTTCGTCACTAATTAGTGAATGGATTTTGGCTTTGGGTGATGAAGCAAATGATGATGCTATCACAAGCAAAGATAAAGCTGTTCGATGGAAGTTCGAACAGCTTGATGTCAACAACAATTCGGTTTGTCTCTATTATCAGTTGCTGACAATACTTATCATCAACTGTCTTGATCAGATCCATATTATAAGGGAAGGAAAGAGAGCAAGTCTCCTTATCATTTTAGGACAATTATTGCTTTTAACCGCCTTATCACGTTTTCTTTTAAGGATTGAATTTGAAAGCAGAACACAGAAATTAAAAGTTTTAGCGATTGGAACGGAAAGAGTGGAAATCATACCGAAATGAGCTACGCTTATTGAATAAAGTTCGAAAATGTGGGCGGAATTTTTTGCGCTTTTGTGATCGAGATGGGAATAAACAAATTAGATTGGATGAATGGTTAAATTGTACTATTTATGGTTAGTTTCTTGCTTATATAATTTGTGATTAGCAATGAAAAGTGAGAAAGGGAATTGTTGTGACCTTAATATAACTGGACTTAATCTTCAATAATTCTAATTTGAGTAATTACTTTTATATTCTGCAAATACTGTAAAAGATTTCAATTTTTTTTTTTTTTTTTTTTGTAGAGTATTTTTATAATTACATAAGAAAAGCTTAATTAAATTTTGCAAAATAATTTACAATAAATAATTTGATAATTCTACTGATTATTGCATACAAAATTCACAATAAGAAAAACGTTCAACAAAGGATTGTTTATCATCAAAAAAGAAAAAAATTCATCCTAATTATTTCAGTGGATATGACAGTATCATCAATGCCAGTAGCAAAACTAAGAGTAACGCCACGAAAAAATCCATTCCTGGATATCCTTCAACCGGATGATTAGATAACTGAGCTTATTCATCCTACTGATAAAAAGTATCACCAAAGCTTTAAAGTCCTCTCTATAGTTTTCATTATTCTGCTACTACTGCTACCACTGCTATTGTTATTATTACTATCATTATTATCATTATTATTGTTTATTATTATTATTATATTAATTATTATTATTACTACAGATCTATGAGGGGATCTATACTAATACCACTTACCTTCTTCTTTATATGTACGATGTTTTTCAACCAAAATAATTTGAAAAACAAAAAGTTTTAGTCAATAGAGAATATTAATTAGGAATGATAATATTGAAATATTAAGTAATTGGAGTAAACCATTCATCTACAAATGATATGCATTATTAAAGCAATTTTTTGTGAATTTTCAATGAAATGTATTTTGATAGGATAAATTTGAGAATATTCAGTCAACCTAATTCTTGAATCTGTATATTAAATGAGTAAGAATCATCTTAATTAGGTCACCAAAAAAAAAGTCCTGAAAGATGCAAACTCAAAAAAGGTTGTGCATCCTTAAAGGTGCATTTATTATGATCACTTTTATTATTTCTAAATATGCCCAAATAACATAATTTCTTCAAATTTTAGTATTAGGAAAATCCATGATTTAAACTGAAGTAAATAGTATAAATGATATTCAAAACAAAATATTGACCATGTAGTATCGATCTCGGTTACTGATGATTTGTTATTTTAAGTATTGTTGTATTTGATTGTTTGTATTATAGCTCATTGTTTTATGATGATTATAGCATTTAAATAAGTTTTATGTATCACGCTGTTATAGTTATAGATGTGTACTTGCATACGTGTGTCAATGCTTTTATAAGTTGTTTCGTTCTCAATATGAAAGTTTAAGAAAAACATATTCATTATGATCAATAGGAAACCGATCAATAAGACTGAAGGTTAAAGGTTAAAAGAGTAGTGTTTGAAATCGAAACCATAGCTTTAACTTAAATTTTAATTTCAATAAATCAGAAAATATCAAATGTTTTTCGAGGAAAATTTTCCCCAGTTTTAAAAATGATCACATTAAACGGGCAGCATTATGTTTGATTTGCAATAATTTCTAACGATGGATCTGAATAAAAATGTTTCCACTCTTGCACTAAAATTCACTGGACTTCACTCTTCAGTCAACCATTTATCATTGGTCGCTTCTTCTTCCTCCTTTCAGATATTTTTACGCATGAACATTAGCAACGAGATAAAGTGATTTAGATACGAATGCAGTTTTTCTAAAGTCTTCCCAATATTCCATTTTGTTTGAGAAATGATTTGTCCTTCGCATATTTAATCTAAAAACAAGTCAGTTTTTCACGAATAAGTGACGGGGAATATAGTGAAGTGCTGAAATATCAAAACTAAATATATAAAACACTTATATTCTTCCTTAACTTCTTGACTACAGTAACTGATAGCAGAATAGTAGGAAGTTACTTCTAACAATAATCAGCCATTTTTTTTTTCATCCAACGAAACGAAGCTTTTGAAGGTGACTACGCTAAATGACAAGAAATCCAGAGAATTAATCCCAAGTTTTAAGGATTAAATATTGAAACATCATAAGAAAAAGCTTCAAAACAGAGCATATAAGATATATTAAATTAAATTCTTAACACAAGGATTTCTAGAAACACAACCTCTGTAACATCCTCCTTAGTACTCAACTTACAGAATCAGCCTTTGACTATTGCTTGCTTCGCTATTTACATCTTACAAGTTTGAAATTCAAATATATCCAGCAAACTTCACCTCCAGTTGCTTGCCCATTAATTTAGATTACAATCACCCTCCGACCATATGAAAAACTTATTACTCTATGTGCAAATACACGCCGCTTTTCAACACAGATTTGCAAACGTGACTTCACCAGTCTTCCCACTTCGACAAATTCTCAAGAATAGTTTGTGTTTATTCCCAACGAAACATAGGGAAGAAGCAGTAATAAAAGTGTCTATTCTCATAAACGATACGAACAAATCATGAAAAAAAAAAAAAAACTATAATGTACAACTGTAAATAAATTAATATATAATAATAATAATAATATACAAAATCTAGCATGATAAACAAGTCAAGACGTTCAAGACGTTGGAAAACAACAGGTCTTCAAATTCTGGCTTTCACAACATTCGTTCACAAATACAGATGCACCCATCGATCGTAGACCATGGCAGCCTTGTTTCTCTTTTCTGCTGTTGTGGATACTTGACTGCTAGCGAAACAAATATTTTCGATAAATAAATTAGAATAAAAAAAACAGACACTTCCTGGTAAATTACTAGTGTGATAATTCTGAGATCATTTCGTGAAACCAGAGACGCACCCCTCAAAGAATTCAATCAATTCAATTGAATATTTTCTTTTAATGTCTTCATACTGCATACACCATTGTTTACCACTAGACTCGCTGCAACAACAACAACAAAAAAACTATCTATATTTGAAGATTAATAACATCAACTATCGCTGAAATGAAAAAACTGCCTCACATTGCTATTGCTTCCTATTGTGTTCTATGTGTCATCATGTTCAGTATACATAACTGAGTCAGCAGGAATGTTACATTACACAAATTGATTGAAGATCAGATCCTAAGAGTTAGGAACTTATAACTGCAATGAATATGTATATATCATTACCATAAAAGAAAACTTACTTTTCAACTAATAACGTCGAGTTTTCAACATTCCGTCCGTTATCACTAACTACACCGATAATTTTGATCTTTTTCTGCAAAGAAAACTATTACCATGGTAATATTTAATAAAGTTACAACTTTCATTTCATTTACTGCAAAACACAGTAATTCATTCCTGTAATTCATTTTTATAATTCATTTCTGACGGTAATCAACATGTAAAGCTACATTATCTCGTGCTTAGATAACTGAATTTCAAGTAACCGAAGATTCTGATCAGAAATTTCACTAAATCATCTAATAACAGTGATCTACATTCGTGTCTCGTTGTTAACATAACTATAAGCTGGATGAGTCACCGAATTAAGAGTTCGTTTAGAGCTTTCTGCACTAGGCTGAGCAGTTGCTTCAAGAGGCTCAATATCTGTTTCTTTGGATTCGAGGTGGCCTTTCTGCTTCTGTTTTTCATATGCTTCCACAATTAAAGGAACTTCTGCATTTATTCGTTTTGCTGGTTCCCATGTAGGCCTTCAGACAATTTCTATCAAAAAACTGTACAGCAACTATTTATGATTTATTCAAGCTGCTAGTCGTAAGAAATGCGGATAGAAAATGTAACTTATCCTATTTCTTGTTGGTAGTTTTCGAGATTTATGGAACTTACAGGAGATGAGAAAAAAAAAAAAAAAAAAAAAAACGTAGTTTACAGAGACACCATCGCAAAATAGAATTTGCAAATAGACAAAGCGATAGTTAAAGCAATCAGTTAAAGGTGATGTCAACCTATTCCAAAATTCCGATGTTTCAAAAAACCTTACGCCCACAAAATTTGATATAGCTTCTCCAAGCGAGAACCCCTTTTTTCATACTTCTCGGAGAGAATACGATCAACGCGATACCAAGAATTGTCTGCCATGAAATGGTTCTATCTTCCAAAGCTTTCAACCTAATTCTGAAATGTAAGCTGATAATGTTCCTTCAACGTAGGTTTCGTAGACAAAGCATTAAAAATTCACATTTCATTTATACTGTATATATCCGCCTTAGCGCCTGCTCCGCCCTCATATTATCCTATACTTATTTGATATCAAAACAAAAGTACGTAACATATTACAGCAAAAAACCTACAAAATACACGGATGCGCAAGGAATAAATCAACAGAACAGGACACTTCAAAATGATCTACTTTCAGAAACTTTATGTCAGTAGTACCACAAACACTTTAAGCATACCATAAGTATCACAAAATACCACAAATACCACAGAAACGTCAACCATACCATAACATATTCCACTACTCCAACGACCAATTTACAATAGCTGAAACTAAACCTTTAGCAACATTCAAATCTGAAAGTCGCGGGAAGCATGGCCCCACGGCCCGTAAAAATGATTGATGCAACGTCGAATACCATTAACAGATTTTGGAAGCGTACCACACCTTCCTCTCCCACCTATATAGGAGTGTGTTCTGAACGAAGTTTGTTGAGACTAGTCCAGAATCTAATTCTTGACTATATATTTGCTCATCTTGAATGATCTAGCAATAACGTGAACTGTAAGTGGACACCTTTCCCTCTGATTCTAAACAATTGTATAACATGACATTTAAGTAATACTGTCGAAAAACTAGCCGTAATAGAAGGAAATTTCATTTCATCTAAATTAAATGGGCGCAAAGATCTTCTTAAATTACTATCAGAAAAACAAAATCAATGAAAAATTCACCACTTTCAACCCAGATAAACTCTTTTTTCCTCTTTTTTCATCTTAATTCAACAGTACGAACAATATGTCACCCACACATCATTAAACGCACCGAAAAATATCTGAAATGTTATGTCTTCATATATTCACATACATAGAGGAAAAAACGCTACCACTCATTCATATTTATGCAAATTTCTAACAACTATGCGGTATTAGTCATTATTTATATCAATACATCTCTCATTGTCAATTTTTGACAAAAGGAAAGAGATAGGGGATACTTAACTCATATAAACCTTAAATTTGAATGGGTGCAAAATCAGCTAAAAGAAAATGAAGGAAAACAAAGGAAATGAAAAAGGAAGACGAAATGAACATCCGGGTCCCTGTTGATAAGTATTCCCCATCAAAAACAACACTTGCACAGCAAAATCCTTATCATTGGTAGTAATAAAATGATCATCGTCTTATCAACACTGCCATCACTATCAACAATATATATAATACCAATAATGTTAACTCCAACACATTTAGACATTGCTTGAAATAATTTTAGGTAAAATTATATATACACAAAATATGTAATGAACGCACAGATTTCAGAAAATTGTATAACAGCAAGCAATATAACATTTAAGTAAGTAGTGTTGTCGAAAAACCAGTCATAATAGAGGAAAATTTCATTTCACCTAAATTAAATGGAACCAAAGATCTTCCTAAATTACCATCATAATCAATGAAAAGTCACTTTCGACCTGGACAAACACTTTTTTCCTCTTATCGAGCAAAAAGAAAAAAAAAAAGAACAAAATAAAACATACAAAACAGTCGTTCAATTCATCCATCTGAAAACTGGAGAAAAAAAAAATTAATGAGACTGAAGAAACAGTTGTAGTACATTGCTGTAATTACTTAACCTTTTCAGATTTTTGGAATTTCAAGTCCCAAGAAGAAGCATTCTTGTTCCTACTTCGGTCCATTATAGCAGATTAATTATATCCTCAAAAAGAAATCCAACAGCATTAAGAAATCAAACACTTCAAACCTACTGTAGCCTCGATATATCTAGGAAGATTTATATTGCCCCTAGTACTATCTTATAGGTAGAGGAAATTTTCAATAAAATAAAACAACACAGATCAAGTTACGAGAAAGAACAAAAATAGCAAAAAGTTTTTTTTTGGGCAGTGCTTCGTATTTCACTTGTATTTCTTAAGCTATTTTAAAGCGATATTTCGTACAAGTGAACAGGATGGTACTTTCTCGTAGAAAAGCTTTATCATTTTAGTTTTTCTCAGTCTTTAGAAGTTTCGAACCGATGCCCAAAATAATTCAAATTAAAGAAAAATACAATATCCCATGCATTCACAAAAGATTCTTACGACGTTTATAATCTTCGAGACTTAGTGGTCTAGATGATCCTCTATTTATTGCTGATCGATTACTACCAAAACCAGGGTACCTTGAATTGACATCCATTGAAGTGAGTGACGGAGCACTGGAAGATTGTGTCATCGGTACTGAAAATGATAGTTTGAGAAAAGGAATAATGAAAAACACACTATAACTCTTCCAGATAAATCATATTTGTCTCCTAGTTAATCGGATAATGTCCGGTTTCTGTTCATTATTAACTGATTGCAAAGAAAGTCAAAATTTCACTAAACGCAATTTCTTTTTAGCACTCCATTATTTAATACTAAAAGTAAATCGTGCGCTGAAACTTAGATATTTTAATTCTTTCATGAGCATTGAAAAGACTCAATGAACGAAATATATTACCCGGTATGGCAATGTCAATATCAACATCGAAATTATGAGCATTGAAAAGATCAGAGACAGGTCCACTCGGGCCTCGCGCTCCACCAATACTGATTGCTCCTTTATGAGAGGATGGCTTTTGATCATTTAGCTCAATAACTGTCGAATGCGAGCTTGATGCAGAATCTTTACATAAAACATGAAATATTGCTAAAAAAAGAACGAAAAAAGTTTTATAGAAATATCGCGAGAAGAACTATCATTTAATAATCTTTCTTTCGCGAAATTCAGTCTATACATATTGTACGAAAATAACAAATTCGAATCAAAGCACTAAAAGTTCCTAAAGTAACATACGGAAGACTTCTTTATCAATTATAACTTGATCTCACTAGGTCCAAAAAAATTTTGAAGCAAATTTAAGAATATCAGACAAGCATCTGCAATGATATTCACTTCTAGTGAGCAATATTTTCATATTTTCCATAGTAAAATCATAAACAAACGATCTTTTTTAAAAGGATTTTTTAAAACGAGAAATGGTTATAAAATCAGAAAAGAAGCAACAAGTATATCAGTAAAAATACTTACATTCATCATTATTGCTAACGTCTACATCTCTCCTCTCATTCAACTGTTGAGTCATTTTATCTCTTCCAGGGACAGGCTTAAATTTTAAAAAATTGAAAAGTTGAAATAAATGCTTTATAGATAGTAAAAATTGGCAATCAGAAAAATCATTTATATTCTGTACTACGAAAATACACAGAAATTGATTGATATTGATAATATTATTCCAATTTCTTGAAACAGCAACCGCAAATTCAACATTCAAGTTTTACAGTAACCATCAGATCATTACAGTTGCCGCAAGTGTAAAAGTGATGCTTTTGGGAAGTATCTAAACACGAGAAGCAGAAAAATGAAACCTTCATTCGGGCATTCTTCCGAGTGAACGGATCATCTTGACCAGAAGTTTCAATATGCACTTGACCACTGAGAATAGCATCTTTGATGGCCTGTCTGTTACGTTGATTGATCCAACTAATACCACGAATGCTTTGTGAACGACGTCGTTCCTACAATATGTTTTGAAGCAAAAATAATTTGTGTGTCATAAATGTTTCTTTAATAACTTCAATTATCAGTTATTTAAATGTTTTTATATAGATAAATCAAATATAAGAATTGATAAAATAAAAAGACACTTCTTTGTTTGACTGTATTATTTAGTTTTGCATCAAAAAAAAAATCCTCAAAATCGTACCAATTCAGCGGCCCTTGTTTCCAAATCATCAATTTGTTGCTGTAATAATTGTACTTCCTCAACATTTCCATACTGTTCGGCTTCTTGCTGGAACATGAAAAAAAAATAAATATTGCTTTAGCAAGAAATTCCGTTTGCACAGAAATATATAGAGAGAACAGAACGAGGGATAGATAGGTAAGAGAGAAATTCAAGACTAAACGTGACAGACGTGATAGCTCACCAATTTCATAAAATCTTCATCACCTGCACTATTAGTTTTACCACTTTTTTCTTCTGGTAGGGAGGAAGGGCTGAAATGTTTGTAGTACAAAATAAGTTCATCAGATTAGCCAGTATCAAGATGAAAAGATCGAAAGTGAGAGCGATATTCATAATTCTCAAGAACAAACAAAAAGGATATAAGTTAACTTTTGAAGGATTTAATAAGAATTTGGTCAGTAAGACTCTTTTCTTCTCGAATATTCACTCAAACATATTTATAGAGCTATTTTAAGCTTATATTTATTTTGCTCCATTGAAATGAAACACAGAATGATGGATGCATATCTTGAATATTTTCAGCTCTAATTTTAGCTCAACACTTTAGCAGCAATTTGATCGAAGCCACTGTCACATCAAAAGTCACAAGCGAATTTGTTATGTAGTTGAGGTCAACAGTATCAAGTTATGCCTCAGTGAATTTACATTATCGACTTCAATTCATATATCAAAAAATAAACTCAAATAATGTTTTCTTGGATAAAAGAAGATAAAAAAAGAAACAATTTTTTTTTTCAATTTTTAAAACTCTAGAACTCTATAAGATAGAGCTATATTAGCCATGTCAGTAAAAAATTTTTCAAAATATTAGAACTTTTTAACAACGTAATTATAGTCAGATGTAAGAACATGAGTTACATTTACCTATAATACGTACATAATTATTCTTTTCCAATTTTAAACCTTAAAATATTCCTTTAATCCATTTGCTTTCTACTATTCACTTCTCAGAAATTAAGTTAGATCTCTAAGGTGTCAGAGTTCTTTGATTACTACTTAAAATTAATTTTAGAAGAAAGAAATGATCACGACAGTTCTCGAATTTGTGTGCATTTATAACAACAACAAAAAAAAAAAAGATGACTGCATCTGCATTAACATTTTCATATTCTAAATTATCAATTACGATAGCTAAAAGGATGAGGTAATCCTTTTTTCTTGTCTCAACATTAGGTGATCATCTTTTGTTTAGGAATTTATTTCGATAAAAATTTCAAGTGTATAATTTCTGTATAAAAATAAATTTTCATCCCAATTTGCACATGAAATGGTAACATTTGTTCATCAGAATGTCAAGATCTCCACAAGCCTTATAAGTACTATCTTTGCTTAATTCAAGAGATGGCTTATCTCCTCTACCAAATTTCAACATTCCTTTCTCTTTTACAATGTAATCTTTCTCTGAAAGATGAAGTAAACTGCACCTGTCACTCACTTTATCATCATTTACAAGAGTAATCGTCGATAACCGAGACAAAATGGTAAATAAAAATGAATTGATTCATCACTCATTTAAATTGCAAGGTGGAAACTCTTTAAATTAATGAGATTTATAAAAGCAAACCTGAAATCGATCTATATACAGTCCCTGAATAAGACAAAATTAATATTCAAATTTTATGTTATTCAGGACTGAAAGGAATTAAACACCCATAAGTCATAAGTTGACAATATACATTTGCAGATAACATAACAAAAACCGGTATCCATATTTATGGCACAAGCATGACACCCTCTGTTTCATAACCTCAATATCAAATGTTATTTGTCGTGCGGCCAAAACCAATTCAGTCATTCGATAACAAAAAGTTCTATGATCAGACAATCAACACTCACTCAGTTACCCAGCTCTCACGGCTATTGATCACTAAAATTTCACAGGAAGATCAAAACAGCTGGAAAACAAAAGTTTCGTAGTAACATAATATGCTCAGTCAGGCATAAAAGGCAAAATATATACGAAATTAGCCATTTTTCCCCTTCTAATTACCTAAAGTTCCAAAGTTACCGAACTGAAGAGCAAATATCTTAATTTATTTGTTTTTGTTTAACTTCACAAATCATTATTCATATATGTTTAACAGTTTTTTATTTTTACCACTTCATTTTTTTTTATTAAAAGTTATTCCCATGAATTATTAGCCTACATAACATCAAATTATTATGCATAGCTAGCTACTCTTTTCATAACCTTAAATCCTTAACACTATCCGGAAGTAAGGTTATCTTCAACACATGTGATGCAACTTAGAGAAGTCGTAATAGAAATTGTTTAAGTCAGTAAAATTCGAATTAAATGATGATGATGAAGCAATACTAATATAAATTATTCAAAGGAATAAAAGGACAAATCACGAAATATAAAAGCATTATACCAGTCAAAAATACAACGAAGTTTTCCTTACATTTTCTGAAATTATTATTCATCCATCTCGCTCCCTCCCTTTTCCATTTTATAACATTCTTTTTATATCGCTCATATATTCTTATATTTTTACAAAATTTTAGTTATTTGCAAATGTTTTTTATCGCTTCAAAATTGAAAAATTGCTGTCAATTTTTTCGTTCAAGGAGATTGAATGATGTAGGAAGAGGGTAAATGTGTGCATCCTTTCGGTCGCCATTCTATCACTTTCTTATGAAAAATAAATGAAAGGGCAAATTGCTTACAGTCTTCATGTATCACTATCATTTAACAAAAAAGTGCGGAATTTAAAAAAATGTACAGCAGACTGGGTCGAGCTTTAGTGAATGATTTCGCTAAATTAATATTTTTATAATATAATTAATGACATCTATTAACAAATACAGCTTAATCATATTTTAGCAGTATCTACGTATACATCAATGTACTGATAGTAAAATTGGCAAGATCTCTATGCAAGAGGACCATCCAGTATAACTTCAGATAAATCAAACTGCAGTACTAAGTGGTGGAAAAGAAGAACTCCTTATGCTGCTTTTTCTCACTAATCATTCCTTTTCTCCTCTTTCAGTTGAGAATATCTGACCTCCAAGTAGTAGCATTCTTACCCGAAAAATATTCACTGATAACAAAAATCATGTTATCTGCAGTGTTCATATAGATAAAATATATCCTACATCCGGAAAGAAGGAAATGAGTTCACTCATCAATTATTTTCGGCAATTCCAGATCATCGATCAGTAGAATTGGATAGACTATGGGACGATTTACATGAATCGTAGCTTTCGGAGATACAAATGAATGAGGTTTGGAGACCGTTGACCATTCGTATAAGAGAAATTGCTCGTGTTATGAAAATGAGAACAACTCATATCTCCTCTTTATCTCCTATTTTATTTCTTCATTCACTCACATATAAACAATAAACAACATTTGCTTTTTTTGTCTATTTTCTTTTGTACCGTTTATATCAAAATCTTCAGAAATATTTTAAGAAATGCTTGTACTAGTCTTAAAATCTCATTAATTATTTCTGAACTACTACGTGCGTTGTCGAGATCAAAAACAAGGGAAGTTGTTGCGCTCACGTGATGATAGTATGGATAACATATTAACTTCCTTTCTTCCTGCCGATCAGATGGACATGAAGAAGCATGTAGCTCAAATGGGGACACTGATAAGAGACTGATATTGTAGTACTGCTGCTTGTTCTTCTTAAGGATTACGTTCTGATTTACTTCAGTTAATTACCTTCATCATCACAATAGCAAAAGAGGTCTAGAAAAGAGGAGATAATTTGGTTGATATGCTGAAAGTACATATACACGTCTTGCAATGACTCCCTGTTTCAAGGTTAATTCGTTCACTTTATACGGAAATCGGCCCGGTTTATTCATCATTCCGTTAACCTTTGTTATCTTATTATTATTATCACTTTTGACATTGCCGTAGAGATCATGGACACGAATACTTACGGGAGAAATTCCTTAACTAATCAAATGAAATGAAATAAATCAGTCTCACAAAGAACTGCCATCATACATTCTTTCATCAACACAGTTACTCATTAAGCGCTTAATATTTTTTTCTAGTACTGACGCAACCGTAAGTCAGAAAAGATGTGAATGGACTATATAGAAGATACTTAAAACAATTTCGTTCAACCGACCTAATTTAGACTTAGATTTAGAATAATTTGGATTGTCGGCAGTTCTAAATAATCTCACAAAAACCTTTCTTTCATATTAAAATCCTTTGCTCGACCATAATTTCTGGCAAGAAAAGATCAAAAACAAGAAAATAAATTTAGAATAGATCTTCAGAACACCCAATTAAAAAAAAGAACAGATAAAAATAATTTAGCTGATAAACATGCCATTTATCATCCCATTTCATCGCCGCATATTCTACTACGTTACCTCCATGTTTTAACTGACATATTTAGGTTACTTACCATATCTCTATTGTACCTTTCATGATCATTACTATTAACACCACTAGTTTTATTGCTATCACTCCTACATGCCATCATTTCCGTTATATTCTCGTCAATGAGGATATCCCTAAAATTTCCATAAATTTGTTCAATTTTATATTCGCACTGTTTAGCTATAACAACAGCAATAGCAATATCAGGAGTAGTAGTAATATCGATCTAACCATTGAATGAATAAAAAATACCATTTAAAAATACCTAATTTTTTTTAAAGCGTTTTAACTCACTAGAAAAAAGTTTTGCTTCTACAAGATAAAGGAATAGCATATATGAAAATTATTCCATGTACATGGGATTATTTTTAAATCACTAACTTCTGTCCATGAATTAAAAGTCATAGAGTCAGGATGAGATGAAAATCAAATAGAACTAAACAATTTACTGCTTATAATCGCTTGTCGAATTTTACTAACTATTAATGATTTAAATAAATTAACCATCTTATTGTAGAACTAATATTCCGCTCTGTAAATTCAAAAATTGATAGCACTTTTGAGAAAGAAATCTGACCAGCATGATTCAAAGAACCGTTATGAGGTACGATCTCTCGCTTTTGTAGTATGACCGCATCTTCAAAACAGTAAATTTCAAATCATCCTGTTACTAACAGTCATCAACTGTATAAACATACTTCAGATCACAGCGAAGATGAATAATATATTACTTAACAAGTTTTTTTAAACATTAATTCTACATGTCATCTATTGATTTACTGATGAGAACCAATTATTAATGCATTAATGCAGGAATGAGAACAGAAAATTATCAACAGAACTGAATATTTAACTAGAATCAGCATGTCACCTCTATTTCTTACAAATTATGTAATTTTTTCTCGCTTCCTTTTCTAATTGCAAAATCCTCTCATATCAAAATATTCTCAAAAATCTTTATAGTTCAGTAGTTTGTTTTGAAGTTTTTTGAATTCAGTTTAACTTAATCTGCACTACTGAGTCCGAAATACAATGAAGGTCTTGCAATAACCCCGACCCAGTCTCTCTTTTACCTTAGAGGCACTCTTTGATATTGAATTCACGATACCATTCTTAAATATAACGACGAGCTATTGCAAAACTTTCATTACAAACAATTCTACTACTAGCAGTAGTAGTGGTAGTAATAGTATTGGTAGTATTATTGGTGGTAGTAGTAGTAATAGTAAAAACTGGTAAATGAGAGAGATGATAAATAACACAGAAAGGAAAGAGACTATGTGAGTATAATGGATGAAGACGAGATGGAAAGGGACTGCTAATCGGGTGACAGGTTACTTCAATTTCTACCCCATTAATCTATAACACATACTGCATTTTGTAACCTGATGTGCTTAAATAAAATTACTACCTTGATCACAGTTTTGTTGCATTTAAGTATTTACTTAGCATTTACTTCGTTTACATTTCTACTTACACAACCAATATTATTTCACTTCCGTTTAAAATTTACGTGAATCAAGGTAGGCTATTAAAATAGGTCTATTTGAATCAAATCAACCTATTAGAATACAACCTCGAACTACTCCATATTTTGTATAAAAATATATTTAGAACAAAATTCGCAGTAAAAAAATACGAGAAAAGCGACAGGAATTATAAATGAAGTATTTCAAACTGTATAAGTGTTTTCCAACTCATTATCGTCGTTCAACTAATAACCAATTTATTTACGGAGGACAACTTCTGCCATTGCACGTCTTTTCCTTGACGAAAGTAAAGAAGAAAAGGAATACTTTCGTTACATTCCAAAATTGACCATTTCGATGGTACGATCTCTCAAACTTTCAAATAACTATCACAGAGTTTTCAATATTCCATTAATGAAATAGACAAATAAGTAAACAAAACCACGACTGATATCACTATCAATATCAGCAATTACAGTAAGCATGTACTGAAAAGTAAAGCAATAAGACAAAACAACACTTTTAAGATAAGCTGAAATGAGAAGCAAAATGTGAAGACCATCTTCCATGTATTTACTTAAATCTAATCCACACTCCTCCCGATCTTTCCTTACACCCAATCATCTTTGAATATCATTTATGAATTCCTGACTCATTTCTGTTTGTTAACTAATTTTAACAAAAACTGCCCATCTACAACATCGCATTAGAATTATGCCACTCCTAAGTGATGCTTTGCATTGATTTTCTAAAAATGTTGCAATTGCTCTCTCTTTCCTTTAACCACATCAAAATTTTTTAGAGTTTTACCAACTGGAAACCTAATGAGTAATGGACTACAAAAATGCTCTGCCACCTTCTCGAAAGTTCAATTTTAATTAATTATATAGCAGCATAGAACTGAATAACGTGCAATAGAGAATCTGAACTCTGTGCACCCTACCAATAGGAAACAGTGGAAATTATTTCAATTAGCCACAATTTTTTGTCTGACCCTAAGCTAAGTGAAACAGGATGATGCTAAGTGTTCCTTTCGCTCTTTCTTGAACTTCCTTTTTACATTCCTTCATTACAGCGGCTCTTTGAATTGTTTTTTGAAATCACTGCCTTCATAAAATTTTCCTAACTGGTCCAATCTTTTCGATGGGAAACTCATGATACCAATAATTTTTCTTCTAACATAATGGACTTGTGAAGATACTTTATCAAGAAATGTTTCCTTTCAAACTGAAAATTCTTTGTCCTTGATAAAAAAGTAAAACAAAGGCTGAACATAGAGATACATGACCCTTGTACTCTTGTGTTACAGGAAATTCTTAAAAGAATTATTAACCAATAGTCGATTAGAACGACGAAACGTATTAAAAAAAAATACTGCGAGTATAAATGACAATGTTTTTTGTTGGCTGACTGCAAGACGAAGAACCGGTCTCTCTGTACATGCAAAGGATTTTATTGGTTCAAATCTGTTGTTATGCAGAAGAAGGTAATGAAACCATAGGCCCAAATCTTTCACCTCTCTTCTCTCTTTTCTGTCCAGTATCTTAAATAGATCCATTATCTAATACCATTATAATTTCCTTTAATAGTTAATCATTTTTTCCCACAATATTTCTTAATAGTGTATTTAAAGTTAAAAGGAAACCCGTGTTATACTCCCACCTCTCTCTACCATACATACCGCCCGCCCATCGCTTATTCTACCTCATGGCCTATCTATCTCACCCTGTTTAGTGCAATACCATTGTTGGCGTATCATGGGCAAACTAAAGAATTTCTATATACTTTAATTCATTTCTCATCAAAAATCGCTCATTCCACTGTTAAACCGCCCCTTTTCCAATGTGCTCCACTGCTGTCCAAAATTTCGCAGTTTGTTTATATCGCAACGTTTGGTTTTGTTCCATTAACAACAACTGTACACACGAATTTACCACTATTACTCTTTCGAATTATCATAGCTATTCCTCATTCAAGATACTTACTTCCCGCAATTCTGCTCATTAAAAATACCGTGATGCATTGAAGGTTTCAAGCATCTCAGTGGTATCAACATAAATAAATGAATGAGAACAAAAGAGGAGTACGTCTATAGATCTAACTGCTGCCACTTATCTAGAAGTGCATCTAACATCTATCGTTTACCAAGTCCAAACTATGACATAACAATGGCATCTTCCAAGATGTCATTATTACTAAGATTTCCAAGATTAAAAACATTATATTATTCATTGCATTCTTTCAGCAACTCATATTTATTTTTCTCTAAGTGACCACTGTAATTTCTTTTGCATTATGGAATCCTCATATTGTCACCTCATTTTTTGCTCCAAATTCTGAAATTCGGTTCAATGCCCTCTTCATCATTATGATATTTCAGCTTGGTACATATTAGTTTTTAATTCATTATGAGACGGATATATTTAAAAGCAGTAAAAATCTGGAAATCTAAAGGGACTTTTTTACTTGCACTTACTGTTTAATATTCATGCAATTCCATAAATTAATTCAAAGTAGAGATCAAAATCTTTTAAAATTTTAATGTATTTCTTTTTTTAAAAAGAAAAAGACATAAATTTGATAGAAACTGTACCGTTGTTAAGCGTACAGCTAACATTCGTGCTTGGTAAATGTTTATCCTAGTATCTTGTCCCAATCTGTTCACAAGAATAAAAAGCAAATTCGTGTGAACTAGTTTACCAGGGAAGCAAATAATGTAGCGATATTTGTAATACCGAAGTAAGTACTTGGTGAAAAAAAAAAAGCTAAAATAGAAGGATATTTAAGCGTATGGTATAATATTTTTTACTGTTCATTTGTTTTCAGCTGCTATAAGTCATCGTCCAAAGTACTGTTCAAAAACAATTACATTCTTGTGCTTTCATCAAGAATTTCGCTTTTCTCTTGAACCAAAGAGTTGAACAGGAAACGGGAAATTTTAAAAGAGAATATACAATTTTGAACCAAAACTTCTTTACAGCTTTATATATTTAATAATTGGAATTATTCACATCAAAGCCTAATCTTACCAAACTTATACCTTTTCTTTTCTTTTTTTTTTCATATATATTAATCTGCTTAGACCACTATACTACTCTACATAGTACCATAATAACGTCCCAGAATGCGATATTCTTGTCATCAAATAGAACCACCCAAGACCTTATCAGTAACAAACATTTAAAGATGTTAAAAGCAGAAGATCTAGAACAGCAGCAACCAGAAGAAAAGAACCTAGCAGCAATTGTCGAAACGACAACTGTGGAAAATATAGCAACGAATGATCGCGGCGAACCACAGTCACCCCCTTCATATTCATTACCAGCACCATCCAGGTCTTATTTTCTTCCTTCCACAAAAATTTAGGTAGTAATTTTTGTTCATCATCGGATTATTTCGAAACGATAAAATTAAGTAGGAAACTATTTAACACCAACAGATATACTTGATTACTTATCTGCCATCATTTAATTATATGAGAACGTCATTCAATTGTATATGATAATTAGAAGGAAACGGAGATGGAACATTGTCACTGTTATTTTCTTCATTTTTCTATTCATCCTTCTCCCTTCTGTACCTTGAAGAGATATAGTACAATGACTGATCGTTTCAATATTACAGCCCGAAACATCACCAGCAGAAACGATGTTTGAAATTTGATATGTCTAGTAAAATACAAATAATTTCGAACAACCGTCAAGGACAACTCAATACAGCATTCCTTGCTACCGTTCCGGGCGTCTTAAAAATTGCCGAAATTGTAGGTATTATTTTCGTCAACAGGAATGAATTATATCTTTATGAAGATGACAACAAAAACGCTCAAAGAGAGTTGGGGAGCCACAAGGAAAAATTACGCATAATTCTTCTTCCCTTAAATTTTCCAGTTCTAAAAAATAAGTTTTAAATGTTTCATATATATGGCTACATCATCCATGAAATCTAAGCTTTAATTACTTTCTCTTCACATTATCTCAGGAAATCTAATTTTATCTTTGCTGGAAAATGATTTTTATAAAAGCGCATTAATAAAAGCTTATGTAAAGACATACACTATTCCATTCTATGCTAAGAATACAACGTGAATATGTACCAAAAAAAAAAAAAAAAAAAATTATAGGTTTTATCGTTTATGTCATTCATATTGGCAATTTGTGCAGACCGTAGTGCTACGACTGCAGCTTGGACTGAGAATATCTCATTCTCAGTTACAGTCGTCATTTCTGGACTGCTAATCGGTTATGTCTGTTTCCCACATTTGACAATCAAGGATGAACTGACCAGAGAAGGACTTATCATCGCGGTATTATTTTTTGGGTTTTGATCTTTTGAGCCTAACACAGTGTTATTTTTTTAGCAGATTCTGAATAGGTTATTGACTAATATGCACTGCAATATTATTGCAAAAATTCTAGAAGACACAACTAACAGTATCTAGATAAAGGATTTTTTAAAGATTCAGTTATACAAATTTTACGACTTGAATATCTGACATTACGTAAAGACTTAGGCATTCAATACTATATTGAGAGTATTTTTCATTCTATGGTATGTTTTAAATACAAAAAACAGAAATGTAATTTTTGATGCACTCAGCGTTTTACGAACTATTATAAACTAAACATAAATAAGCTGAATTTTTTTTTAATTTTTAGGAGCTTATATTCTACGGTACCTCAGCACTATTATTCTTCATAGCAATATGGCTTATGGTACATCTTTCGGCAGGTTCGATAACTTATGGACGTGGTTCTGCTATCATGGACGCAGTAAATTTATTTTTAAAACGCAAAAAAAATTTTCAAAACTGAAAAATTATTTTTTGGATATGAAAGAGCTCATTATCTTTTAAAGCATAATGTTTCATTCTTCAATAATTATCGGTATGAATTTGATTTAAGGTAAGTAAAAAATGCGAACTACCCATAGTTTGGGTGTCTCTTTTAATATTTTGTAATATTATTTTTTTATTTGCCATTGTATCTGTTCCACAATACAGACGATTTTAAAATTCTAAAATTATTACAGATAATATGTGTTGCACTGACAATACTCTTCGGTATTGAAACATTTGTTAAACTGGCAGCATGGCGATGCGAAAATGAACCCACATCCCGAATCATGCAAACAACTAGGCCGGCAACCGAATCAAGTCGATATTACGAGTCAAATGAAGTATTACAAAGGAATCAGGGATCTGAAATGGCATGAACTAAACTGTCTACGAGAAGCACTTGCTGTTCTATAATTGGTATCGTTATTACTAGTAATTAATCTGGGATAAAGATCTTTAAATACTCTAAGTTAATAGCTCTAAAACTAAGTAGAAGGTTCTTGGGACGTATAATCCCGACTTTTTCCTCCATGCCGTGATTTAAAGTCCACGACAGTAAAAGAAAAGAATGACATTTCTTAAAGTTGAGACTTAATTGTCTAAAATTAATACAAATTAAATCAGTCACTGATTGGATTCTAAATAAGTGATTCTGGATATTCTCTGCTGTGATTTTGTCGATTCTACCAATAGTATTTTTTTTCTCTTGAAATGTTCCATACATATTAAATCCCTTGTTTGAAAAAAAGATGTTTTTCCACTCTTGATTAACAGTACAATTCAAATTAAGTTTCTGCAACTTTTGAAACAAGTTATGCGAACATTCATTAAATGTAACTGTGAAAGCAAAAAAAAAGGACTCAAGAAACGACCAGGATTTTAGAGTGATAATGCAGTGAAGACTGAATAGAAGGAAATAAAATGAAAGGAAAAAAAATTTGGGGAAATGAAAAGAAATAAAGACCGAAAGCCCAGATTTCATTCAGAGATTGATACAAATAAAAAAAGATAAAACAAATTACGCAACATTTTAAACATTTTATTCAGGAGTTTTTTCTGCTCCACTTATTTAATCTCTTGATGACAAATTTCAATGCGATACTGTCACTATTGCTAAGAGTTGGAAAACATATAGAAAGTGGAAGCCGAAATTTATTTGAAATTTCGAAAAGTAGGAAACTCCATAATTTTTAGCTATCCGTTACCACTATCATAGTTTAAATGATTATATCTTACATCGTCCGTTTCATGCCCAACTTAAACTTTATTACGGAAATAAGTAGAAATTTTGTTCTTGCCAAAGCAAAAGAAAGAATCCAGGAAACTCACATCAATAAATAACATGGAATTGAGTGTCACATTAATAAAAGGAAAAATTCAAGTTACTTTAAAAAAAAAACTAACCTTGAGCTTGATAAGATTTCCTTTTTCCAAAGCATAGTTAAGAGGAGCTTTTTGAAACCTCATTTTTTCTTGAACCATCTGTAATTTAATAAATATTTAATCTAAGTTTATCAAATTCTCTTAGTTCATTTTCTGGGAAAAGTTTTTTTTTTAATTTTTGTACAAACGAATCCACACATAATTAGGTTCCAGATGTATTAAGAAGGAATCTACTTTTCATCGAAATACACGCGAAGTTTGAATGACACATGGCACTTACCAAACTTGGCTATTTCTTAGTAGCACTTGGCCTATTATATGAAAAAAATTAACCAGTTCGATGTCTTTGTCTGTATAATTATAATTGACAGCTTTCTGAATATCAGCTTCCTTCTTTTCTACTTGATCTATTGTGAGGATTGAAAGATTCTGCAATAATTTATTGATGAAATTCTCGCTAAGTTACTGCCACGCATCTAAGTTGCACATTATAAAAAATTCTCTAAAGTTCTAAAATACATATTAAAGCTTGACGAAATATAGAGTAAGATTTACAATTTGTCAATCTATTTATTCTCTATTTAGTGATAAAGAAACTCCAGGTAACATTAGAAAGTAAAAAAAAAAAAAAAAAAAAAGAAATTTCAACACCTAAATATATTTTAAAAGTAAAAGTTAACACAGGAAGTTGTGATGAAATGGAAGCAATTAAGAAAGGTATTGTGGAGAAGAGTCAATTGTCGAAATCCAATTTGAAATCCTTTACTTCCAAATAACATTTGAAAACCACTTCTTATTGATTACTACACAGTCAATGCTGATTAGAGCATTAAAACGAAAAACACAACTTACATTGGACTTCATAGCATCGTACCATTTATTGAATTCGTGGTTAGTGAACTCTGAATTTGAAACAAATTCTAGGCGATAAACACGTTCTTCTTCACCATGTTTTAGCTTGAGTCCCTTATTTGTTCGCGTATTCTCCAACTGATAAACTTTGGCTGTTTCGACAACATCCAGAATCTGAGCTGCCTAAAATATCCTTCGTTAAGGTTCTTAACATTCAGAATTCAAGTTACTCAAATTAACAAAAAAAATACAACACCATTACTTACATTTAATGCAGTAATTCTGCTTATATATTATTTTGAGATTTGTCACTTTAATTTCCCAAAATAACACTCAATAAAACAGGTGCTTACTTCTGGAAATGCAGAATATGAGCAAACAAACAAATACATAGTTAAATCTTACACGATAAACACTACGGCCTTCTTTATTTCTTCCGATACCGATGCGAACAAAGCATCCAATCACTGTTTTGTTGAAAAAAGGTGCATGAACAATTCTAGAAATTTTGAAACGAGATAAACGTATCCTTGCTAAGTCAGCGAGGCAATTCACCTGTAAAAGATGCAGACATAAATATAAGTACACTTAACAGAAGGCACTTCACACTGCAATAAATTTGTCACTGATGATATTAATGATCTATTAATCTGAATTACTCACACCAATAATGATGAATAATTAAAATCTTTCAGTAATTTGGTGGAATTTTTACAAATTTTATTTAAGGAATACTTACATAAAATTCGTTACCGTTAGTTCATCTACACCAGCAACTATAATGATCCAACTGAATAACTAGTTTACCCTATTCAAAGAAGTGTCAAATTCCTTTAAATAAAAAATTGTAAATTTTTTATGTTAATACTTTCAAATACATAAAACGGTATGTTATGGCGCGAAACTAATGTGACTCACCTCTCTCTTTTTTTCTGGTGATGGACTACGAGTTCTACTTTTACTTGTACTCCTACTTGTAGATCTACTGCTCGAGCGACTTGACGAGCTGGAACTCTTTTCATAATCATCATCGCTACCATCATTCCCAAACACTTCATCAATATCCAGTTCTGACTTATGTGACTGTGTCTTTTTCTTCTGAGCAGCTGGAATCAAAAAACTCAATCTGTGAAATTCTAATCTAAACCGCTCCATGAACTGCGCAGATTGCTATAGAAAACTCTACATTAAAAGATGAAAGACACCAAGTAATTTGAAAAGATGTCCGTTATGAGCACAGATAACAAACCTTCTTGTTTCTCTTTTCTTCGACTAACAAGATCAGCCATTGCATTCTTCTGTTTCTGCTTTTTCTGAATTTCTGATGGACGTTGAAATTCATCGTATTCCTCGCTGTTATCTTTGTCATCGTTCGTAAAACCAGAATGCAAAACTGCTGTAAATTTGAAATATAAGCATATTTCTTTGGAGACGTAATAGAAGTCAATCAGAAGATATACTCTATGACTTGACTCTTGAATCATAATTCGCAACGTACTTATTTAAATTTACAAAATTTCAGTTCTATCTCTTCTTATTCCATTCTTTCTATTTGTTTCAGCTTATCGTTTTTTTATTAATTGCTATAATTTGATGTGACCCATTTTCACCTAAACATATTCGTCCCTTTTCCCATTTTTTTTCAAATGAGTCTAATCACACCAGTGTATCCAATTTTTATTAAACATTATAATTTAGGCACTTTCGTCGGAAAAATTTCAATACCTGCACCAATTTGATTTATCTTATTGTTATTTGTGAAGAAAAAAAATTTTCAATAACTCAAAAGATTTACACACTGAGGCCTCAGTATATCAAATTATACCATTTTTCACTGAATGATTTTACTCTCTCCAAACAGTTTAATCTTTTTATATAATTAATAAACTACCTACCCACACTTCCATCTGCACCATTTCGTTCATCGATGTCACTTTCAACGATCTTTTTTTTACCTGCAATAATTTAGAGATGAAAAAATTTCTTTGCTTTGATAAATGAAGCATGAGATCATTCGTTCGTAACAAAACTCATACCATCTTTCTCTCGTTTCTTTTCTTTTTCCTTCTTTTTCTTATTTTTTTTTGACAAACCTGCGATGTCTTCTTTTTGAGCTTTAATTTTCTTCTGGATTGCATGCCTAAAAATGTGTTCACAGTTACAACCGTGTATAAAATACTCATTCTTCTTTATTAGAGCCACGAATAACATAAATAGATGTATTAATAGAATAGCTTACCTTCTCAACGCAACTGAAAAATTTACACCAGCTCTAAAACTAACTGAAAATTCCGAAAGTCAAATACCTAGCGCGTAAAATTTCTCGTTGCTCAACACGTTTGAAAATTTCAGCCTCACGATCTTTTTCTGTCATTTCTTCTAATCGACGCCGATCTTCTTCATCCAAGAACATATCATCATCGTATTCATCAACTAACGACTTCTACAATCATTACTTCGTGATAGCTGAATATGCTGCTATCTCACTTAACTTTTCTTAAACACTTAACATAAAACTGGATCAACTATTAAACACTATTACATCGATTTACGAATAAAATCATAAGGCCATCTTCCGCTTACCCTGTCACTGTCGTCACTGCTATCTTCGTCGCTATCAGTCTGAGCACGAGTTTTTTTGCTCCGACCTTTAAGTTTTTTATCAGTTTTACGTTTTCTACTGCTTGTCGCAGCTTCTACATCAGAATCCGAATCTTCTTCTGATGTACCTGAAGAACAATAAGAAGTTTGTCTTTGGAATGTGTAGATTACAAGAGAATATGAATCATTGACTAGAATCCAGAATAAATTCCAGCAATGTTCCTACTAGACAATATCAGTAAATCATTCTGTCTTTATCGATAATCGTTTATACAATTGCTTCAAGAGGTGAATTCACTGAACCTACCACTCTCGATCACTTTTTTGTTTTGATTAGTAGCACGAGTGGAACGCCTTGCTTTTGTTTGTCTATTATCCTCATTATCCAGATTCAATTTACCTTTTGCTGATGATTCCTGAAGCATCAAGAATATCTGGTTTTAAATATATATATATATATATATCAAGCATAAACATCACAAGAAAAAAATTAAAGGAATAAAACAGCATGAAAAATAGATACAGAAGAAATCTTCCTCTAAATAACATCATTTCATTTTATGAGCATTAGAACGTTACTCGTAAACAAGCTATTTTAATTACCTTAACTTGTTCATCGCCAGACGAAGCAATTCGTTTCATTTCGATGTCCGATATCGAATTAGCGTCTTCACCTGATACATCATCACTTTTACTGCTCATTGTTAAAACTGCAACGAGCATTACTACCACATCAAAGTAAATTTGTATGTGTAAGGATACATAAAAATTAACATTATACTTTTATGTCACTACCATAAATAAATTTGCACTTGCATTTATTTGGTAACTAAGAACAACTAAGGCAAATTAATCATATTAATTAAAATGCGCACACGATTCTCATCCGCAATACACATTTTAAATTTAAGTATGTTTCACTATTTCTTGCAAAACTTAAGTGATTTAGATTCGTTATAGAGTAAAAAAGATGTAATGATTTTTAAGCCTAGAAACCTTGCAAATAACAAAAGAGATTGCAGAGTCAGCCAAGACAATGATGCTTAGCCTTGATGAGAAGTATAAAAATTGACAGCAAAAGTTCAATAAATCCAGATATTGGTCACAAATAAACCTGAAGCGAAAGAGTAACACTGCTTAGCAAACGTGAAAAAACATTTCCATTGAGGCAGTACTTCTCCTTATCCCAAACGTAAGTAAACACACATACACAAGTAAAACCATGACGGAAACCCATCTCCACAAAATTATTTGCATATCCTAACACTTCGGTTTGTGAAAACATCTATCTCATAATTTCAAATTGCTGCTAATATCTTCCCGTCGACACGTACGTATTTTAGAAAGTTATGTTGCCTCCCATTGCACGTACAGATGCATTTTCCTGCAGTTATGTAGGCACTTTGAAAAGTTAATTTTCCGCCAAATGCAATTACATAAGCACGTAACTATACCGACGTTATATTCGACGTCAACTTTAGTTGAACTAAAATAATGTGCGTGCAAATTAAATTTTATTCTTCATATATAATACGTTAAAAAATGAAGAGATTACACACGTAGTTTATAGAAAGGTCAAATCCGTCCGTAGTGCAAACGTAAAGGTCAAGACGAATTGCAGTAACTTTCACCGACCTCATTGTTTCATAGGAGACATGTACCTTTGGCATGGAAGGGTTTCATTTCTTCACTGTCTGTACCACATTTACGCCATCTGCGTTATGCACCTTAAGGGTCATCCGCCCGTCACTATGGTGCAAGTTCCCGGCTATACGGACATCGAAGTCATCTCTTCTATTCTCAGCCAGAATCAGTTTCAGTTAATTCTGGCTCATGAAATAAGCGCTGCAATGAACTGGCAGCGCTTATAATTTGAGGTTCTCGTTCTTCTCTGTTTTTCCCTTCCGACATTATTCCGAAGATCCGAACTTTCTTCCTTTTCAGTCTAGAATGTCCCAACTCTGCCCATAAACTTCTAATCCACAGTTTCTTTCACAAAAAACTCGAAGTTCACCGTACCTATCCATAGCTTTCTCAATGATTTTATTTAAATTAATTTTCAGCAAGAGAATATGATTCCTTCCTTCCTTCCATTATTATACATAGTTCGAAATATCATTCCTCTCTCTCTATGTGTTCATAATTCAATAGCCAATACTTTCTCATCTTTCACTTCTTCAGTAATACTTACTAATTGATTACAATTAAACTTTCGAATTTTACATAATTTGCATATCAATGATAACAGAACGAGTGATAACAACAAAGAAATATCAATTACTATATGTACATATATGTATGTATAACTATATCAACATGAGATCACGTCAAAAAATCACAAAAGGCACGTTACGATCATTGCATGATTGCGGCACGCTATCAAACGTTTCTCCAAAATTCTCGTTTCCTGGAAAAAAAAAAGAAAGTATTTCTGTTTGTGTGTCATGCGAGAGAGATCGTAAAATAAATGAAATTCAAATGAAATTAGTATTAAAGCTATGTTTCATTAACTTCAACATATAATAATCACTAAGTTAACTCATTTGTTAGCGAATAAGAAGCACTTGAAATCATTCATAATTTGGAATATACCTGAGTAAGTGCTTCTAATAAGGTAGTTCCTTGTAGACTCGATGTAGATGCAGTAAGGAAATGCTCATCGGCAACACCTAGTAGACGTTTTGCTTCACGTAAATCATCACGAAGATGATTTTGTCGTCTAATAATTAAATTAACTCGTTTATCCATTAGTAATGAATGCTGAAAATATGAAAATTATACACATTATATATATTTAGAATTCTTTCAAGAATATCCGAGAATAAACCCATTTAACAAATGCTTACCTTATTTGAAGAATAAGTCCGTGACACTTCGAACAGTCGCCTTTTTGAAAGTGACCCTAAAAATTTCAAATATAAATTCAAGTTCTATTTAGACTTCAAGAAAAAAAAAAAAAAAACATTCAAGGGTCAAAAAGTTCGGAAATCTCGTATTCTTGATCGCTTCATTTCTCACATCACATTAAGATGAAGAAATTTTATTAAGCTGATTTACCATAATTTTTGACAACATCCACACCAGTTGCACTTTCATAACCACTACTAGCCGAGAAACTTTCCCGATTTCGAGGTCGATTAGAACGAGGTGATAATAAGGTCAACAGGGGTCGACTATAAATTGAACCATTTTCGTCGCTACCATGGCCTGACGAATATGCTCCCGTATCCTGCTTTGCATCAGTTACCTAAATTTAAACCATCTGGTAACCATTATTCATTCAATAATCTAATTAATAATGCAAATAAAAAGGAGACAATAATTGTTTAATTACTATTTTAGAAGTCACTCATTCAATTCATGCCTGATAATTATAAAAAAGAAAAGAAAGAAAAATATGCCATGGAATAAGGTGAAGGTACAAAAGTTGTCGTCCTTTGATTGGCATCACTTGAATTTCGTCTTTCAATAATGCGTTTACTGCAATAAATTACCAAGTACTACCAACTATCAAGGTTATCTTGTAATTCTTCTGGCGGAATGGTCACACGCTCTGAACGCCTCATAAATTAACTTCGTTAGCCTATCCTATCCACGGTTGATTTAACCTTGGCTAATAATTATGTAGAACAGCTTTTCAGCGCCCGCAATAAGGTCTTGCAGAATGATTAATATTGCGGAAGTTGAAATTTCTAAAAAATTTTCAAGATTGCAATTATTTTGTAAAAGATTAACTTTGTTCAAAAGGATTACCCTTTCTTAGCTTCTTTTTTAGAATCCAATGAATCACGACGTGAACTTTTGTTTGTAAAGTATTGCAATGGCGTACGTTCCAATAACATTGGCTGTTTTTCGGGAGAAACTTTATTTTCCGCAGTTCGTCGTGGTAGCTTACTTTTCGTCAGTGCTTCGGATCGATTACTATAAAAAAAGACAGAGTGCTACACACTATATAATAGTTGTCTCAATGAGTCACCTTTAATGGTACTTTAAGAAACCTACTTCTTAGCAAGACAATTGTTTAACGGATGTGTACTGGATCGTGGTACTGTTGTGGTACTACTCATTGGAATACTATTGCTATTTTTCATGATGACCATTGATTGATCCAATAAAGGTGGCGGAAAAGTACCGCTTTTCAGCTGGTTATTCTCATTTGTGTCCTGTTTCTCAATTGTTTTTAGAATAGCAAATGAGTTAGGTTGTCCATAGCCACCGCTACTTCCTGATGAAAGCTGAAGAAACAAGCAAGAAATAAATAATAAAATTAAAATATGTTCTAAAAAATGCCGTGGCTCGTTTTGGAACCTTCCCGGAAAAACTTAGTTAAACAAGGTCTCGTGAAAAAGCTGAAGGTAAGATAAAAATGAAATATTGGTGGGTGAATGTATACTTCCAAAAAATTATCAAACAACAGTTCATTTCTAAATTTCCGGATTATCACCTACAATATCCGAAATAATGGAACTTTTAACTAACCATACTACTTCTGCAACAGCTTAATGGAACAAGTTTTTTCTTCTTCTTCTTCTCATAGGTTTCTGTAAATTGGAGCATTTTTTCTTCTGTATAAGCTTCCGGTTTCATTATTCCTCGATAAAATCCCGATAATGAACTATCACTTTCCGATATATTCTACAACAAATCATTGATGTCATATTTGGTTTTTTGAGGTTGTTATTCTATGATTTATTACTTTTACTATTCATGTTTTTTTTTTTTTTTTTTTTTAGTTATTTTTTCCTTTCTCAAAGTTAAGCGCATCCGCTGATTTTTAATGAAAAATTTTTAACTTGAAGATACAAAATCATTTTACAAAAAATTTGTACGGGTGGTATCTCAAAAATTTAAAACAAAGATCTTGAGGAAAATAAGTGAAAATAATTGGTGGAATTTTTTCTTCAGATGTTGACCATGAAAATTTAATTAATTGTTTTATATTTTCATCTTTTATCACCTTGAATCAGTGTCAGTTCGAATTAAATGATCGAGTTAAATTTGCAATTTATTTATCGATGAAGAGGGGAAGAAAAAAAAGAATGAGATGAGGAAAGAGAATCAGGAGGACAGATCCGTAAATTTAATGTTTTATCTGCATGTCAGGTACTATAAGATGTCATTCTTAATTAATCACATTTAAAATTTCTCTACCCTTCTTCTAAATTTTATTTTATGACATTTGATCAAGATTTGGATACAAAATTGAAAACTGGTTTCACTGATTTCTGATAATGGGTTTCAAATTTAAATTAATTTTTATACATCCAGACGTCTGGTTCATGCTTTTACAATAATTTAAACTTCGCATTCAAAATCCTTTCCCGAGTTTTTTAAATTAATTCGGCCAATTGTTCATCTTGTTTGATAACTTTGATTCAATGGAAATGGTTTCTTTAACGATCACATAACTATAAATTATACTATCCAACCAAAAATTTACTTTTAAGCATTTAGAACTTTCTGCAAGAAATATTATTCATTTGCATCCATTAAAACAAACAGTTCTGTTAAATTATTAACAATAAATTGCACTTTTTTCCGTAACTAATAGTTTTGACAAATGTTTACAAAATTATTTGTTTTTCAAATCCATTTCATAACTAATTAGAACAGTCAATAATTAACAGAACTGTTTGTTTGTTTTATTGGCTGTTCAAATTAGCTATAAACTGTTGTCTGGTACAAAATATATTTTGGACTCATGCGTACTTGTCACTAAAAACTCAATTGCAAATTCTAAAAGTCGTGGAAATAAAAAATTTTCGAAATATTAAAATATTTCCAAAGATTTCTAGCATAAAGTGAAAAACATTTTAAAACAAAGTAAAAGATCGAAGAAAACTTTAATTTATCTGGTCCATGGTCAATTTCCTGAAAGAGAAATTTCAAGAAACGAAAAAAATATGCGAATTTATTTTCTCAGAAGTTCTCTATGCTTGGCATAGTATGACATTGACAAGAGTAAAATTTTTTTTAAAAAAATTAAAATTCTACCTTCCCTTAAATATTTGCTTATTAAAAAGAAAATGGGAAGAAAAAAACGCTACTGTAATTGCATAAATTTAGACAATTTATTATCTAAACTATAGTAATTAAGATTTTTGATTAAAAACAGATGGCAGTAATTTCTTCAAAAGATAGGAGGCAGAGATTTATTGCAAAAGTATAATTGATACTAAACAAACTTTCCCAACGATGCATACTATCACTAATAAATCTACGTATATCTTTCTTGAAATTCAAATCAAGCAGTATCTCTTTCTGCAATTTTCCACCGTAACAAATAGAGATACATTTGATATTAGGCTTAATCTCCTAGTCAATGGAAATATATGTGACATTAGGCCTAACCTCTCATAAGATTATCATTTGGTCCTAAACTTTATCAGCCATTTTGTTAAACTTCAAATATGTTTCCACTGATTTTAAGATCCTCTTTATCAAATTAAACACGCATAAGAGTAGCAATTTTCTTCTCAATTGACTGCCTATTGAGATGTACAAATTTACAGTGGTTTAAATTGTTTTCATGCACCAAATGATTGCTAATTATACGATAATTATACCCAGAAATTTTGTGATCAACAATAATCGGGAGAATGGAAGTGTATATAACAATAAGTCAACAAATTCTCTCATCGAATAAACAAGAGTGAATTAATAAATGCGATCATAAAGTTTATTTATTTAGTAGTTCGACTATCGATCTATTTCTCTGCTATTTTTTTATCAAATAGCAAGCATGATTATTGATAATTGTTGACAGTTGTTCACATTAACATCCTTTTGTTTACTTATTCTCTTAGCAACTTGAACAATCCATTTGCTTTGTTTACAGAAACTTCGTAAGAGAAATGTAACGTCGATTTTATAATTTGAAAAACTTAATGCTAACCTCAGAGTGGATTTCCGATAAATCATCATTTAATCGTGAAAGTATTTCATGTGAACGAATGGAACTGATACTAGCAGCCATCGCTCGTTCTAAATCGTCGTCTTCCACTTCCTGAAAGCAAGAGATAATGAATTGATAATGAATAATAAAGAAATTAAAGTATTAAGAGAAATAGGTGATAAATGCAAGAAATAATGAATGCTTAAAATTCTTCGCTCAATAATACGTAACAATTAAATATAACAAACGCAGATTACAGGTGAACGTTTTTTACGTGAAAAGCATTGCTAGATATTACGCTAAAAGTGATTTCTAATCAATGGCTTAGTTCTTTTACTGCGCACCTGTCTGAAAAATTAAACAAAATATAAACAAATAATACAAACATTTTCGGATGCACTTTTTCCGGATGTTGAAGCGGAAATTTTATCCAGACTAAGAATACTCAACGGCTGCTGAAGAGTGCCAATATTTTGAAAAGACTCTAGAAATTGTTCGGTGGTTGGTAGGCTCCGCGGTGAATGACATCCACTGGCTTCTTCGTCATCCTCCAAAATATCATCCAACTGTCGCCGACAACCATACTGTTGCAGATTCTCCATGTCTATGTCATCTTCGTTACACTGCACACAAACACTAATCTAGAAATTAGATTTCAGCTAGTACCAAACTGTACAGCAATAAATAGATTATGAATTAGCAATTTGCAAATGTGATTAAATAGGTAATTAAGTTCTTAAACCGATAATAAATACCTGAAATGTCAGCAGAAATAAATTCAGGATTCAGAATGATGATGAGCAGCCATTAAATTATTACTAAGCCTTAACAATAATGGACTAATGAAGTGACCAAATGTGATGTGTGAAGAAAATGTGTAATTGAGCAAATAAGAAACCTTGGCAGGTTGAGAATAGCTGCTTTCCTGAGTATCTTTGATCCAGTCTAGGATCATTTTTCGTTTCGCGGAATCAATTGTATTTCCATTTGTCCTTCGTTTTGGCTGTTGTTGTTCAGCAGTCGGTTCTATTCTGCAAAACTGGATTGAACTTCAAACAATTCTAAAATTTAATTGTCAAATTTCAGAAATTAATTTGTAAAAAATAAAAGAAAGTAAAGGTTCATAGCTTCAATTAGATCAATTTTATTTAATTATAAGACCCTTCTTGTCTTAGCCTTTTATCCAAACCTGGAAATGAAACTATTTTCCATTATAAACATGAGTAATTACACAGTCCTGGCCACTTATCTCTTCAATTTGTGTTTTGAGATAGGTTAAGGTTGAAAATTTAAGTAAACACATGAATATTCAAGTGGCAAATTTAAGTTTTTTTCTTCCATCGTGCTAGCTTATGGTACCAAAGGTCTTGAAATAAAAACAAAATAGAGTAGCTAAGCCTGCTGAATAACTTACCATGATCCCAACAAGTATATTACAAAACCCTCAAGGTTAAATATCTTCTAGTTGATCTGTTAAAAATAAAATTGTATTAAAATTTAAAAGTTCAAAAAGATGAACCTAACAGATGGTCCAAGGAAAATGACCGTTTCGGCGCATGATTGCTCTGAACTCGAATTACCTTCACTATTTGTAGCTAGACGTCGACGAGTAGAATCAGAAGACGATGAATCACTTCCAATCTGGAAATATCTCAAAAATAATTTTTTGAGTAGTACCAGAGAGACCATTTCTTTAATATAAAGAAAAAAGGAAACAAGGAACAAATAACTTATGTGTCTATTCTATATTAACCGATTTTCCCTTTGTTTAGCTGATAGTGCCAATAATTTGGCGAATAATTGAACGATTATTCGCCAAATTATTGGCACGAATATTTTCATTATTATCGACACTAAATTATTGGCACGAATTATGTCAAATTATTGACACAAATATTTATTTTATTTGTTCAAATTAGAAAACCCCTTTTAGAGAAAACCTAATAAACTATAAAAATTCATTGCGTTACGCAAAGTTTACTTAACATGGCAGCTGTAAATTTGAAAATTGAGAGTTCGCTTTTTTTTTTTAACTTTCTAAAATTGTAAAAAGAGCAATGAAATTTTTGGAAGAATATGGAAGATTATGTAACAGAATCCATCATAAAAATATAAATTTTAAAAAATTGAGCTTTAATATCCACTAAATCAATTGCAAGTAGCATAGGAACTTTAACGTTACCAATACAAATAGAAAGGATTCAAAATTATTAGTAGAAAATTTTTAATTTGACAAATTGATCAAAGTAACTGTTAAGTAAAAATCTTGCGCGGAAATAGTAGGATGACCGATGTCTAACACATGCCGCTTAAATCGATGGGACAGCTGACGATGAAAAGAAAATTTTGGAAAATGTAATAAAAGTGGCTGATAAGATATATCAGAATTATTCTTGCTGAAAATCAAAGTGAATTGAAAAGAAGCAGCACTGAGAGTTTAGATGCAAAGTCAATTGAATACTTGAAAAGCTTATGAAATCAGCTATTCAACTGATGAATGTTTCGGAAATATTCAAACTAGATGAGATATTAATATGAGACTTCGGAAATATTATTTACATCAATCTTTGCTTTGCATTTGTTCTTCAAGCAAGACGTGAAAAAAGTGCATTTTGCGCCTTACTAAATTAATGATCATAATTAAACTTACACGGTGTGTTTTTCGTGGTTTAGCAGCACGCTGTATTTTTGACATCATTTGTAAAATATTTTCAGATTCCGAAACTCGATCGGAAAGTGAAGCAAAGAGAAGCGATGCTTTCACTTGTGCACTACCAAGTGATTCTTTTAATAACATACACAAAGGACTTTGTCTGAAAATAAGAGAAAAAACTTTAGCAAAATGATTGGAATTAGAGTTAGAAGCAGAAGAATGAACAAATGTTATGATAGTTCTCTTATCTGATAAACAAAGTGATAAATTTTATCACAATGGTAGTTAATATTGATAAAGAGTGAAGAAGAAACCTGCTTGGGAGATATCGTTGTCCCTGAAACAGTGCAACTAATAGATTAGTAATAACAGGCATTGTCATTGCTTGTACGTCCCCTTTTGATGTCCGTTCACCAAGTCCTAAATCTACCAGACATAATCGTGATCGGCCACCAATCAATTGGGATGTATTTTTTTTGTACCTGAAATGATTTAATAATTTCAGCAAAGAAATGATGAAATTCTTTTGAAATAATTACACTGTATATCTTATGACTTACCGCAGATACAGCACACTTTGTTTTTTTCAAATATTTTTATAATTTCTTTTGTTATGTGCTCATTTTGCGTTAAATGTGATGCATTTAACAGCCTTGCCATACTACTAATAATAATTAATAACAATAACAATGGAAAATCGAACAAAAATGAGTGATGTAAGCGTAAATTTCGATTATTTTTCCAGACCAACATTTCCTGTTATGCATAACTGCTGTTTAGTTGATATTCGTTGTGAATGTAATTTGATAGCATATCAATGTGATTAGTATCAAAACATTTGTCAACAGTTTAAAGTGTGAAATAAATTGGTGTGTGTGTGAACAGTTGTTGTTAGATTAAAATTTTACAAAATCAAATTTAACTGGCAACCGAAAAGAATGTATGCATAAATCACACAATTCATGACTTATTGCAACAAGGGAAGATGATGTGACGTCGGACTGACTGGTGCCCACACGTAGATAAAAACATTCTTGACGAACGGAATGAAGAAAAAAACAGCCGGAAGAAGTAAACAGGAAGAAATTTTTGCTTTTTTTAATTAATAGTACATTTTCTGATTTCTCTTTGACTTTCGATTCACTAATTGAAATGATTTGTTGAATTTAAGAAGTAGATTTTTGAGGGAAAAAAAAAATTCACTTTTTTCAATTTAAACTTCACAAAAGTGAATTATCTTATTTATCAAAAATTGCCAATTAAAAAAATGAAATGGTAAAATGGATGAAAAAACTTTCATTTTGTTAGCAGTTGCTGAGATTTGATAAGAATTAGTTGTGCTACCAATCATTCAACGGTTTCTTTTTTAGGATTTCTCAAAATGCAAAAGTCATGAATGTTCCACAGATAATCCATAATGAATAAAATAAAGGGAAAACATTTTCTTATGAATATTTGTTTTGCAAAAAAAGAAAAACTAGCCTATACAAATTGATATAGAAGAAAAGATGTCCACATCGTTGTTCATTTTCATCTTCTGAAATAAGTGATCATTGCATTCAAATTATGGCGGTAATGTTCTATGATATTCTGGTGATAAATCATATTTACTGAATTCTAATTTCTTTTCTTGTTGTTACATTTTTTTTTAGAATTAAAAATATTTCTATCGTTTGGAAATTAATAATATAAATAAGGATTGCTTGTTTAAAACTTTTCTGGTGTATTTACAAGAAGCATTCGGATACCGAAAAGTGAAAAATAAAGACAAATTTTAGTATTAGACTTATGAGTAATACAAAGAGTTATTTACAATTGCAGGTTTTAAGAAATATTAAGTATTTTACTGCTGTCTTGTTGTAATTATCTATTTACAACTTTAAAATACGAGGCAAACCTTTCGTATAGCTATCAACTTTTTATAGTATCTTTTAAGAACTTGGACTTCTTTTGCTTTGACCTGATCAGCTTAAGAAATTTTTATGACCTAACGGCGGCATAAACCTTGGAATCAATGAAAGAAAATCATAAAATTGATAGACGAAAACGTTGCACATAAAATTTATAGCACAATTCCGTGGATGCCAGATTTACAGTATGAATACTAACGCTATTCATTTCTTTTAGATATATTTTATTCCAAATATTTCTTGAAAATCATTTCCATATATTTCAATATTTTCTCGTAAAATATGCTCTTCAACTTTTGACTTAAAATTTAGTGCATTACATGAGAATAAATTTATACCACTTCATAATTTTATTATATTAGAAAAGAATTTCTTTTTAACTTAAACTGAAGATATTTTAAAGAGTTACCGGTTATTCTAGCCTGAATAACATCATTGATCATCAACATTGCTTGTTTCACCGAATCTACTCTCAATTCACTGTGATTCTCAATTTTGATTCCCAGTACGGAATCTTCTCGAATAGTAACAATATCATGTGAGGTGACTGAAATTAGGAATTTCAAATCTGACTGATCAGAGATGATGAATGGTAATGGTTATCAAGTGATCAATAAAAAAGAAAATCTTCGAAATTATTTTTAAAATTTATTAAAATTACAATTTCCCCCTTAACTTTCGAGTTCGAAAAATTCTTCTGCAATTTTTAATATTTCAAAATTCCATAACACAAATATTTATTTTGCGGGCCTTTTTATCAGTATATAATAGACCAACTGTTAAAAGAAGATAAAAAAATGATGTATTTTTGGCGCAAGCCACCAATTATCTCATTGAATAGAGTCCGCACACCCTGTTGATTAATGATTTTGGCCTTTTCACTGCAAAATTTATGCAATTTTTCGCTCAACTACCCAAAAAATAACAAAATTATATATATATGTATGTATGTGTGTGTGTATGTGTTGTGTGTGTGTGTATGTGTGTGTGTGTGTGTGTGTGTATGTGTGCGTGTGTGTGTGTGTTCTGAAGTGAAATAACAGATTGAAAATGCTTTCAGACCATGAAAAAATGAATGAAAAACAGTCAAAAGCGCAAAAAAGATTTGATTGATGATAATGGATTCTTTTTTTGAATAGAAACCCACGCAGCCATATATATAACAATGAACTAACCGGGTAGAATAAACGAAGCAAGAAGATCGATGAGTAGATTACGACGTTGAGAATAATAAAGTGCCGAAATACGGACAGAATGGTGAAAATCCGGTCGACGTTGGCGCAATTCGGATATTAACCGGAATGTGAGCAGCAAAGCAGATGGAAAGATACCCGGATATTGTATTCCAGATGATGGACCGGCTAAATCTGAAGTTGTGTTGGCCGATGATACCGCTGCGAAATCTTGTCGACCGTACTGCGAATACAATAATTCATTTTTAGCTGAAAATAATCAGTTTAGAATGTATGAATTCTTTTCAATCATAAAAATAAGTAAAAAAAGAATCCAATAGAAAAATTTTTTAATTTTTTTTTTTAAAGTTTTTAAAAGTTTGAGAGTTTTGAAAACTAAACGAAAAACAATTCAATCCCTTCATAAGCTTTTCTTTATTTTATTATTGCCATTTCTTCTCAAAAATCTATTCGAAATCTCTTTTTTTTCGAAGCCATATGGTAAGCATACTTTCCCCAAATTACAAATTAATTTCTCAAATATTTCATTAAATTTTCGCCGTTCAACGCCATCAAAATATTCAATTAATGTGGATATCTTATTAAAAATTTCGATAATTTAAAATTAAATCTCTTAGATGATCAAAATCATGAAATCAATGACAGAAATAAAAGGATAGCATATATCGTATGTTTAGCATTGTCAAGCATATGTCGTCTGCGCTTATACTTACACACAAAAAAAATCTCTAATTGCAGAATATTTTTAAAGAATTTTTTGCGATGAACGATAAAAATTACGATTATATAATCAACAATAAGCAATAAAACGATCCTTCCGATGATATCAAACGAATAATTCAATTTGTGATCAGTTATTTTGCCTCGTGTCAAATTCATTTTTAATGATCTTATCAATCATTGTCTAGGAAAAGCCAAAAAAAATTTTTAGCTTATCAAATGATAAACAATACCTTTTGATACAGCACCAAAATAGATAAAACACGCATCAGAACCGCTGAAACATGTTTGCAATAGATCCGGCAAGCAAACCGAACATATTTGTTGCTGAAAATGATAATTTCTATTTCCATTGTCATTTCATTATGATTTCATATTATTTTTAAAGTATCATGATCACGATTTTTGCAGTATTATGATTCTTTCAGAGAATTCATCATAAACTATTAAGTGAAGTGTTCACTATCATATAGTGAAAATTTTCACATACTAAATAAATTATAATCAAAATCAATAAAGCGAAGTAATCGAAAGAACGTTACAGTACTTAGAAATAATTTCTTTGTCAAAATACCAATTATTGCATTCTTTCTTTCCATAATAGATTTAAAAATTTAACTAATTAATTAATTTAATGACGAACAATGGTAGCATCGGATGCAAAAATCTGATCGAATGTATATTTGCTAAATGATTTTGAAATGCCCGATTGATTGCATCGAAAGACAAAGCTATTCCCATGTACGGTCACATTTTCCAAGTCTTCGTCTGCTAATCGAAGTACTGTTTTTAACTGAAACAAATTGTACGTACTTCTTTTCCATATACACTAACAAAATGATTAAAAATTTATTTGAATATGGAAATATTATTGCTTAACTTAAAATTGTCATACTTCTTCCTTCTCACTGCATTAGACATATTTCCTCCATTTCGATAATATTTTATCAGAGAATTCCAAAACTGCCATTCATATTATTCCAAGATGTAAATAGCTTAGCTTACATTGTATTACTGTCTTACTTCGATGGATCAACAACAATTAACAGCCTAAGCTGAAGTTAAACAAAGCAACTGATATTTCAGAAGAGGATTTGTTCTAATTTTACAGACTTGTTTACTTTTCATTTTTCTTCATCGTTGTTGATTACCAAAGTAAGTTTCTTTTCTTTTCAAACTAATGGACCGACTGACAGAGACAACGACAGCTGCGTTGACGAGTAATGGAGTAAGTGTGGATATACAATCCATTCATCCATCACTACAGTCATAAAGGTGACAGCATCAATTGGTCAACTGGTCAGTTAAAGCATTGGCTGCTGAGTAAGAAGCATCGAGCAGTAACTAACCAGAAGCAGAAGCACTGATCAATTCCCGTTGTATGGATGGTCGGTTAAATGGATCCAGAAATTTGTAAGGTTTACAAACGGTAAGTAAAGCAATCTTTCATTGTGTGCTAAACTCTCGATGCAAATCGATTAAATACAAAGAAAAAGATGAGAGATCTTGGGAATCTATATTCCTTACCAATCTTTATGGTCATGTCGATACCAACGTAATTCCTGATATCGGAAAAATCCAACAGAAAACTTAGAAAAGATATAGACTACTGGAAATTACCGGAAGTATTAACAAGAAACCGACCCAACTTTTTGAAAAATGGACAAAGCTGCTATGAGTTCAAAGGATACCAAATAATGAGAAAGTTTATACTTCAAAGAAGGAAATGAATTATAATCGTGTGAAATGTCGAACTATTGCTTCGGAATGACCATAAAGAGATCAGAGAAGGGAAGAAGGGAATTAGTTCTCTCTGCGGTGATATATGATTCTGAGAAACCACAGCAAGATAAATGGTTTACGGATCGGATAATAATATTTGAGAATTTCTTTTTTCCTTTTGCTCCAATCATTTTTATTCAAACGGAATTTAAAGAATTTTCCAAGACACAATATTTTTTTTTTTCTGATGAACTAAATTTTTTTTCAAGCACAATATTTTTTTATGCTCCTTACCAATTTAAATTAGCTTTAAATTTTTATTTTTCAATTTATTTCATCAACTATTAATCAAATCTTTTCCATAGTTCAGAAAATATAATCGATGATAATAAAATTTCAGATAAAAAGTAGTATTTATATAGGATTAAAAAGTTTTTTTTTTCTTTTTTTGTTATTTGATTTAATAAGAAGACATATTTGTTTAACACTATAACCTTTACAGTTAGTAGCAACCACTAAATGTAATGTAATGTGATATGATATTCCAAACATATCGCAAGTTTCAAGCATTAGCATTCAATAAACTACTCTGATAGTAACCCTATGACAATAGCCATTCTTTTGTTTACCTTTGTGTTAACAAACAACGCAAGCTTATCCTTTCACATATGTGTATTATATATATCCCATTCCAACCTCATAGCGATACATACTATCCATAAAGATACATACATTATATTAGTATATCAATTAGGTTAGGTTAAAGTTCAAAGCAAGATGAATGTATCAAAACGTTGAAATTATTTAATCATTTGAAGAAATCATCGTTTTTTTTTTTTTTTTTTAAAAAAAAAAATTGCAATAAATGGCTATTTTATGATGATAAACACGAAAAAATCAATCCGAAATTATATAAATTTTATTTGTTTGAAAATAAAAAAACAAATGAAGTAAACCTGAGGACTAGAAGGTGATCTTGTTGTTGGCGCAACTAAAAAACGATGAAGTGCTGGTGGAAGCGGAATTTCTTCCGCTTGATTTCGTTCACTGTGATTTCTACCTAAGCTGGCTAACTTATTTGGAGATGAAAGTCGCACAGATAAACTATCCGGCCGATCATACGGCATCGCCAAGACACTGAAACTTGACATTAAATATCGTCGGAAGGGAAAAAAAAGGAACAAAACTGAAAGTAAACAATTTGAAAACGTAAATAAATTCGGAAATTAATGGAGCATTTGAATTAATAGTTATTTAATTTGAATGCAACAAAATAAATGATAAGCAATACTGATTGCCAGATAAAAAAAATTGAAATAAAATATCGAAATACGGATTCAATCATAAATATAAATAGCATATGTTAGGGTTGTGTGAAAGTAACATAGAGCTATAAAATACTAAATGGTAGAAGTAAGTAATAAATATTTTGTGCAAAACAATAATATAAAAGTAATTCTGAAGGAGAATGCAAAAATATTTTTACAATTATACGGAATTGCTAACAAAAGATAATTTCGTGAGTACATGTATGAGACAAGAAATAAAATTTTGAATCTAATTAACCTAAACTTAATCAACATTTTTCCTACTACAACATTCACAAAAAAAAACATTGAAAATTTTATTTCAGTACCATTATCTCATTGAATTGAAAAAATGATAAGTAAATGAGTAAATAAATGTCTTAGCAGAATATCCTATATTCATGGCTTATTCTTAAGAGCATATTTAAATGCAAATTGAAAAGCCTTCGCCCAAAATTTTTGCAAACAATTAAATGTTGATTTAATTAAATCCTCTAAATATGATCATTAATGATAGTTCGATGTGTGCCAAAACGGATAAACAATAATAAATTACTGAATGGAAATTGAACAAGGAGTGGAGAAGAATCTATTCTCATGAAATGATAAAAGAGGAAACAAGACGGAAATTAGAAAGGGCTTCAGGAAAGACTGAGAAAGGATGAGCAGCAGTAGTTAAAAGAGGACTGGTAGGTAGGACAACTGAGCAGGCCAATGATACAATGGGAACTTAATTCAATAAGCCTCGGGTGTAAGTTATATAAATATATATGTACATATGCATATTTGGGTTGTATTGGTGAAATATTTTCAGAATTCTTTTACAAATGTTGTTAAAATGAAATAGGCATTATTCTTGAGGGAGTTAAAGCCTTTAGGCTTGTTAGTTTGTTGAATGGTCAAGTGGTGGTTAAAGTGAAACAAGAATTTACTGAAAAATAAAGAAGAGGAGCAAATAGAATAAACCAATTCAAAATAATTACTACCAACTACTTTACTGCCAAATTTGCAACTTTTCATTTTTGCACTAATAAATTTTTATCTCGACAAATTATTAACTTAATATTAGTGTACTAAAAGTTATAAATGCAATAAAAGTTAACAAAACGATCAGAAATAATTAGCTATTCTATCATTTTGGTGCACTAATTCTGCAGTGAAACTGAATTCAGTTTAGAAAGATCAAAGCTGGCAGATTGGAAATTTTGAGGATCTTTAGATTTCTTTTGTGGATGCACGCAAAAATTGTCCCTTAAAATTGTAGGATATGTGAGTTATTCGATTTCTTTTAGAAAGTACAGTATGCTGAGTCCTTTAATCATCCGATGAAGGTCAATCAAAATGCTCACATGTCTAACAAATAAAAAATAAATTCGGATCAGAAACAATTACAGACTTTCTTCCGGAAAAGAAAATAATATTCTTAATAATTAGGAGGGATTTCAACTTTAATCTGCAATTCATTATCATTATCAATAAGTAAGTGGATGAATAATAGAAGTTTCTCACGTAACACACGGGGGTCAAGACTGTCTAACGTATTCCTAATCGCAGAAAAGTAGGAGGAAAAGGAAGACCGAACTAGCGCAAATATGTCAGGGATGGATGTGGCTGCTCATTGTGCATCTTCCGCCGGCAAATCTATCTTCTCTCCCGAGCTTAGTTGCGTCCATCCCCCATTTTACGAAACAACTGTAGCTCGGATGATCATCAGGGTAGAGGAGGATGGTTGAAGAGAATTAACCAAGAGGAGACGAATTTTGACGGGGTCCGCTCTTTGAGGTGCAACACCAATGACAACCACCCACAACCTTCTCCCATCTTGAAAATTCCAACAATTATCAGCGAAAACGATCTGAAAACCATCTGTGAACCGCTTTCATTTGTTTCACTCTAATTTATCCGGCTATTTCAAGTCATGAGCTTTGCAAGAAGAGAGAAATTTGCTCACTGCATCACATCCTTTGACCTTTTCAGAAAGTTACAGTGGTCAGCCAATGACCAAACACCGTAGGGATTTCGCAGCATTACTCATTTTCGTCTTTCATGATTTTTAATGACATTTCTTCTTTAATTTATTAAAATTCTATCTCTATCTTTTTCTAAATTTTAACTCAATCGTTGGAAACTGAAATAGCCAATGATTCTCAGAGGACAAAATAATTACAAAAAGTTTCGGACTTAATATAACATCGCCGTTGCATAGTATTTTAATTTATATTTCTCTCAAAACTTCTCTCTTTGTATTTCAATTTCATTAAAATCCCTGTCTATTCGATTACAATATAATCGCTTCAAAACAGCTGATCAGATGATTATGATTTGAAATGAGAAGAAAAATGAGATGCTGCATATAAATTATCCAAACGATAAACAGAATGTCATCATGTTGAATGGATTGAAAAGGAATGATGGCTTGTCATCGAATCCTCAAATGATGTCTCAGAAGAGAGAGAGAGAGGTAGATAGACAGAGCCAGAGACAGACAAAGAGGAATTAGTTACTGTTTGAACTCGATTTAATTTTATTACAAAAAAGGATAGAGACAAAAATAGTCTTTACTTTGATGCTTCAGATGACTATATCTTCTTTATCAAATTCTTGAATAAGACTGCTTAGAAAAAAAAAAATCTTTTTTAAGTGTCAACTTTATTTTTCAATAGCATATATATTTCACAATACTAGAAAATTCGTTTATTAAGAAATAAAAGCATTAATAATGGTTGATAGCGATTGCTAATTCACTTTATCAAAAGAAAACTTTCGCATAATTATAAGTTCCACTACAAAAGTTTCTGAAAAAAAAAAAAAAACTGAAATTAGCGAATAACGATAAATAGCGCTGATAAGGATGACATGAAAAACAAGAAACGATTAATGTCTCCGTGTGACAATTTTCTTTTGTCACTGTCTGCTGGACAGATCGTTACCAAACTACTAAACAGACAATGCTTCAATAAATTATGCGCATTTCATGAGGCGACAATGAACAAAATACTTTTTTTTTTCCTTTTCTACCTCAAGCTATACTTTTCCTCTCTTCTGGATTACATTGTTCCGGATGCAATTATTCAGGAAAAAGTGCATTGGATTACATTGTTCCGGATGAAACTATTCAGGAATAAGTGCATATTTTGTATAATGTTTGATTATTTGATCGATCAAAAAAGATCAAAGAATTACACATATTGTTTGCATTGTTGAATAAAAAGTTTAAATCGGATTTATTTCCTAATGACAAATCTTTCCTCAGATCATCTCAACAAACGTTCCATCGTGTCGCAAGAGAAAGGATTAAAATGCAATGAATAAAAATGCTGCTTTTGTCTGCTCCTCTCTCTTCCTGTTATTCTTTTCTCACTCTGTTTTCCTTTAATCGGCAAAACAAAGATTTTAGGAGAGGAATTGGTTGATGGATAGATGGATTGGCCATCACAACACAACAACGAATATTCTCTTTCAATTACAATATTAATCTTTGACATCCTTGCACTCTCTCTCTCCCTCTCCCTCTCTCCCTATGGGAATTATTTGTCCCAGCCATCATTTCATTTGTAAAATGTCCACCTATAATTATTTTTTTTCTTCCTGATAAAGTCAATACATGTGCACTATTATCAGTAACTTTTTTAGCCTTATCAACAAGCAAAGTATTAAGATGGCCCTTTTCGAATGTAATATGAATTGCAATAATTGAATAACGATTTGAACCGCAAAATTATATTAATAATTATGCAAATAATACAGCTGAAATTAGATTAGATGACTAAGTGCAAGAGTGATAAGACTGTTAAAGTAATAAGATAAACATATATATATATAGCAAATTGTTGTCCTTAGGAAAGCTATAATTTATTGAATAATCCTTTGTATTTAGTTTATCATATTAGTTAATAATACGATATTATTAACCATAATTAATCTAGGTTTATATATTGTAGTTGATTTTGTCAAATAATAAGTGATAATTTACCTTGCACACTTTTTTCAAGCTAAGAAACAATTTGCTAGAAATTTACAATTAGGTAATTGTTTTAATGACCCACCAGCGAGTTCAATGCCAACAAAACTAAGTTAACTTCCTGACAAATAATACATTCTTTTATTATTATAAGAGCAAAAGATGTGTTTTATAAGAAATTGTTAACTGGAAAATTTGTCAGTCGAGAAATTAGGCGCCTGGGAATTGTAAGTGAGAATTCAAGCGAAGTCTTAAAAAGATATGGTGAAGGAACTCATCAAAAAATAAGAAGAAAAGAATATATACATATATATTTGCAACCGATTCACATGTTAGACAAACTAATTCTTGGCCTAAGGCTAAATAGACAAAAATTCCAATTTTATCCAACGAATTAGTCATAAGAGGGCAATGGGGTAATACATGAAAAAAAAAAAATTGTTATCCGAAAGAGACAAATAGCAAAATGTAACGTTTGAAAACTCTAATCAGTCAGTCTCGAGAAAGTGGTTGAAACGACTTGGGATAGTGAGAAAAGGCCTAAAGCGAGACTATTAGTTAAATGTGGCATCATTTGAATCATTTCAATTCAAATGCATCCAAAGGAAGGAACTTTGTTAAGCAGAAGCTAAGCTTAATTTTCTGGGCTTAAACATGAAATAGAATTAAATAATGACAAAATACATGGCTGCAGCCTCATTTAAGTTATTCTCACTCTTAAATAAATGTATACATATTGTATATATTATATTAAATATATCATATTATATATTCCCATTACATGCCCTTCATTTTAGGCTCAATTTGGCTAATATAATTGTACAGTTAATCAGGGAGAGGGGAAGAGGGACAATTAGTAGTAAGTGAGAAGCAATGATTTTTATACCAAGCCATATGGTCATTGAGGGTTATAATTGAGGTGATCGCTTCCTCCCCAATTTAATGGAAGTTACAATCAAATTCACTTTGCCACCATCGGCGGAAAAATTCATTAATTTGAATGATGCACTTATTTGATCTTAGAGGTACTTTACAATTCTTGTAATCTTTTAGACTAACGGAATCGAAACTTCTGACTGAAATCAGATCTGAAATCGTCTTTCAATTGCTAGAAACAATTTAGATGATATTAGTTGATAATTAAGAGTAATGATAATTCATTTGTATCTTTAATCTTATATAATTTTCTCGAAAATTTCGAAATGAACAATTTTACAATCAGTGGAGGAAACAGTAAGACAATTTCGTTCAGTGATAGCATTGATAAAGTTAATTACAATAAGTTAACAAGTTAAATCATTTAAAATAAATAAAGCAAACAAGTTGAAAAAAGCAAAGAATGATGAGAATGAATAAAAAAAGAAATTTGATCCGAAGTGGGAAGATGAAAAAGCCTTGAAACGTTTTTTGTGACATCAAATACCGCTTGTGATAAGTTCCGATACTTAGCATCGTTTTATCCTTTCTCAGCGATACCAAAACAAGAAGAAGCAGTGGTTAAGAAAAGTGATACCGCTGCAAGTAATTCGAAATTTACCTAATTGCCAGATGGCTTGCATCCGGTTACATGGACCTTTTTTTTTATCCATTTCATTAAGCTTGAAACGGAAAGGGCGGGAAGAGGAAAAAGGATGAAGGAAAAGGAAAATGAGAGGAAGGAGAAATTGCTAAGTAGGATCGTCCCTTACAGAAATAAAATCGGTAATTTCGATTCAGACAAAGAAAAACGATGGGAAATTATAAAAATGGGACGAAATTGGATCGATCACAAATGAAATCTAAAAATTAGTTCACTTTCTCAACTTTCCCTCTTACTTCTTCTATTCAGGGAAACTTTATCTTTTAATTTGGGTATTTGGTATTGGAATGAAATATTCGTATCATTAGTTGGTTTTTTTTTTTTTTTTTTCTTTACGAAAAGATCAACTTTCCGTATGGATTTAAAATGATAGATTGCATTAGATTGAATTAACAGTGTATGGTAAAGCTATTCCGGGTTTTTTTGCGATCCTGAAGTTAAACATCATTGAAGCTTTGTAGTGAACATATGAGATTTCTATTGATAAGAAACTTTTGTTATGATAATTCGACATTGTGTGAATTCCATATTCGTTTTTTCTGTTTTTTTTTTTTTTTTTTGTTACAATTTTTTTCCTTTTTTGTTAAGATTTTATAATATTCTAGAAGAATGACCATTATAATGATGGAAATTATATGATAATGACTTGGTATAAGTGATATGATCGATTGCTTCTCAATCAGTCATTCATTTGTATCAGTGAAATCATTTGAGCGCAGATTAGTTTTTGAAATGTGGAAAGAATGCATGTGAAACATTATGAGAATCCTTTTCTCTCTTGATCATTTCAGATTTCATTAGTGAATTGATTTTATCCCACTTTTCTATCATTTTTAAAAAGTCAAAATTCATTTTCATTTCATCTCACAGTAAACATTATGAGTAATCGAATTTTAAACATAAAATATATTGCAAAATGTTTGCCTTAAAAGTTGTACTATAATTCAATTTACTAATGGCAGATGGAATTCCATTGGAAATTAGCATAATGATGAAAATATGAGTCAGTGAGTGAAGCAATCTAAGGAAATTGAGTAGGATAGCAAATAGATTGGTAGATGATAAAAGAGTTCTTCTGTCATCCTTCCGCTCTTCCTAACTTATTCACATTCTAATGATCATTCTTTTGAATGGTTGAGGCATGCATCATCCTCTTGTTATAAGATTAGCTCGGACAAATGAGCCAAAATCAGGCATTCCACTCTCCCTCCAATGAAAGGCTTCTATTACTACTACCTTAAGCACTTACATTATACATTATTTGCCCTACAATGGCTAAATATATTGGATCAGTTATTTCATCCTTTAAATTTAACTTATTAACTACCACTAGTGGCATTATTATTATTAAAAAAAAAAAAAATAAAGGAGAAAGGAAGCATATAGCTTGATGATATGCATCCGGGAACTTTCATTCTTAATTGATGGATGCGACAATTGCACCGTTTAAAATTGGTCATTACCAACTGGAAGAGTCTCAATTGAAGTTTCTGAGTTTTTTGCTTAACAATTCCAAGATTACTTTCAGGATATCTTCATACTTCACATTATAAACAGTTTCAGTTCCAACAGTTTCAGGAAAAAAAAAAAACGAAACGCTGCAAATCTTTGAAGAACGATAACAAATAATATCTAATTGCTTTGTTAGAAATTTATTTTTATATATCAATCCTATCCATGTAATGATTCCCAAGAGAGAGGGTAAACGACCTGAAGAGGGGTTGTGAAGGTCACAGAATACTAAATTACCTTGAAGAGCTTTGAAAATGGCTCCTACAGAAGCCATTACTTAACGGAACAAAAAAATGAAGTTAAATGAAGCTGAAGAGATAAGATAGATTAGATGATAATAATTGTCTCTAGTTTGATAATAAAAGTGGCAGCAGCAGCAGCAGCAGCAGTAATAGTAGTAGTAGTAGCAGTTAATAGATTCATTAAGCAGTTCAAACAAAGTTAAAATAAAAAAGAATACAACAACATTTTGAGCTCTAAAACATAAAGGAAACACTTTTTTTGTCATAAATAGCAATTGTAATATTTATAATTCCAATTGTTACAACTGCTATAATATGTCCTTGTACGGAATTGTTTCCGGATGAAAAAAAAAGAAAAAAAAAAAACTAAATTCAACAAAGCTATCTTATTATTGCTAGAACTTTTAAAAATTAATTTCGTCTGTTGCAGCAAATAATTGAACTAATGAATTATTGTTAAGATAAAAAGATCAGTCTTTTAATTTTTTTTTTTAAAATTCATAAAATAAGATTCTCAATCACTTAATAAATTACTCAATTCAATTGTGTTGATTTTTTTTTCCCCCCCCCCCAAAAAAAAAAAAAAAAAAAAAAAAAAAAGATATATCGAAATCAAAACTTATCAGAAAGATTTTCAGATTTCTAAAATCATTGAAAGAATTTCTCATTTAATGATTCATTTGCGCTTGCAAAGTTATACCGTTATACCAATTTTACTTCATTTCATTATTATTTTTTAACTCCCTTATGAATAGAAATGATAGAAACATACGAAGAAAATAAATAAACGAAATAAACGCATTACTGATTTAATGATGATAGAAAGAAAAAGTGAAAAAAGATGTAAGCCACCAAATAAGACAAATAAGAGCAGCCAATCATTTCTACCCTTTAAATCATTCTTTTCTCTTCTCATTCCCTCATGCATACCATTCTAAAAAGTCTTGTTTAAATTTATGACCCGTTATGTTGATAACATAACAACGAGGACGACGGGTATGGATGAGTGAGTACAAGCAAGAGATTGCGATCATTTCGGATTGCTTTATTATCACTTCTCCTTGTGATACCATTAGTACAGAATGCATTCCAACCATAAACAATGATGACCGATCACTGATTAATATGTTACTAACTTTAGCTATCAAAACTTGGAAGAGTAAAAAACTGGAATTGAGAGAGGGAGAAAGAGTGAGATGTATGTAGATGTGGACCTAAACATTCCTTTACAATAAATCTAAAAGCATTCCTCCTAAGCAGCATTTGATGAATTTGTACATTTTTTAAAAAGAACTTTTATAATATTATCTCATTATTAGTGTAAATAATACAGAATAAAGTCCCGAAAGATCTTCACTAATCTAACAGAAGTATGCACTTTAAGTTTGGCATTCTGAGAAATGTGTAAAAAATATAGAGAAGGTCAGGGTTCAACGTAATAAGACAAGCTAGGAGGAGACTTATGATGAGCACTTGTCTTTTCTGTTGGCTACTGCAAATAGATAAAAAATAAGCGGCGTTGAATGGTCAAAATAATTGTTGGGATGGCTTAATCGCTAATAATGAGGGTCAGGTCATTCGCTGAAAAGAGGTCGAGCGATTGGTCGGTCTATCTTAGATAAGATAATAATTTGATGAGAATGGTTAGTTACCCAACTCTCTACCCATTGAAGTGTAAATATTGCATTGTATAATGTGCGGGAGAAGAAGTTATCTTTTCTTTTATTCGGCCGCTTTTCCAAATCTTTTTATTTCTTTGTCAATTGTTTGGCCAAACATTTTGTCGGAAAGTAAATTATCTACCATTTTGCATATTGCTTACTCTTTCACAATTTTCTCTTTTACTAACTATTGATAATGATACATTCAAATCTGAGGCAACCATAAACTGAAGGAAACTTTTTGCAATTGCTGATAAGTGAACTTGAGATATTGTTGATAAGTGATACAATGCGTTTAAATATTTGCAATGCCTGCATTTTACATTATACACAAAGACAAAAGTTTTTATTATATGCATTTTTAAGTGATGGTTGCTAACTGATACCTTCAGATGGTTGACACCTGATGATTTATCAGGAAAGTGAAAATCTCCCAAGATTGCAGGACCTATTGAAATATGAATAAGACATTGATAGGAACAAATAGTAAATAGTTTAGCAAGTACCAGATTATTTTCTTTCAGTTTGGCTATTTTAGTCTCTACTTATATTTTGATTTTGATCTTTCTACTAGCTTTTCGAAATAACCTCTCTCCCCTGCATCTTCAAATTAAAATCTGAAGATTTTGTCTATTTGCTTGTTAGAAACTATTGGTTTCTCTCTTATACAGTATCCACATTTGGATTGATTTTAATGGCATAAGCCAAGCTGCTCTGCACCTGCCTACATTTTTTAGTGGCCATGTGGTTGATTCTCAGCCTTACAGATCTTGCAAAATTATAACCCAACCCAAGGATATTAGCAAGAGGCAAGTCATCATCTGGAATCATTTTACAAGCAAGCACTTTATCTTTTTTTTGCCTTCCTCTCTCTCCCTGTCTTTCTCTTCTCCTCCCTCTCAAAAGATTTCTTCTATTTTAATTCCTGCTTTCCGAAATGTTGATCCAAAATATTCACAAATACCCTCCTTAACAACCCTTAGTATCCTTTGTATGAAGAACCCACAAATCACTATTTATGATTCTCATTTCGCATAATCATCAGCGCATATTTAATTTCCACTTTTATGATCTAGAAAGCAATCAGTAACCCATAGTTGTGTGATCTGTGCAGTCCATAAGTGCTGACATCTGTTACTTTTCCTCATCTGATGAGAAATTTAAATTAGACAAAAGGCATGCTAAAGCTATTTTAACAATATTCGGGTCCTAACATTTAGTAACGATAATTCCTAGTATCCCATCGAATTACACTTTTCGTTCTTTTCTTTGCCACTGGCATAGATACACATGTCAGAAGCACATGAACTCGGTGACCCTGGCAATCTTACAAACTTCAAATGCCAAAAGGAAGATTCTTTGTTCCTCACTTTTACCCATAATACTAACAAAACCCAGTTAAAAGCTCAAAAACAAAACCACTGTACCCAATCATTCATACATCCAAATTGTTATAATTGTTTCACCATAATTTTTTCCTCGTCACATGAAAATTGTTTTCGAATAGTTGAATCAGTCTGCTTAAACCTGTTAGAGCAAATTTACTCTCATCAACATACAAAAATACAGAAGCATAGCAGGCCAATATATTAAAGAATTTTCAAAAATCAACATAGATGAAATGAAATTTGCAATATGACTGGGGAAAACGGCACAAAATCTGTAAATAACATTCAAATTCATCTATAAGAAGTACATCTCGAAAAATCAAGTAGCATTACACCACTTTCTCATTAATATTACTTCTCCGCTATCATAAAAATAGTAGAAAAACGCTATGGATCGGGACGATTATGGTAGAAATCTTAATTTCAGAATCTTAATCGTTTTTTCTTTTGGGGAAGAATAAATCTCGATATGCAATTCATCAGTTATTTCCTTTCTACTTTATTTTGAAAGGTATTTCAAAATCTTACCAGCAAAGTCAAAACAAAGATTACTCAATGAAGAAAATAGAGACAGTTGAGACATAAACAAATGAAAGCTAAACAAGATCTGACAATTTCAAGAAAAAAGTGGGCTATATGACAAGCACAAGCTCATATAAATTCAAAATTACCACCTGAAGTGACTTCCAAATATTTCGGGATATAAACTTTTCACATAAAAAATGATAAACAATCACTTTTCTATCCGCTAAATAAGATTTTTTTAAAAGAATTGGGAAATCTTTCGGTAACAAATTTAGTTAGTGACTAAGATACCTGCAAAATTGTCTTTGTTCACGATAAAGCCTTTGCTAAAACGCACTTGTTGGAACTAAGACAGCAAAATAGAAAAGAAAAATGGACGGAACAAAAAAAATCTATCTATATAATCCAAAACAAAGGTTATGAATCAATAAACAAAGCAAAAAACATACTTTCACAATGCAACAACATAATGATGTTTCCTGCCTAACCTACTTAATCATAATGATAAGTAGAAAAATTACATAAAACTTCATGGTTTTTAAAAACTGACAACATAAAAAATTAAAAAGAAAAATATATCCGCAACTCCAACTTAACCATTTCAATTTGATGGTGATTAGTATAAACGAGTTGGCTGAGAAAGAGGTTGTACAATAGGATAAGCTGCTCCTGCAGTACTTGTATTTACTGCATTTGCATAAAAATGTGATGCTCCCGTTGTCGAAGGATAAGTCACTGTCGCCGCTGAAGTTGATCCCAGAGATGAATTCCTGAAATTTTGAAAAAGAAATGAGACTTGTCATGAATCAGTATGAAAATTTTATGGCGCCGATACAACTGCGAAAAATCGTCTGCAAACGTTTAAGCGCAACGCCAAATAATATTCTGGGATAAAAGCCTGTGTCACAGACTAGGACCATGTCGAATATGTCAATTTGTATGAATTCGAAGGTATAGGTAGATAACTTTGAATTCATGACAAAGTTCTCATGTTAATTATGAAATTCCGTAAAATAGTAATCAAAAAATTCATCATAGATATCCTTACAGAAAACCACCATCGACATTCTCAGTCTTTACGCATAAATCTAATGTTTTCACGCGCTTATTCAAACCAATTTAACAGAAGTGATAAATCTTTGATTTATTCCCTAAAATTTCACTTTCACCAACATTTTATAAAATAAAAGCACCTTCGTGAATACTTCTTTAAAAGACCTTGTTGAGTGTTTGTGAAACATGAACAGGAGATTAATGAGACTATCAAACACTATATTATACAACCTAGTTAATGAACTGAAGAAATTTCGAGGCGATGATAATAAAAACCACCTGATATGACGGAAATAAACATGAAATTAGCAAAAACGATGCAAGCTAAGTCTCGATATGCTTAGCAAGTTAATGGAACTTGATGTTCAACTTACTTACAGACAAATACACGAAACCTCCGAAAATTTCTAAGCTTATATTAAATATTTCACTTACATTTATTATCCATTATTCAACTAACTAAAAAATAACAATAAGGAATAACTGTTCCAAAACCTAACTTCTCAGGCATAAAAAAACGTCCAATTCACTCATAATCGGATAACCGAACTTTGTCAGGAATAACAATCAAAGTTGTTATATAGCTAATTTCCTATCTTTTTTTGCATAAGCAGTTATGTTCAGTCATTTGCGTAAAATTTGTTTATCCAGAATTTGGCTGTACTTTGCGAAATACTGCTATTGTACTTAAATGATTGTACAACGCTACTTAACTCCCACTTTTTGTTTCGAAGTAACTACGAAATTTTATGGAAAATGTGAAAAATTTGGACAGAACTGTTGCACGGTATACTGTAGAGCCGTTGGCGGGGGAGTGCTGTAAACATTGTTGTTGGCATATGGAGCCTGGAGCGGTGCAACTGATATTGACGGTAATGCATGGGCTCGAGCTTTCACTTCCTTCGTTAGCCGATCTCGAAAATAAAAATATTTCGTTCGTGATTCCATATACTGCTCGTATAATGGAAATAAATCACTGAAAAATATTACCTCTAAATGAATAAAGGACAAAATCAAAGAAAAAAAGAAAAAAAAAGGACAAAAACTTCAACCTTAAAATAAATAGTGATTAAAAAGCACACGAGAGATCATGAAGATATACAACAACCCAAGAAATATAGGTTGCAGCATCGAATGTGCGACATAATTGTTCGGTTAAAGAATAAGGCTAATGTCAGGCAGCCCAGAACATCGGGAAAATAAACAAGAAATGTGATCATTTTTAAACTCAGCCCAAAGAAAAAATATTGCTTCAAGAATATTTCCAGAGCAAGATAAAAGAATTTTACCTATCTAAGGGGCGCGGTAATTCAGGGTCTGGATCAATCCGTGCTGCAGGAGTACCCGAACCTGCAGCATACGCAAATGCACTAGGTGCACCAGCATCATGTCCTGGTGCGTAAGACGGAGACTCTCCAGCTACGCTGCAAAAAAGTCGAAAACTGTTAACAGTATCAAGAAATAATTTCTTCCTAACTCATTTTCTACATTTCTCAATTTCAACAACTTCGGCTAAAAGTATTTAGAATGACCATTACAAAGAACTTAGAACCATAAGTAAATCATAAAATATCTTGGAAATACGAAATAGTTTTTATACGTTAAAGATATCCAAGAAAACATACACTCCATCTCCAACAAAACGTTTCTGCTCTGGACCACCTATGCTTGCATTAGCTACACGTTTCAAATTAATATTTGCAGGATCACTTGGGCACTGTGGTGTTTTGTGATCAACTGCTCCACATCGATAGCAACGTTTATCCATACCCGGTTCCTTCCGTAACTTCGACGTCGACCTATAAAAACTCCCGTGAACAACTCATTTCCCTTTTCACTGCGAAACATAAGAGGTCACTTTAACAAACCAATACTTTTAGCAGTTTACACACTCCCCTTGCATTTCGCGTATGTTGGTCAAAGATTAGCTGACCCAAATTAACAAAACATAGGAATTTACTTAATTTTCGAAATGTTTTACAGTTCGAGAATAAATCGTCCTCCCAAAAACCTATACAGAATTGAATCTGTTTTATAATTGAATCGCCAAAACAGAACACTTTATAATGCATAGTCCTATGGACCTTGAGAAAAAACTGTACAACAACCTTCGTATATTAATCGCTTTTCCTTCCAAGATATAACCGTCCAATTTTTCAATAGCTGTTCGTGCATCGGATTCCTCCGGCACATGCTAAAAAAGCATAAAAATCGAAAATACGTTTACATAAACCATTTTAAAACAAGCACATTCTTATACTCTTAATGTACTGCTTACAGCTCCAATGTCCAAACAGTTCCACTTACGATATACCACTTTTTTGTATCAATTTTTTCTGATTAAACCATCTTCTGTAATTGAATTTTCTAATAACGAACAACAAAAGCGTAATCCTTGATCACATCACATTCGTTAACTACAACGAATTGAGAAAAAAGTTGCCGAAGTCGCATTGAGTCAACGCCATCTGGCAAACCACCCACAAACAACTTCACCATAATTCAATCCTGAAACTGCATGTACATGTGAATCTGTGCTATTAAAATTCTATCTCCGCGTATCACCTTCCGATGACAACATTAGTGCCAGATGTTTTGGGAAAATTGGTTACATAACCGAAGCATACTCCCTTACTTTTACCCTACAACATTAATTTACCATAAACATTGTACACTCACTTATAAGATTTTTGAAAAGTTGTTCGCTCTCAGTCAAAGGTTTGAACCGATTAAGCTGCAACATTTTCAGAAAGTTACTTTTTAACTTTTGGTCTGGAATTGTAAATCAAATTCATGGAAATACTTTCCAATGATGGAAACATGCATGAAAAAAGCATAAGAAATTAGTAATAAACCAGTTTAACAAAAATTCTGATTTTCTGCAAGCATATGGAAGAAATGACACCAAAAATTACAGTAATATATTGTATAATAAAAACTGGGATATAAAAATAAAAATCATTGTGCCACTCACAAAAAATTTGGAATCATAATCACACATAACAAATTTATATAAGAACAAAGACAACTACAGAGGGCTTTTCATATTCGTTAATTTTCTCTGTCATAAAATCATGGTACATGGGTGGTTCACTAGAAAAGAGACTGAGAGAAATAAAACATCGACAGAAATGGAAAACGAAGCAATTTCTTTTCAGTAAAGCAGCGCTTAATAGAAAAATTTCGAAATATTTTCTTGGACTTAATGGCTGGATTCATTTTGCTGTTGTTGCTGATTGAATGATGTCGAAAAACGATCCTTCTCCTTAAGTAAATAATTCGCCAAGTATTCAATCGGATTCGGTGGACGTTCTTTAGCCAATGCACCCAGGGCTTGCAACAAAATTGGAACAACGGTCTGATCCAGATATTGGCGCGTCGGGATGGTGGTGCTTGCCGCTGCGGCAGTATCACCACTTCCACTCTCTCCACCAGTCTAAAAACCACAAAGGAATTAGAAACACATAAACAAGATTTGTTCTGCACGTCCGCCAAAGTAATAATAGTTCAGCAGTTCAGATTTCGCGTCATGTAGTTTTTAAAAGCTTCAATTACAATAACATAATAATGGTATCAACAGAGATGAGTAACTGTTACGTCATAAGATTCTTTCGAAACTGACAGCCTACATTCCAAAAAGCTTATTTATGCATTTTTTTTATCCCTACCATGAATCAAACTACCATGAATCCCCATTTGCTATAATTTTCAACGAGTGAAGAAAGGTAACGGGGAATGATGACATAGACTGCATGTGCCAAAAACAGAAATGAAAAACAAGCCAAATCCATATACTTGAGATGCATCCTTCTTTTCTGATTCTGCACCTGATTCAATGTTTTCGGAAGTAGCTGATGGATGCGAGAGTGTACTATCAACTGCTTTTGTTGCTTCATCCTGAACTGGTATTTCCTCCTGCACCGAAAAACTCAAATTCTGCATGATTTAAAGTATAGTGATAACCAACTATTATTCTTTCCACTAACAGATGTAGGTTATACAAATGTCGTTTAATTACCACTCACCAAGCGAAATACTGCTAAAATGACCCACCTATGAGGGATAATGCTGAATGGTTTGCGAAGATTTCATATTTGACAGGGATAAATTTATTTGATGCAGATGTCTCACTGTTAAAAGCGCTCAATGTGACACAACTGCCTTGTACATTGTGCATTTCTTTCGGTCAAGAAGTTACCCCAACATCAACACCGTGAGCGTATGATACTTGCTTCCCGAAGTGATTCATGAAAATCTATTGAAATCTAGTTTTCTGGATTTAAAGTCACAACCTTTCTAGCTTCCTCAACTTTTTGTTGATGCATTTCCTCGACCTGTTCTTTCATCTGCTCTGATTCAGCAGCAGGTATTTCTGTTACTTCCATAGCAGACATTTTGAGGCGTCGAAGTGCTGAAATTATATAAAATGATCATAAAGTATAACTCTGAAACAAAAAATGAGAATATTTACTCATACCCGAATACTTGATCTTCTAGATATGTATAGACATGCAAAAAGTAGAGACAACTCCAAACATCCCGAGAAAAAAAAACCTCACCGCAAACACCGACTGAGAACCTATTACAATCTTGACCTGTACTATTGGCCGTCGCTAAAAATAACAGCACGCGTTATGAAACAACGCCGTCTCTCAACAAAGGTTATTTCATTGCTAATCATATGTGTGCATGCGAGTTTTTGTTATTTTACGACATTGTATTATTAAAGCATTCCCGTATGTTCGGATGCGCAAGGATATACAGGCGGAAGAATTCGTCCGGGTTATCCTCTTTTTGTAAAGTTTGCTTTTTATATCTGTAACATTCACCGATTCTCCCTTCATCCCACTGCCTGTTTTTTGCTCTCTGTTTCACCGTTGTTTTCATTTAGTCATTGATAATGGATTATTTGACATCAACATTCTAATAGTTGCATTTTCCTGACCGATAGTATTAATCTTCTTACATCTTAACAGATACAAATGAGCTAATGTGCTGAGTGGAAAATTTATCCACTCTTCTTCCTATCACCCCTCTTCTTTCTTGATGAAGCCCCTCTTGAAGGAATACATATAAACATACTGATGTCATCAACCATGTTAAATTTGTCCACAGAACTGCTGAATAAACTTGAAATTTGTTTATAAAAGTGATTACAGTTGTGATAACTAATTTTTAAAAATCACTAGTGATTTGATTTAAACAAATCGAATTAAGCTTCATCACAGGAATGGAACTGAATTGAAACGCTGTTGAAAATCGAAAGATAATTTTTGCTAAACTGTGTTAACCCGTACCGTTACAAAACATCCAACCATTACTCATTGCATTGATTTTTAAAAATAATTTTATGATCGTAACTTCTTTAGAAATTAAGATATTTATTCAGATTTTTTTTTTTTTTTTAAGACTTGAAAGTCAAAACTTTGAATTTTTTTGCATAAGGAAATTGATAATTTGGGAATTAAAAAATTATAAGGGATAAATAAAAGTTATAGGAATCTATTCACTGTAAATTAAAATTTACGTAACGTAAAAGTGGTAACTGTGAACTTCGAAAATATATGAATGGTAAGATAGATGGAAGAGTGCATTAGTCTGTGATATATAGGAATCCGTGATATATATATATATATATATATATATATATATATATATATATATATATATATATATATATATGGTCTGTGATATATATATAGGAGCGATTGTGTTGTTTCGACAAATAATAGGTGTTAAGAAGAGAAAGTTGAATGTTTAGTGCGGTTCATGAATTTTTGAAAACAAAAATTAAAATGGAATATTGTTTATATAACTAACAAAATTTAAGCTATTTATGCCATCGTATTTGGAGTTTTAATGCTGAATAATTAAGTAATCGATTAACCTCTATACTGAGTCAAACCTGAAATAATATTTGTAGTATTTCTCCTGTTCAAAACATTTAATCTTTACAGTTTCAGTGATGGATGAAGAATCAATACGACAACATATAATAACACCTAATAACAAATAGATATGGCATTTCCATACATTTCATGTTTATTGATATTTCTCATATTGCTTATATGGAGGTTTGTTCGTTGTCTTTTAAGATACTTAAGAATGTACAAATTAGCATAGAATAGTGCAGGACATTCATAACTTGAAAATAAATTTCAGAAGTTGTTGATGAAGATAGCACTTTAATTTCTTTCTTGACTCTTGACTATCGTTTTGATTATTGGAAGGAATATAACTTGAAATAATTGAATAGGGAATAAAATAGTTTTTAATAGCCGTTCATATGAGAGCCTTTTTTATTTATCAGGTATACGTTGATTTTTAGAAAATCATGTCATGTTTTGGGATCATGTGTGATTGATTAAGGACTTTATTCTTAAATCGATGAAAAGTCCTTTAAGGACCTACTTGCAAAAACTGTATAGGAATCATTGATTTCTTACTTTATAGCAAGATTTTAAATTTAGATACCGAGGTTGGTTGTTATCATTGGTGGTAGCAAAAATTTGCCGCTGTCGTTCAGTTCGCCTGGGCAGATGCGGCCTTTTTTATGTAGAACATATTAGACTTTGCTTAATTGGTGGTATCGTGATTGAAGTTGACGATTTTCGCGTAACAGTCAGTTTCTTCAATACACATTACACGTGAGTTTCAATGTATTAGTGGGGAAATCTTGCAGTTTGTAAATTACAATTAAATAGTCTGCATGCATCGTTATCAATGATTATAGTCAGGTAAAACCAACAGTAAGATTTATTAATATTCGCAGAAGGAATGTATGGTTCGATGTTTTAAACTTCATTATGTTTGAGTATGTTAAATACTTAGAAGTGTTTTAGAAAGTTTTATATCCATAATAGTACGTATAGTGTCACCATCCCAATAAAAGAAGAAAATGACCTTTACGAATCAAACGAATCACCGTAAATTGTGTATTTAGATTTTTCATGCATTTGGATTGTAGGTTTTTATTGAGTCAACAGTTTTAGGAAACCGTTCATTATCACGATTAGTGACATTCGCATTGAAGGTGAATGTAATCAATTGTCCTTGACACCAACCTACAAGAAACAGTGCTGTCATAAGGATTTTAGAAGATATCTTCATTGGTTACAAGTACGTTTCCTTCTGCATGCCGCCTCCGCTTTTAAGCAATCATATCAGTTATAAAGCCAGCGTGATGTATGTTTGACGTTAAGTCTATAGTTTCTGCACCAACTACTAGCAGTCATACCCTTTGATCTCAGATGATATTAATTTTTGATAAGCTATAAATTGCGAGAAATTTGTGAACACTTCACTGTGTTTTTAACTCCCAGAAACATTTCTAGTATACAAGCACGGTAATTCGTACTGCGCGCGTTGTATTTCTTGGTGTGACACCAGGATCTTTGTTGCATTCAACCTTTCAACAATTACAACTTGATGGATATCGAGATCGTGAAGGGTTAATTTTTAGAAATTTTTTAAGCTTTGACACGAAATACTGGATAGTGTTCCTATCAAGAAAATATTTTTCCACATTTCAGGATGCAGATTGAACTTTCTTGTAAGCTATTACAAGCAAAATTGTTCAGTCGTGGAACAACTCAAAATACTGCGCCTCTACTCGTACTTTCATTAGGATTATCAGTTTGTTGCAACATACCTTTAGATATTTTAAAATTGAAACGACTTGGTGCCCGTATTACTGATCCTCAGCTTATACTTTCGGATGGTTCGTTTTACCATGATCACAAATTCAGTTCTGGTCAAGATTTTCTAAATGTTATGATTTGAAAACTTTTAAAGAATTTAGATTTATACGGAATATGAATTGTTTATCATGTGCTTGCTTTAACTTGATTGCCTGAATACTACTTTATTAGACTAGCAAAAAAAAAATGAAGCATAGAAACATAGAATATAGCATAGAATATATTTAATCGTGAAACGAGACTTGTACTCCATATTATATGGTAGCATGTTACAACAGAGTTGCCAAGCTTATTTAGTGTATCATTAAATCTGCTTTTACGAATACCTAATTTTTATTGAATTGCTGAAGCTTGACTGAAAATTTTGGAATAGTAATCTTGTACGTTAAATATTTCAGGCCTTTTGGAATACTTTCATGATCATTCAATACGTAAGAAGACAAAAACCACGTCAGATCAATTTTTCACCTCCTTTAATATTGAAAGCCTTTTGAATACAAGTTTGAAACTGGACATCGAGAATTTAGTACTGAGATATACCGCCAACATGGATTATTCAGAAATGTATATTGCCTTATACTAATTCATTAGAGCCAGTTGTGATGTTTTATTATTTTGACAAGATTTAAAAAGTTCTCATACATGCAAATTGATTTATGTCAGTGTTTTTGACATAAAAATCAAACCATGAAAATGAGTAGCTCATTTTCCGCTATAGCTATTAAACGGTGGATTGAATATTAATTGCTGAATTAATAATAGTTGTTTATTTACTAATTTTTTTTTTTTTTTTTTATTTACTAATGCTAATATGTAGTATTAAAGCAAAAAGTTAAGTGCGAGTGAAAACACTTTTACAATAATGCCATTAATAGTTTTATGTTCCAGGCGTACTGTTGCTGCAAGGTTAAATGTAGCATCGCTATCGACGGAAGATAACCAACAGTTTGCTATTGTTTTAACTGGAATCAATGTAGACGATCAGACGCGAGAGACGTTGTTCAGTTGCAATGAATTCGATGCTACACTGAATGTTTGTCTTTTATTGTTTGTCGGTGATTTAAACATCGTCAAGTGATACCAAAATTTTTAATTCTAACGCACTGCTATTATTTTAACTGGAATCAATTAAAATTTCTAACACATGACGCATCGAAATGATAGCTGTTGCGGTCCATGTCAGTCATTTCAGACTCCACCCAAACCTTCCACAAAATATAATTTTTTTTAAACGTTATGCTTATTTTGTTTTTTATTGCAGCGAGCATCAGACAGTCCAGGAATTCTCTTAGCCGATATGAAAATATTTAACCCTCATTTTGTTACGAATCAGAAGGCTATCGTTGAGTGGACCGGATATTACCGTAATATTGGACAACGAATCTCGACCTCTGTTGAGGGTCATTTCGATGATGATTTTTCGGCTGCATCTACAGGTAAACTTTCTATTACCGTAGTTTCCCTTCTTTTTTTTTTCAAAAATAAATTCAAATATTTCATCATAATGGTAAGGCTGGTTCTAAAATCTGGATCTCAGTCGAAAATAAAATTTTTAAAGCCTTCAGTAATCTACATGTGAATTTGTTTTTAGATTTACACGTAGTACCGACAGAAATGAAGACGTTCTGTTGGGAATCTTTATACGTCGAAGTAAATTCATTTCACTGTCGTTTATTGCTCTCCAATGGACAAGAAATCAACGCCAGTCTCGAACTGGGAACATTTCGCGTTAACGATGTAGGTCCAGATTTGAGTATATTATTTTTCTTATACTTAATTCGACCTCTGAATGCTTCTAGAAATATTACCGAAGTACTATTCTATATCTGCAGTGCTCGAAAACTGCATTATCTTCTGGAAGAGGTTATGGTACGCCTTATAACATGTAATTTAAAATGGAATAGTTTGAGCTAAGATAAAAATAAAGCATCTTAACAAAGAAAAATGAGACTTTGGAAACAAGTTCTTACAAAAATGTTTAGTGGCATCTAAAACGTGATATAAGAATTCTGTATTTTGTAGCAGAGTTGCGATTCTAGGGTTTGGAATTTTTGATAAGTAAGTGAAGTCTTTCAATAAAATTTATTTTTATTTTTTTGTACTCAGTTATCTCAGTTATAGAATTTTGCATCTGCTGAAATTGGTTTGGAATCGGTCTGGATTCGACAAGGAAATCTTTTTATTGGCCATCTTGACTCTCCCTTTTGTCATGTTTGGGGTACCATTTTGATTGTTGGAGCTTTATTAATTCAGGTATATTTTTTTGAAATGTTGTTACTATACATTGGTTTCTTAACACTGACATATTGGACAGCCTCTACGCATAGTTAAACATATGCTACGAACGTTTTTTATAATTAAATTAATGATTTATATGGGAGCATTTTTTTTTTTTTTCGCATGAAGAGTTCAGTTTAATAATCGTAGCTTAACAGGCAGCAGATGAATAGAGGCAGGTTTCTCTTAGGATTTATATTAGGTCGACTTTCATGAACAAAATGTTTTGGATTGTAAAATTCTCTTGAAATTTCTACGATCTTTTGTATTCTATTATATTCTGTTGAAGTACTCCCGAAATAATGAAATGAGAAGGTTGCTGGTCAAGTTGGTTGAATGTCAAATAGAATATGAGGAAGAACTCATCCGGCAGGTATTTTAAATAATTATTGTAGTTGTATAGCAATGGCATAGAAACACCTTTTCTTTTTCTTATAGACCATAAAAAGTTAGTAGTTGTTGGATTGAGGATTATAGATTTTTTTTTCTTATTTTGTCATTAGTAGATTGATTGATTATGACGAAATATTTTTTATGTTTATGTTCATACATTTGACAATAATTCCAAATAAATGGACGTATCTTTTACATTTCATAGCTTTATTCTTATCATCTTAAATTTGACAGATGGCTTCATTCTTATCATCTCTTCTATATAGCGGTACGTCATCAGCAGCATGCAACACATCTTCTGCATTTCAACCTTACCCACCTCCCCAAGTTGTTTCTGCAGCACAAATTTCTGTAGAGAAGTATGGTTTTTTTTTTTGTTATTTTGTATATGTTACCGGTACTGTTCTATAAAATGATTAAAATTATCTGAAAATAATCCTACATGGTTTCTTCTGGTATCACAACTATTTTTTTCTTATTCCGTAGAAACTTTCAATTTGTTCATTATCTCCGTTCTCATTCTGGTTCGGCATTCATTATATCTAATTCTAATTTTTTCAGTGTTGCCATCTTCATTCTAGCTCGACATTCATTGTATCTGATTCTATCTATCGAACAGCTGCGTTTGGATGTCTTACCTTCCTCAACAACATTGTCGATGCTTGCATTGAATTTCAAGATACTTCAGGGTATCATGACAAATGATGAATTCATTTGTTGGGATGATTCAGCACAAATAAAATCGGAACATATTGTAGGTATTTTTTATTTCCTCGATTTGATTCGCTTTTTTCTTTACTTTTAATGATTCAAGGATTCTCGATACCATTATTATTTCATTTCAATCTCTGGAATATTAAGTGTGGATATAGTGATCGCTTGATGATGCGACTTTCTTGGTTATTGTCATCTTGGGAATGGGTTTTGCTAGCTGAATCAACAGTGAATTTGGTTTGGAGTACTACCGTACACATAATTTTTCTGGAAACTTTCCGGTAGGATTTTGTTTTTAGCTTTTACTGGGTTTTTTCCATAGTGCTGTGGGACTTCTACACTTGTTTTGCAAAGCAGAAAGGTAGTAATTTCATTCTTATTCCTGTTGATGATTTGATACAAACTAAAGAAAGTCAATTTTTTTTTTAACTTAATGTATCACAAAACAAACGAGGTCGTCGCTATGTCAGATTATTTCATATACTCTTGATCTTTACTCTACTCTTCCTACTTTTTTTTTTTTTTCAGGAGTTTGAAACAAATCTGGGATCTTTTTGGACGAAATACATCTTCCAAAGCATTTCAGTTGTTCCACTTCAGTATAGAAACATTCAATCTCGTAACCATCGAATTTCAGCTACCGCGATGTCACGTGTACGTGATATTCTTTTAGGATTTCATCATTTTCTAATCTTCCGTAGCACGGAATTAGCTCTTCAGTGTTGTGAAAATTTTTATTTATAAAGGATGTGTTGGGAAGTACCATCGCTACACATCAAGTGTATGGATCATACAAAAATCGAAATGCCACAATTCACTGCTTCCTTAGATTGTCATCCTATCCTTACCATCGAGGTAATAATTTTGAAGATGAATTAAAATAAATTAATTTTAAATTTGCTTTGATGAATCAGATGAAAAAAAAAGTAGAGAAATTGAAAGCATCGGAAATTTACTGGTGAATCAGAACCTTTTAATACTTCGGCAGATATTGGTAACCCTATTACCCATTGCAGAAGTTTTGTATCGAGAAGCAAGCATTCGATGCAGGGATGGATTTAGGCAGGAATGAATTTAAGAATCTGAAAAACCGAACAAATAAACTTTGGATATGGTCTGCCGATTCAGTGATGTTCGTCTTTCCATATGATTATAATTTTGCAGCAGGTTATGACGAGGTTTGTTTAGTGATGTCTTTCATTGATGTAATATCCGCTTGTAGTGAACTTCCCATTGAGCGTTTTTGAGAACACGTGCAGAATAAATCAATGATCTATTATTAAATTTTAGCTACTATTTCTTATTGTTTTTATATATGTAAGAAATAGTCGAATTATAAATGACTTTTAGATAATTAATGCATGGAAATGGATAAAATTAGTGCATGAATGGAAGAGAAAACCGTTTACTGTTGAATCTCCACTTCCTTCAGATTTGCGATTCTCAGTTAAGGTAAGCTGGTATGTATAACAGTTCGGGAGATTGATGTGTAATTTAAAGTTTGGTTACAAAAAAAGATGAGGGGCTGACATATGACTTAAAATCGTTCATTTTTTAATTTTTTTGATCAATTTTTATCTCACTAATCTTATTTATCTTGCCTTATAAACATATAAACATGTATTATTCTGCGTAATTTGCAGAATGCTTCACTACAAATTAATGATGATCCATTTGAAGTACAACTTCAAAATAATTACGAACTAATGGTTGATGAAGTATATGAATGCGAACGTCGGCGTCAAATGCTAGACCAAAAGTTGGAGCAGCTTCAGAAAACGCGTCCCTTTCTGTCTCGTTAGTAGAGCTTCTGTTGAGTGGCATCAATTACTCTTTAGAATTTAGTTCCCATGAAAAGCTATGCTATCATAACACTGTTGCAGAATCAAAAGCAGATGAATTACATCGATCGTTAGTTAAGAAAAATGCGGAGATATATATTGAAAGATCCAAAAAGTTGCCGAGTTCCAGAAAGCATCTTTATTTGTGGTCAATTACGAATCTAGAGGTCATATTACTTGAAACAATTTTCTGTTTCCTTTAAAACATCTTTAAATACTGAATTTAATCCTAAAAATGCAGATTTAAAATTTTGTCTTAGTTGTGAATCAGTAATTAAATATCTCTGTTCACTTATATGTTTTAGAATCAAGAGATTTGATTTTAGTCAGTAGGTTTTCTAATATACCTTAGAACTATTTAGATTCGTACATATGCTGATTTGATTTTGCACGGAAAAGAAAATGTGATCAGACATCTGAAAACTTTCAATCCAGAATCGTACGTTTTCTTCTGTATATGAATATACACAGTAATGAGATAATTACTGTCCTAATTTCTCGTTTAATTGCTGGGTGAAGTTGGAATACAATGCTTATCTCGCATCTTATTATATTTGTATTTAATTTCACTCATTCCTTATAAGACAATAAATTATACTTTTTATAATACACTCAAGAAATTCTTTTTTTTTTCTCTTGCTTAACCAAAGCCTCAAGTACAGTTTTGTAATAGAAATCATTTAGCAGTCTTCTTTAACATTTATTTCTATAACACTACTAATTTGCAAATTTTTAGGCCATTCCCAACTGAGGGAATGGAATTCAGTACGTTATGGGCACGTGCTGTTGAAATGGATTGTGATGATTGGGTTATGCAGTTCCGTGATTATCCGTTGCCGTATGTCCTGATGAAAGATGCACATTTTTGGGGACATCTAATAGGAAGTGAGCAACTTACAGGTAAGTTTTGCAGAACATAGTTGTATTTGTAAAAAATCATATGGAAGAAATAGTAGGGCTATTGTTTATTGGTTAATTGAAATTAATATGTTTATGGTTAACATGTCTTCTCGTGTAAAACTTCTAGATGATTATTATGATACTGTCAGTCTATCAATTGCGAAATTAGATTAGGCAACTAGCAGAAATACATAGTTTTTTTTTTCTTACTTTTTTCCTTTTTGACATATAACAGTAATTTATCATCTTTCAGGACCGCGCTCAATACGAACATGTACCGTAACACTACCAGAGCCTTGGGGGCAATATATTATTGAGCGAAATATGTGTCCCTTGAAATATTATTACGATCTCTCATGCGGTTAGGTTTCTATTTTCGGTAATGATAACTATGTATGACAATTGTCAACTAATTCATTAATTTAAGAATAGTTGCTGTACGTCGCTGTAGTCAAAAATCATAAAGTAAGAATATTTTTCACGTCAGTTTCCCAATTTGAGTTTCTCAATTTTGTATTCATACAAATATTATCACTGTTTATTATTTCAACTTTTTAGCCTTATCGATGTTAGAAATAGTAATGACAGTCTAATGATCAATTAAGAATATTTAGAATTTAATTGTTTGTAGAGATCAAAGAACTAAATTGCACTTATGGGCCTTGCTGGGAGCCGTGCTTATCGATGATTAGCCTTTGTTGGAGTAATATCAGTTTGCCATCAAGGTATCTTGATTTCTCTTCGTATTTGCTCTCTTAAAACAAAAATTCATTGTGTTATAGAATTTCTTTTTCGAATTACTTGGAAAGTTTAGCGATATAACAATGTGCCATAGATTTGGAAGAGTACAATTACAATACCGCATGAAATCCATATCTCTAACTGATTTATTCAATGCATTTCACCATGATAATGAGAAATGATATTTATCAATGTCTAATTATAGAGATCCAAGTCCACCACTGCCTTTTTGGGACAAAATTCGATTACTTTTACACGGTCGTTTTTCTATGCTTTGTCAAAATTTGGTTACATCGATGCTTGCATCTACAGATCCATACAATTCCACTGAACTGGTTGAAATATGCTGGAGAGAATTCGGGTTTGACTGGGTTACAGGTAAACAGCAACTGGCAAAGTTTTTTATTATGTTAAGTTGGTTTTCGAATGGCGCTAAAACTTTTCATCGATTTTACGAGACAAACGCTAGTATCCACATAAAATCTCTTCTAGCCATTTCTGCACAGGTTATTCTTAAATCTTCAAAAATCACGTAAAGAACTTGATGGTTTAAACAGTTGTAGCTATAAAATAGTTTTGTTGTTTCATAGAAAATCTTATTCATGTAAATTTATGCTACTATTATTTTGACACATATATTACATAATTTAGATCAGTTTTGTGTACAAACGGATATAGATGCATTCGTACGTACTGCATCGAAGTATGATGAAAGTCGTGTTTTGCATTTGCCAGGATTTAAATTCAGTGTGAAAATGGACTGGGCTTGTATTGGTGATCCACACGATCATCACAGTGTTCAACCGTGTGCTCCTGACAAGCTTCCTGAATACTCATCTACTAATTTAGTAAGTTCTTAATATTGTGCTAAGCTGGTTTCGTTTAAGACATTAAAATTTCAATTCAAGTGAATTATAATTAATTTTTTGCCTGCTTACGTTTCTGCATGCTCGCTTATTTCTCTGATCATTACAAAGTTTTAACTGCAACATTTCTACCATTACTATGTTGGAAAAAAAAAAAAAATTTTTTACTATGTTAGAAGGTGCTTCGTCCAACAGGTAATGTGTTTGATACATTTTTGATTATATTTCATAGGAACATGATTCTTATCGCGCATTTCGCTCAACACATCTCGATTTAGTCTTCACTTTAGAAGTGAAACAACCGGATAATACGGTGACTAATAGTCAGTGTCCTCAGATTTTACTTTATGCCAATATCTTTCGATGGTTGGAATTCCTCAAAGTACTTTCCTTTTTATTTTCATTATTTTTTTATTATTTTTGTTATGCTTATCCAGATAGATGTGGTTGTTATTTGCTGGCTGCGAACAAATTGATTTATACGGGGATAGTTTTTGTACTTCTCCGTTATTATTTCTTTATAGAAATCAACTAAAGTATGAAATGAACTGTAAGTTATATTTTAATTATATTTTAAGCAATGTCACCCTCAAATGTTATTCACTGTGCAATTTGTTATGAAGTTTCAGTTTTATAATTTAGAATACGATGACAACAGTGAATAGACCAGTAAAGCGTGGTCGATTATTCGGTGGAGACAAAACTAAAAAAAGTCAGCTGAGTCGACATTTGAAGTAACTGTTAATTGATTTAAGCTCGTGTTTCGCCTTTTTTTATGTATTTGCCAGAAATCTAAAATGATTGAAGTGTTGAAACTTTTGTTTTAAATTCATTCACTCTCATATTTTAGGCATATTCAATTGAATGTTACACTTCCACGCTTTTTGATCACTTACTGGATGTCGTACTCATCATCACATGGTCTGCGGATGATTAGTGAAAGTTTACACTTAACCTCATCATTAGAACTTCACATTTTGCAGAATGGCGAGCAAAAGGTCAATGTGTTCACTTTTTTCAAAGAAAGCTGTACTTTTTCGAAAGTTGTAAAAAAGAAAGTGCACTTTTTAAATTTAGGTTGAAATGCCGATGAAGATATGAACTTTCGAATCAACCATCCTATTATTATCGTTTAGCATAACATTTGCTATAGTTTTAGGATGGAGTCAGCAGAAGACGAATTGCCAAATGGTCAGTTTTATACGTTTCAGCACAGCTTTTAAATGCACAGATTCATCTTTTCGGCGCTAATTCACAAAACTTTGCTACTTCAATTGATGATAATTCGTTTTTTATTGGATTGGATCGGTTGTCTTACACACGAGAAGCACGATCTAAGGTCTTTTTTATAACTTTTCTCTTTCAACGATGTGGTTATTTAATTTTAATCCTATCATTGCATAAGCTATTGACGAAATATTTAAATGCAATTATGCTTGTTATTCTGGACTATGAACTTTAATCGCTCGCTTTTTACTCAGAAATTTTATATATTCATATTTAATATTCATTATTTTAATATAAAATTTAATGATTAGGTGCTATGGTCACCCTGTTTGACTTCTCGTAAAAGTTTTTTTTAGCCTGTTTTTATGACATATTTTAATTGATCATTCATTGTCTTGTTTAACCTATAAACGCTTCCTTACTTTCATTGTTTTTTGATTGTTCGCAGTTGAGAGGTTCATGAATTTATTTTTTCTTTTTAGAATAGCACTGATTCTTCCAGTAATAGGCAGGTCAAATTGTCAGAAAGTGATGAAGCAGTGCACAGGCTCACAATTCATGATTTGCGTGCTTCGTGGACTCCGGAAAATCGTGATACGTGTTTGGCCATTGCAGATGGCGTTCATAAGGCCCACATTTTACGGCGTATTTTAGGAACAGATGCTTTGAAGACACCACATGTTAGGCTTAATTTTTTTAATTTAATTTAAAGCAGTAGTTTAATTATTAACAAATTTTTTGAACAACTTTTGGGTTAAGAAGCTACACGGATTTTTAATTGCAGTTTACGGAACCAGGAGTCCTGTCACCATCTTCAGCTACTTTAAATGCTGCGAGTGCCGTAAGATCGACTGTTTCAAGATTACATTCTGATCCTGACAAAACAAATCAGTGAGTTCTTAGTCTTTTTTTTCACTGTAGCACAAAAATTGTCATTTGTTTTACCGTATTGCTGTATTGTTGATCTTGCTGAAAGTTTTCATTATTTCATTAATATTGACAAACAGGTGTTTACATTAATAACCAAGCTTCTTGTTTGTAGAATATAACTATTATATTGCATAAAATATAATTTGTTTGTAGACATTTAGCAACAGTGATAAATACGAGATAATATTATTTGCATTTGCTGTTCCTTTACATGTGACCTTTTGAAAGATCTACAAAACTTGGTCGTGGAAAATATGTAGAATCAGTTCATTTTGTTTAGTGTAGTGATTAGCTATTACACATCATATATTAGCTATTACAGATCACGATGTGGTTCTGATAGACGGGTAACAGAGGAAAATGATATGCTGCAGCGATTAATTGATGAAGCCAGTACGAAACTTGTCGCTTACGATGAAGAAGTTCTACTTTTTTGTTATTCTGTTAAAGAAATACTTGCTACTCGATAATATAAGTGATATTTTTTCCTTAAATATAGCCAAAGGAAAAGATCTGTCCACTAAATAATTCTTACTTGTAAAATAAAATAATCCTACTACAGATTTATTGAAGAGTTTCGTAATAGCTATGTTCACATATTTATAAACAAACTCTCGAAATAAGAACGTGTTAATACTTGTTTCCCACTACAAATTCTGCTTTTACTGATTCGGGCACAGCCAGCTTTTAAGAAGAAAAGTTGATTTTAATAATCTATCTATTCTTCTTTGAACTTTATTTCATCTTATGTCATATATTGAATTTAATTCATGAAGTATTTGTTTGCATTTCAGACAACTGACATTCCTTCGGACATGTTACAAGGAATTGCACTGTGTACAGCTGACGACGTCGCATTAATCAACTGGCAAAGTAAGTTGCTGATCTATGATTTTTGGTATAGAAAATAAGTATAAATATATTTCTCATTTCAGTTGATCTTATTAATAGCCAAGCCGTTTTACGGGGAAAAGAAAAGGATGGATTTGTTTTACTAACTGCTGCCCGTGCATCTGTAACTCAGCGCATCTATTCATTAGTTTGGAAAAAATCGCAGTTGTTGAGTAAGAAATCATGGTGCGCGACTCTTTCCGGGATGCAGGTATTTTTTTTTTTTTTTTTGTATTCCTTTTTTTGTAATGGTGCCGTAAATAGAAAGTTATTTAGTTATTGGGTCAAACTAATTTCACATTTTAGCGCATGCCGTTTGCAATTCAATACGAAAAGAAAACTAAGTTACAAATCTATTTTAGTACTTTGCACCCCTGGTAATGTCTCAGCATCTCAATCCATCAAGTTCTCTGTCGGAATCAATCCCACAAGGATTCCATTGGTTAAATCGTGATATCATTGAGGAAAAAACGTGCAGTGATCCTAATATCAGTGATCGCTTGAATCCTTATATTAGCACTGGGGAAGCCGTGGGCGGTGTAGTTGTTGGTAAGCAGTTTATTTACCAGCTATTTTTAATTTTATCTATATAATAACTGCTCAAGATGAAAAAAAAAATACTAAAACAGTTTTCTTGACCGAGAACTGCTTCATGCAAATCTGGGAATCTTTGAGACCGTTTTAGTAGCGCATCATGAGCTTAAACATTATTTTAAATCATGGTAATGTGGCACAAACCGAGGGAAAACTACAGTTACAACGAGTCGTTTCGAGATGTAGCTGTCAAATGTATTTTTGCTACTTTTCGGATACATTGGATCTTGATACACATGACATTCCCTATTCGGTATGCTTTGTAAATAGCGTAGATGAAATTTCTTGGTAAACTATCTTTTGAATAGCTGTTTCATATATTAAAATAATATGATAAACAATGAGGAATGTGTTGAATGTAAATGAAAAATAAATACCACTATAGTTTAGAGAAATGCAATATGAAACTGTTACGGCATATATTTTTGTCCATTTTCAAATTCATTATTCTACAGTTTTCATAGATCAGCGAAACGAATGAGGCAGGTGGAATTTGGGGCCAGCCAGAACCCGTTGATTGCTTTACCTTAAAACATAACATGCTGGAGGCAAGAATTTCAATTATCCTTTTTTTTATATCATTTCTTATTACGTGAGCAAGCTACAGTACAATCTATCATTAATTTTAGGTCAGCACTAATCCCGAGCAGTACCAAATGGTGATGAATATTATAAACCAATTGGTTCTATTTGTGGATCCACGAAAGAAAGAAAGTGACCGTCGGCGACAACGACTGCGTTTTGAATTGCAGCTTAAAGATGTTGATGAAGTGAAATCGGCTATTTTTGCCATGCAGGTTAGTTTTTCCTGGAAAAAAATATCGAGGTTACTTTACAAAACGCATTGGTTCTTTATTTCTTAAATTACCTTTTTACCATCTCCAGGTAAGACGAATGAAGCATCGTTTTAAAAATCGGGTTTGATTTTTTTGGCATCACTGAAGCCTTATTACCATTTTTTGCAAACAGGCAGAATTGCGAGATGTTATTGCTGTAATCCGTTCACTGGAGAGACGTTTATTTTTCCTGAATAGGCAGTTACAGGAGTCTGGCAATGACACTGCGTAAGCCTTTTCTGTAATTTTTAATAGTTATATGTCTTAAGAGAAATAATATATGGAATGAAATATATGAATTCTGGAAATTCCTGTACATGATGAGCACAATAACATAGGAATTCACGATGAAACCCACCGATGTTTAAAAAGAAATTTGCCGTTATATCACTTTATTTTTTCATTTTTTAATTATTTTTTAGTTTGTAAAAGTTTAGTTTGCTTACTACATTGCATTTTAGAATATTGGAGGCTAACAAAAATGTGACAGCAGAAATCGATGAAATGAAAAAAAATCAGATTGTACTCTGTGATGAATTAGCAATGACTATTAGGTGGGTTCAACCATAACTTAAATATGTTAAACTTGAACACCGATAACCTTAATGAATTTAATTTCAGTTCTAATTTTGTAAGACGTTTATGCCGGTCTTCTGTCCATCTTGTAGAAATTTCTATAATACTTCATCTTACAAAATTTAATTCCATTTCATTTAAGTTGTTATAAAGAGAAGCAAGTGGAAAGAATGCGACAACTGGTTAATGCTGCAGAGGAAGAACAGGCTGCTGTGGCTAGGAGGTATTATTTTTATAAGCGAACTAAACATTTATGGAAAGATTTTAATTTTAAAGAATGATTAAATTTCTCTATGATTTAGGAATTTCAACTGCTTATTTTATTCATTGACTTGTTTTAAGTCCGAACATTGTTTTGAAGGTTTCTTTTTTTTTTTCAGATTTGAAGTATGTTTTGAAGACTGTATTTGGAGGCTTACAGAAAGTGATGGACAAATTGCTCTTGCAGAAATGCAAATACGAAATTTTTTGTAAGAATTTTCTAGCAGTTTTTGTTTAATAAAATATTGTTCATCTTACAAATGTTATTTCAGGTATACACGTACGGCGCGTATAGATAATTCTGGTGAACATTTATTAGAGATTGGCACTGTGCAAGTTACCAATTTACTTCCAGATACTCTTTACAAGGTAGCATTCTTTTAACTCTTTGTAACTCTTAATTTCCAGTTCCTAGCTTCTCGTTGATGGCAAATTGCATTAATGCTGAGATAAAAGATTTCAAGTAGAGATTTCAGTCTCACTGGAAGAACAGCATTTAAAATAAGTTTGTCTCGGACCCTGCCACTTCTTTATTTCTTTATTGAAGTTTTAATCGCTTCAATTTTTTCGGAAATGAAAATTGAAGAAGATAACTGATTTCATATTCTAACTGCTGTGATACTGACTGTGGTAAAATATCGAAAATTTCCGTTGAAAGAAAGAAAAGTTTTTTTTATAGCATACTTTGCAAGCACAAAATACATCACGAAAGAAAACGGAACGTCAACCAGCATCAATTCGCGTTGTTTGTCGCGAAAAAGCGCCAGGTATGCCTTGTTTTATGTTGCGTGTAAACCTATATATATATATGTTTTAAATGGTGTCTTTTAATTGTCTTTTTTCATTTCAGTATTTAGCTATTTAGTTATCAATCATTCTACTGCGTCAGGTTATCTAAAGCATCGATAAAGATCACAATTTCAGTTGGTGGAATTTCGGTAAAGGAACATTTCGAGATAAATGTTTCACCCATGAATGCTCAAATTACTTATCGATTCTTCGAAAAAATGATGGGGTATTTTTTTCCTGGGAGGAATATCGATAAAGAAGACCAACGAAATCTCGATACAAATGAAGAGCTGCAGAACAATCAGGTTGCTTTTTTTTCATTTCTGAAGTGATAGTTTAATAAAAGTTTAGTTTAAAAGATCTGTTTTGTTTTTGGCTGTTCTAGATTTTTGTTACCAAGAATAACATTTCTTGTTTTCCTTTTTTCATAACTTTGCACTCATAAGTCGGATAGCTCAAAATAGGCAAAAGATTTTCAACAATTTCATCGTACCTAAAATGATGCTTTGCACGGAACTGCTTAATCCGGAGATCATTTTATGTAAACGAATCTGTATATTAATTTTCAGTCCACTTTATGGACTTGAATAGAAGCAACATTTCTGAGATTGTTGAACTGATTTTCACTGAATACCAACAGGTTGTTATATCTGAAATTAAGACAAGTGGAAGTCAAATCTGGTCTATTGAAAATAATTACTTTAATTACTTGTAAAGTTAGTGAAATTTTAAGCATCTTATTATATTTCCTTATAGGGTGTATCAGTTGGACAGTGGTTACGTGGGGCCATGAACGGTTCATTTCGGCGTACAAATGACTCTAGTCATTTACGTGATGATATTGATCGCATGAAGGAACGAGCTCAAGAAAATAATGTTTTTCTGTACATCAAAATACCCGAAGTGCCTTTTATTGTTTCATACAAGGCAATGTTTTATATTGTTATATACGATGAAAATTTTTTTAGTCCATCTATTTCAAGCCTTACTAAGAGATCAGCAAATGAGTTCCTGAGCCTAATTTCATTGGTAAAACCAGTTTGTATTGATTGATCTAATATCTTGCTTTGTTTGCAATTTCTGAAGGTCAGTAATTTTGTTCCCTTTTTTAGGGTAACAAAGAGAAGAATATTGAAGATGTCGATCGATTTCAACTAGTTTTCCCGTTGTGTGAATATCATGAAAAAAATTGGACTTGGCTGGATCTCGCTTTGGCAATTAAGCAACGTTGTCGACGAGTACTACTTCAACAGGTCAAGTGTTCGGTTTTGGACATTCTTTTTTTGTTAAGCCTTAAAACCAGATAATGCGTTACTTGTGCTGCTGTACTACTCCTTATTTTAATAAAGGGCTTGCTTTGATTACTGAAGTCAGATGTAGGTTTAAGATAAAGATGGGAGATGTTTTTTTTTTTTTTGGAAAAGTTAATGTATTTGTAAATTTTCAAACATCCTTAACCATATAATTTCGACCATTTTTAGAACAAACCAGGGTGATATTTTTCATAATTACTCAATATATAATTTTTTCAGTTCATGAAGCAGAAATTATTACGAAATCGTTTAACAGGTGTGGAACATCCATCAATCGAGATAGATGAGGATGAGAAGAAACGGATTGTTCTTGGGACGGTAAATCTCTCTTGTATCATAAACACAATTTATGATGCTATTTAGACTCATCCACATTAAAACTTATAATGCATATTGATTTTTAATAGCAATATCTCATGATCATCAAGATAATTTTCAGACAGCCGTTCCAGTAAAAGATAAGAAAAAGAAGAAGAACAACTAATAACTGACAGCTGTTGTGGCTTTTCTCTAGTGAGTTCAGGGCATTACTTCAAACTGTGATTTGGTTCCCTCTGCTAACACGATTTTTACAGCGTTAATTTATTTTGCTTCCAGTTTGCTATCTCCGGTGTTATCAGCAAAACGCATACCAGTACAGAAGCAGCAATAAAAAATTTAAGCTATTAATGTAATGGTAATGTTGATAGAAATGCATGACTTAGTTTTGAAGCAATTAGGCACTAATAACAGGATTCAGGCTATAAATATGCTAAATAAAAGTAAGTTCAATTTTTTAGAGTCGTTAACTGTTAATTAGAAAGTAACGACCGTCGTGCTTCTTTTCCCACTTTGACAGCTTTAACGAAACAATCCATAAAATACTGTACACTGGATACTGAGTCATCATTTCCGGGAATCGGGTACGTAATATTGGTAGGATCAGCATTGGAATCGACGATACCAATCGTTGGAATTACCATTTTTGCTGCTTCGCGTACTGCTGGATGCGTCTCTAATACCTGGAGTGTTTTTCTGTATGAAAATTGAATTTTAAGAAAAAGTGTTTGTTTCATAAATTATTTTATAGATAAGTTTTTCATACTTCGCATTCTATGAATTTTTAATATTAAAAAAAAGAGAAAGAAACGTCATAAAATTTTCTCACATTATAAGGTTGATAGATTAAAAAAAGGAAAGTGATTATTCTCGTAAAATATCTAACAGCCTTATTTATTTTTTATTAAAATAGAGCACTTTAAGTCTTGAAGTTGGAGATTAAGAAGTGAACATTGCTTAGAAAGAAAGAAAAAAATAACAGTGTATGAAAATAAGCAAACCGATGTTAATGTAGACAGGAATATGATCGTGTCCGGCAAACGTACAGGTGCACCAAATAATGCTTTCGCATTAAGTAAAGTATCCTCTTTCCAACCACGCACGTGCGCAAACTCATTTATTTCTAGAGCTTTTCGCTCAACCATTAGCATATTATTCCTGAAAAAAAAATTTTTTTCTGAAGAAACAAAAATATTACACTGATAGACCTAGCTTACTCTAGTAACACTTCTGAAGTTATCAATTGTAGCATGAGATTTTGCAGCTTAATTAATTAATTTCAATTAAATCAGTTCTAATTCTCTCACCTTTCTGTCGTAATGAATAGGAACATTCCACCACGCATTGCTAAATGAGCAACAAAATTTAATGCCGTAATCAAGCATTCACGCGTTTTCTGTAAATCAAAAATACAAATACCTAAACGTTCGCCAAATAACGACCATTTCATTCTGTCATTCACTGTTCCAACCTGGAAAAAATGTGGAAGGCTTGAGACTTAGTGTGAAGTTCTCGCAACTCTCTATTCTTTCGTTTCAGATGAAGTATAGCGTAATTTTTTCGTTATTATTGTTCATGAAATATTATTAACTTACTTTATGGCCATAGTGTACTCGTGCATGGAATAAATCATCTATGGTAATCATTTTCTTGAAACCGAAATGATCCCTCTCCTTCAAAATATCATCCACATAGTTTCTGGAATAAAAGAACAGTTTCGTTCGAAAATCTCTAAAGTTCAACTCAAAATTCGATTTATGCTATTCTGTGGTATTAAAACATTACTTAGCAGAAAAAAGGATCCTAAGTGCAGTGAGGAACGAATTTGCAAAATCCGCTTCACGCAGTAGAAAAACTGCCTATGTATTAATAGATGCAAGAAAATGATTACTTACAGAAGAACAAACGGACGAACGGTAGCCTTTTCAAGCAAATCAGTACTTGGCTCCTCTACCACTGATGCGTGCTCTCGTACACAGTGTCGGAATGTCATAGCAAATCGTCGAAGGAATACAGGCTTAGGCATGTCATTAATAATATCTACTCGAAGTTTCAATCACCAGAGTTGATTCTATAATTGTTGTCCTATATAATTGTGGAAAATTGAAGTTCGAAAGAAATTTCCGCATGAAAAAGATTACTTTATTTGAGAATTACCATATAATACAACATAATACGAGATTTGGTGACCAGCTGCCTCAATGTCATCACACAAACAAAAAAAATCCATTCACTCTTGACACAGTTATACTGCTCTAATCAGTTACTCAAAACCCTTAAATAATTCCTATACCCCAGTACTTTGAAAAGTATTTCGATAATCTAATAGAGCTTCACAACAGTCAACTTTTCGTTTACTTCCAATCCTTCCTCCTGTATAAGGAAGGAATTAATACGTAATTTAGACGATTTTTGATTCTTTCAATGATTTAATATATGGTGATGCTAAACAGTACACACAAAACTAGCCTGTAAATTCATTTTTTTTATTTTAACATCATGTATAAATAACTCCTAAAGGAAAACCATTGCACAGATTTGAAAGAACATTGTAACAAGTAAGCATTTACTATCATAAGGAAAATAGAAAAACCGATCTTGCATTACTTTTTGCCATCTTCCTAACACCAGTTGATCATCGCAACCGGTACCATCTGTCTCGCCCAAACATATCACTTCAAAAGAGATGACAGTGAAGAACAAGAGTTCACAAGTTCTATTCATTATTCAAAATAAAACATACAAAGTAAAAAGCTGTGTAAAAAAATGCTGTGTAAACAATTCAAAACTACAAGTTAAAAATTTCATAAACTAACTAAGACACTTCTGATCTCAAGCAGTCAACTTAAATGTGTCCTAATATAAATGAGCAACTAAACAGTCAAAGTCAAAAAGAAAGTATAACGGACATAAATCAACAGCTAGCGATGAAATCTTCAACACTGCTGAATTAAAAAAAAAAAAGAAAAATGCATTAAATGAGCTTCCCAGACAGCAATAGAAAACCGAATCCTTGCATCAGTTTGCAGGGGATTTTATCAGAAATGAAAATAAAACTTTTCATGAAATATTAAAAATTTCTACAAAATACGATATTATCTTGAATGCTCAACATTAGTTCACAATTCAATATAATGTAGTAACCTGTCTTTATACTACCACAGAGCAAAGCAGTTGCCACAAAAAGTTTTTATGTATGCGAGAAACCTAGCAAAAACTGCAAATTCAACTTGAATTTCAAATTCCAGCTGTTACTAAATCAAATAAAGTAATTCTATGACCGTTTTTTCTAAATTCCAGACAAAGTCGCACTCATCCCTATTCTACGCACGAATACATTTGCTATAAGTCGCAATAAATTGCTGTCGAGACTAAATTTTGAAGTTTGACGTGAACTATCTGAATACAGCATTTTATTCCCACTTCATACAAAGTGAGTGAAACGTTCTATGAAAAAAGTAGAATTAACACTTCCGCAACTGGGCCATCAAAAAAAAAAAAAAAAAAAAAATGATATAAAACAAATTACATAAGAAAGTATTCACCAGATTTGATGAATACTAATATATGTAAAAGAATATCAAAATATCACGTCTAGCAACATTTAATAAAAAAAAAATGAAAAGGAGAAAAATCTATCGCTGCCATATTTGATCAAGTAATTTTGAGCAAAGGATACATGTATGATGAGTCGCCATTGAATACAAAATCGATTTGAGACTGAAAAAATGATGACGTATGAAAAAACGATAAAGAGATCTTATTACGGAATCCATCTCATGTGAACTGAGATGATGGAATGGTTTGTAATCGATAATTCAAGAGAATATAATAAAAGATTAAAGTAGACACACTTATCACTGGAAATATTATGACATTCCTAAAGTCATCATTCGAAGTCTTGAATTAAAAGCAAAAACATCGTTATAATAAAGCACAGCAAATATTTTCTTCCTTTCACGTATTTTTAATGATTCAGATAGTGAATAAAATATTACATAACGATCACTAGTGGATCAGATTTACCTCATTTTTGCTGCCCGAAGAAATTATCCGTGAAACAACTGCGTTATTCTTACATATTCGGGCAATAGCAGCAGCTTCCTGCGCGATTTCATCATTACCGCTCAAACTTTCTAACTCACCTCGAGCCCAGTCAAATGCATCCGCTGCAATTGAGAAACACTTAGCTCCACCAAGCGCTCGCAACGATTCTATCCTGAAGTTCAAAAAATTATATCCTAACACTTAAATCAACGCCTTTAGTTATTTCAAATCGCTCCAAAAACCGGATTGGAAAACTTATCGCATACTCTCTGATTGAGAAGATAATGAGATACATCTTTTTTATTTTTGAAAATTTCATTACTCTAAAGTGAAACCAAAAAACCAAAAGATTACTGAAAATGAGATAAATCTTCACTACTGAACTTAGTTCTTCTTATCTATCAAAATCTAATTCTTAGAGTACTTCTTATTTACTCCTACACGGAAGTGTCAATTACAAAAAATATTATGCAATCGGGAATTATACGACAAAATGACCTTGAGATGTGGATATACTGAGCATATTCAACAAAAAGAGCAATGCGGAAAGTGACAGAGTTGAGAGACGAAAAAGGTGACATGCGATGCTCGAAACGAGACTGTTCCGTATCTGATAAAGGCATTCGAATCTTACCCGTTGCTATCAAAGCAACTGCCGCCTATAACATTTCAAAATATCCGTTACAAAAGTAATTTACCGCTATGCCATCGTCAAATATTTTGAAGTACTCAAAAAGGCAAAGTAAATGCACATAAAAACTAGAAAACTAGGAGCTAAGAGCATTTGTTAAGCACACATGAAAATGTTGTAAATAGCGATGAAATACGTCCCACTGACCAGTTAATTCCGACGATGATCGAAAGAGGTTTGCACAATAAAAATTAAAGCTGTGCAGAAATAGCTAACCATAAAAAATGCTTCGGCTACTTTAGCCTGTGCTCGATAAAATAATAAAAATCTTTGCTTTTCTACAGCTTTCTTCTTCATTTCAATTTCTTTCTTACACTTAGCCAATTTTTTGCGGTCACTTTTTTTCCGCACTTTCGACACTGCAAGATTATTTGCTTAACGGTATTCTGTTAATTGGAATTTCAAACAAACACCTCAGTCTTTTTTTGACTGATTTGCAATACTGCATTACATTTCTTAAAGCAGTATATGTATGTATTTATATCAAAGAACTTAGAAAAGCTCACTTCTTTTCTCGCCAGCAGCTACGAGCGTGACAGAACGGTCTAACGTATTGACTAACCATTTAAATATAATTTCACCTAAATACCTGTAAAAGACCATTTCTTTTTCCAAAAGTAAAGGGAAAAAAAATGCAACAATTAGTATAAGAAAAAGCCGAAAAGTTACTGCATAAGGAGAAAAAATCAAAAAATTATCCCATCTGTAACAGCTCTGGAAAAAGGAAAAAAAATCTATATTACTCAAGATCTGAAACTGAAGGGAATTAATTGATTATATAAATTCACCTCTACAATCAGCCGAAGATTTATTTGGAGAATTATAATTATAACTGAGGAAAAAATGAAAAGGCTCACCAATAAACATATGAGTACTCAAATGAGGCAAAGAGATCGAGGTAAAATGACAGATAGAAATGATATTTTATAAGAGATAATGTATGTAACATCACGAAAGACGTCAACGAGAGATTTATCGTTGCTTCCTGGCCGAAGTAATACAAATCAAATGCATTCTCCGCACGTTCAGCCTAAAACAAAAAACACATTTAACATAGCTTCAACTTTCTTGTTGCCTTACCTCGATAATGAAAAATGATCAAGTTTCAGGAGTTAAATAAAAACAGTTACTACCGTTAGATTGCATCACGCAAACTATTAAGCTTACAAGTTTTCAATCTGTTTTAAACAACTAAAATGGTCGAAGATGTCATCGTATCAAGAACAGAAACAAACCTCAGCTTGCAATGTCGAGAAATCTTCAATACAGCAGACAATTTTTTCACGTTGTCTAGCTGGATTCAGCCCAAACATTTGAATTACACCGAGAAAAACTTTTACTGAATCATTCACAAATTCTTCCCAGCACTCACGACACTGTTCAACGCTGAAGGCCTGACTCCTTCAACAAAATCAAAAATTATTCCACCACAAGCGCTTCAATATAATGATTCCTAAATAATTCAATAATGATTCTTAAACAACACAAAAAACTTCTTTAAACATGACAAGAGCATCAATCTCCCTTTTTTTGAGAGAGAGAAAGCAAAAGATGAAAGAATTATTTAGAAAAATTCGGCAGAGTTATTGACATTTATCAAGGATAAGAATGTTGATATTTTTAAAAATCTACATTGAATCAAGAACTGGTGGTGCAGCAAATATGCGAATTGAATCAACAATGACAGTGGAGAGCTGCACACGTCCCAAAATATTATCGTCACTGGGAAATAGAACCATCTGCAGCAGCGAACGGGATAAAACACAACTGTCTGCTAAGCTAAAGGTTCGCAAGTAATCCTAAAAATTGATAAGGCACGAAATTAAAATCAGTAGTACACAACTTCCTTAATTTTGAATTCCTAACATAGCTTCACAACTATAATTTCTATATATGATTTAGCACACTAATAAAAGCTTACTTCATTGTTCCTAATCTCAATTTGCAAAAAGAGTGAGTAAGCATTTTTAAACATAGATGAAGCAAATAGATGCCTCCAAAAAGAATTAATGCTTAGAGGTTTACAGTTTAATAGATTAGCAAATCTTTTCCAATGAAGTAAGAAAAAATTACAATTATGTCTTCAATATTAGAAATTTTTGAAGGCAATTCAGTGGTAATAGATGAAATTTTTGAACAAAGTTTTTTTAAATATCGTATAGTTTCCGTTCGATTTATCATCTTTGTATTCCGTGGAAATGTTGGCGGTAACTGCCTTCTGTTTATATCAGGTTCGAATGCCGGTAACCAAGCATAATCTTCTGTAGAAATAAAAACGTTAAAAGCAAGAAAAAAAAGTGTCAAAATATTGAGCGTTTGTTAAGCGAATAAACGAAATGGTTTCATAAAACTATGAATAAGTAAATATTTCAGTAAAATTCAGAAACCAACTATATCTACATCTGAGATACAGCATCAAAATCTCAAAGTGGAAAATTAAAATTAAACAAATAGAAGCATTATATAAAATACCATCATTCTTTTCCGGTGGTTGCAACCCCAAAGATATGGTTGATTCCATTTTGTCCAATAATAGACAAACAATGTTCAAATGTAAAGCACATTCTTCCAGATTGGGCCTACAGCTTGCTAGTTTTTATTTAAAAAACTCAAAATCATTGAGTTGGTAATGGAGAAAAAAATTGATCTTTTTCAGAAGAAAGAATTCCTGAACTATATTGAAACCTAATTAGTAGATTGACAAACAGAACAAAACAGATTTTTCTCATAAATTAACACGATTTAGTGTTAAGTAATTAGCAAAAGACATCTATTTCTAAGAATTTCTGGCTTACCTGAAATAATGAGAATTTGATCGAGAATAAGAATTCGTGGGAGAATGAACCAATAAACTGAGTGAAAGAAGCATAAAGCGAATGAATTGTATACGATATAGCACCGCATCCAGTAATTCCTGATTGGCTGGTTTTTGCTATAATGAAGTATTCTTTCTATAATTAATACGAGTTGTTAACGATAAACACACCATTTTCCTGCTTCTGTGAAGAATTGTTTACCGAAATCAGCTAATTCTTGTACCTTTTCCTTGCAAAAATATGTTTCATATTGTAGCTTCAAAAATTATTCCATTAATGAAAATCAAGTTTCTTCAGTCAATAGCTGTTGCAAAAAATGAAATAAACCCACTTTTATTCTCCGCTGCAAATCAATTTCAGTTGCTTTCAACGAACTCGTCAATTTAGGTATCGGCAACAGATGAAACTGTGCTGCATACCCATTAAAGTCTTCCTAAACGAATTAGTTTTACTTAACATAAAACTTATATATTTACGATGCAAACATTAAAAATGATTTAAGATATTCGAAAATTATCTGTCTAGAAATATAACGTCTTTTCCCGAACATGACATACCAATGTGGATAGCAAAAGCGCTCTGATAAACCGAAGAATCAACAAATTTCTAGTTATCGATAACGTTAATTTTAAATGCTAGTAACGAAGAGACTTAGTTTTCTAGAATTGAAAAACTGTTGTACTACCTTCAGCTTGTAAGGTTCTGGTGAAACTATTTTTATGTATGAATCCTGAAAATTACTACAGTAACTCAAGAATAATATTTGTTCCTCGTTAGAACGTTTAACAAGACCATCTTGAAAGAAAGGCAGCGCAGTAAAGGTTTCAAACAAGATAGAGCAATGAGTACTTCTTCATAAACAGATGCCATCTGTATAATATGACGAAAAACTGTTGTAAGCTCCAAAACACCATAAGAAAAAGCTGATAGCACAGAATCGGTTACTGAATCCATATGATTCAAGAAAACACATGTCAACAACTGCAAAATATCAATATTGGGATATATTATTTTAGAATAGACAGTAGTAGTGGATAAATATTCCGAATATTTTTTTGAATCTCTTTTGATATAAATATCATGAAGTAAGGTTGACTAATAAAATATAACCATAGTGTATTGTAACCTGTGTTTTCCAAATACGTTCTGGCAGTACAGTAGAAACATTTTCATGTAAAAAACACGTTAAAAAAACCACATCAAAAAAAAAAAAAAAACTACTTCATCTGCATTTGTTATCGAAAGATTCTTACCGTTTGTGCGATAGAATTCCCCTCAAGCCAAGAAATCAGTGAAGCTAACATAGCATCCATTGTTGCTATCATTTCCCGCTCATCCATACTGGTAATGTTTAGGCGACCAGATGCTATTAAACTTTCAAAAGCTGTCGATGGATCAAAAGGTTTCATGCCAATATCCATTTTTGGATCCATAAGCTCTACAACTTTTTTCTAGATGCTGTGAACCCTTTGCAAAAAATAAATTAATCCAGAAAATATAAATTCCTAATAATTCCAGTAATTTTGAAGCAAAAACAAAAGGAAAATTTTCGACTTTGCAAATAAAATAGAATTTTTACAACTAGGACATCAATATTTAAAACAATCGAGGACTGTCTTGAGATTTAACTTCGAACAGCAAGTTTGAAATGCTGCTCACAATGCAATAGTCTGGCGGTTATGAATGAGTAGGTCAAATCAAAACGTGCGTATAAAGAACTAACCTATTGCACTCATTGCCTCCGATAGTTGAAAATCATCAGCCATTACCAGTTCTCCATTGTTTAACTCTGAAACTTTCGTGAGGAAAAATTTGTAATGACATGAATACCATTGCTATGTTTCATTTATATATATATATATATATTTGCATATGTAACCAGCAAACTGAAGTGCCGTTTTACTTATTTCTTTCTCCCCTAAACTGGCTTTGAAAAATTTAGTTGGCCGTTTCTTCCACACTACCCAATTTAACTTTTCCCAAGCAATCTAAGAAAAAAAAAAAGAGAACATCAAACTTAAAACTCACTTTTACATTCCATAAAAAAGTCATCAGTAATATTAGCTATTGGAGCTGAAGGTTGAGAATGTGATGACTGTAAGCTCTCGTCACTGTTTCCTGCACATACAAGAGTCATACCATCAGAAATCAACCTTTGAAGCTCGTTAGACTGCGCCTCATCCTTTCCACTCATTCTAAAAACCTTACTTCCGTCAACATATTTTGAACCAATTGTATACCTAACATTATTCAATGCAACTAAAATTCCAGTAAGAGACACATTTCAGGAAAACTAATACCACCACGTCAGAAAGCAGAGTCATACAAATTATATTGTTTCACTCCATCAAAACTGAGGATGCGATAAATTCAGATGCAGCGATTACCTTCTAGAAATCACAAACCATTTTAGAAATACTACAAATTGAAATTAACGAAAAACCTAATTCTTTTCTTCACCTAACCAATAAATTCTCCTTGTCGCCAAAAAAAAAAAAAAAAAAAAAGGAGACGAGATAAGCTGTTTCCATATTTCGCTTCTGATAAATACCGATACAAAATGAGCAGGTAAATGAACATCATCGTTCCGTGAAATGTTTTTATTTTATTTATGGATGACAAGAAAATCTCAATACTTCCTTATGCACATCATATACTATATGAAACAAATAGAAAATAAGAAATCTCTCTACCGGTACCTTAAAAAAATCTCCAATAATGTAACACCGTTGAGGTAAGATATAATGGTTGAGGAAGAGAGCATTCTCGAATTCAGTTAAATGACAGCTTTGCCTTCAGGCAAACATTCCGAGGAGAATGTTTGCTTGAAATAACAGAGATAAACAATCATTGGATTTTTTAAATATCTAAGAAATTGAGAATGCGATAACTTCAGGGACAAAAGTTTGCGTCAAGTTCATCCTCTCTTCTTAAAATATGAAAAAATGTACAAACACAGTAAAAATTAAAACACAGTCTGAAGTTCCTGCTAAGCAATAACAACTACTTGATATATTCACATACAAGGCAATATTTCATATGATACTTGTTTGGTAAATGAAACTCTTTTCACTATGGCAGCCGGTCTAACAGAATTACTCAAAATAAAAACTGATAAACTACGACGAAACATGAAATTCTGCAGCTGAAACTACAATGACGTATACTGATTGTCGAAAGACTACCATTATTTAAAAATCTATTTTTTTGTTTTTCTTTTTTTTCTAAATGGTCAATAAAATTCAGCGGCTACTGGTAATCCGCTTGGCGAACAAAACTATGCAAAGTGAGAACACAATCAATCAGACAAATCAAAGGAACAGTAATGGTTAATAAGGGCAACAAGAGCAAAAGAAAATGTTCTAATACTGTTAATAAGTAATTATGACGACCCTGAGCAATGTCGAATATTTATAAGCTTTCAGTAAAATATCTTCAGGCTTTCAAAATAGGATCCGACCTCAAAGGATGTCACTGTAATCTATCAAGTTCAAAAAGTCTAAATCCCTCTAATCCACAGATTCTCAAACATGGTCTGGAATATTAATGAGCATTAAAGAAAAGAGCAATAACAAATCAAAATTTTATGAGTATGAACAATTAATTCATAATTTTGCTAACATGAATATGCATTTAGTCGCTAGATGGTTTACCGGTTCACAACGTATCAGAAAACTAACATTTCAATAAAGGATACAAATTTTTTCTAACTGAAATTCATTTTATCCTTTTAACTGAACATATCTTTTTAATTGGTCTATTTCTAATATTTGTTCAACATTTCTTTTTATTATCTAAATAAAACACAAACATTAATAAATGTGCTAAAGATTATTTGTCTACTTAACAAGAGCACCAGAAAAAATCAAGTAGAAACGATGGATCTTTTACCTTTCATATTAAGCAACACAGCCATCGCAATATAGTTTTTGCATGCTGAAAACTTTGTCCATGAAATGTCCGAGAAATCTCACAATTCTTAGCGAGATTTCTTTGAAATATAGAAATGCTAATGAGGAATTTTTTTATTTATAGAAAATGCAGATTGAACTATTGCTAGTTTTCTCCTCCATTTACAGCTCGTAAAGCTTGTTCGCAGACATAGAGATCCTCGTCAACATTTTCATTATATGGATCTATCAGCGAGGATACTGCATCACCCAATAACCGCTCAATTACATTGGCCACTGGATAACGCTTTCGTTTCCTCCGTTCCCGTTCCTTACTTCGTTCGAATTCTGAAACAGTTAAACTACCTACTTAACGTATGATTAAAAACATAAACCTTGTCCCTGCTGCCATACACTCTGTTAATCGTTGCCATTCATAGAAATGTAAAAGAACGGTGTTGCAGTTTTGCAGAATGACTGCGAAGAGAAATATATATCTACTTTATATATATAGGAGAAAAAGATAACACTATAGACATACATCACTAAAGAAACAAAAAAATGGGAAAAAACAGTACCTCGACAGAAATTTACATACTCCCTTACGCATTTTTTCATGTCATCATCTAGCTTTTGCATCCTTGTCCAAATATCTGTCTCGATCTTTTCATAAGCCATCCGTTTATTATTATTTAAATTCTGCTGGGCACACTCTAATTGACCGATAGTACGCCTCTTTAACGATTCAGTCCGCAACGCCCGAATAACTTCAATGTACTAAAATGTGCTTGCGTTCAAAACAGAACTGTGCCAGAACTAATAAACAATTGCATTTCTATAATGTGATTCGTATTATTTTCTTGTCTGTTTTGGGCTTTTAATAAAATTATATTCTTCATAGAAGGAACATTAAGATCTTACAAGCACAAAAAAAGTGTTGTATTTTACTATAGAAAAAGAAAAAAAAAGAAAATATACTAAAACTCATCCTAGACCTTCAGTTAGCATTATAAGAATCTACAAAAAATAGCAAAGCAAAACACTTCACCTGCAATCTATCATGATATTCCTTAAGAATTTCTTCCTTTTTCTTGATAAAATCTACTGCTTCTTGGCTCAAAACCTCAGCTTGTCTCTTTTCCAGCTATAACACATAAACGACAGTAGCAAATTATCTTATATTTATTAATAAAAATCTTAGACGGATGTAAAATTAAATTTCGGCAGGTTTAACAATCTTCACATAAAAATTTCACTCATTCACTCATTTCACTCATAGACTATGCCTACAAAACCTATCCCAAAGTCTAATTTATCAAAATCTGTACCCAGTGTTTATGCATGAAATTTATAATTACTTTTTGAACTTCACGTAGGAAACGAGAGAACGACAAATGTCGAAAAAAAAAAAAAAAAAAAAAAAGGAACAACCTGCTTCAATTTCTCAGCATAAAGCTTTTTTTTGGCCTCGATGAACAGTTTCTCAGCTAGAACGGTTCGCCAAGCATTCAATTCTCTTCTCTTTTCATATACAGATGGTTCAATCTCGCTTTCACTGTCAGAAGACTCCTGCATCTCCACTGTTATTTCTTCATCTTCAGACTTTTGAACAACTGTTGCCTGAAAGTAAAAGGAAACGAATATTCCAACTCTTTGATATGAGAAGAAAAAATGTTCAAAATAAAACAATAATGATAGAAGAATTTTATTTGCATACGTATCCCCAGTAAGCTTAACTTGAATCAACTGTAAAACTTCATCTCAGATTTCTTGAAAACTGCTTAACTTAATACAACTAATATTTCCAATAATCACTCCAACATCACAAATATCTCACTGACCAATTACATCAGTTTTTATTCACCCTTACCCTCTGCAAAATTCAATCATCACACTACCCATGCCCTTCCTCGCATTCGCGTGCAACATGTATGCAACATTACGTGTCGCGTGAAATGATACGGTATAGAGTAAAGGACAAAAGTTAGCTTCGGAAAATTGTAAGGAAATATATCACTTCGTGATATTGCACATACATACCTTTACGAATTCAAATAATTCCGGTTGCACATTCTCCTTATGATAGGCCATCTAAAATTTGAAAAATTAAATGTAATTAATTCCTTCCTTGAAACATAAAATCTGTTGGGGAGTGTTTGTGAGGAAAATGGGACTGCTAAAAAGGTATTAGGATTGATTGATTGATTGATTACTAAAAGATGACTAGAGAAGAAAAAAGAGCCCAGTGAATGAGTAGATGGTAAAGTGATGAAGGAGATGAAATGAAGAACAGTTGAGTGATGACGTATAGCAGTACATCAATAAAAAGCAAACAAAATATCTCAGTTCAACAATGAGATCAATTCATGGCTCTAAATTATGAACATTTTAAAATTTCTTATATCTTCTTTCAGGTTTTAGTCTTCGTACAAAATTCTCTTTTTTTTTTTAATCAGAAATAATTACAAATAAAAGAAATATATATATCTTAGTATTAAATCCTTAGTATAATTATTTTCCATCAGTGATATTATTATCAGTTTTCTTTTTTTTTTTTTTTTTCGAAGTATTTCATACCGACTTCATTTAGGCATCAAAATACAATTACCAATATTAATTTGACGTAAATAATTCAACAGAACAAGTAACTTTTTTTTTAATTTTTTTTTTTTTTTTTTGTATTTAAAAAATTTGTATTGAAAAATTTCGTGTGCTTATTTAATTCATACTCTTTTGTTCTTTTTTTTTTTTTTTATCCGCAATGTCATTTGTCCAGATTGTCATCTAATAAAATTTCGCTAAGCCATTAAAGGAAATGAAAAGAAAAAAGATATTAAACAGATACATTATACATAAATCATATTTCAAATTAAATTTAACAAAAAATGAATAAATTTTAAGTTAAACAAAACATTGGTATGTAGTGAATGAAGAAGTATACTTTGAAAATGTCATATTCCTTGGCCTTGAGTGACCAATCAGCCGACAAAAAGATATGCATCGTGTCGCGTTGACAAGTTTACACCAATTTCATCTGAAACGATAATGGTGGATAGATGATGAGTGAATGGATAGATGGATGGATGGATGGATGGATGGATGGATAGCAGTAGAAAATCGACCAATCGGTAATGAAAAGAGAATGGAAGAGAGAATGATGGAGTAATAAAGTTTATGAACATTGGAGCTTGAGAAGCGCAAAGAGTACAGATAGTTTGGGCACAACAAAACCGGAAATATCTTTCAGCTATCTATCTATCATCATTCGATATGATGGCATTCGGACAAATTGTTCATAGATGAATGAGATGAACGGTATAGAGAGAAGACAAGTAATGATGTCGTGATGAAGATAATTATGGAAAGTCTGTCAGTGTAGAAAGAACGAACTTCAATAAATCAGAGAGTAAAAAGAAATGAGTGTTGTCAACTTATCTTTCATATATCTATTTTTTTTTCCTTTTTAAATATATATCGAGTTTTGTTCTTCACATTTATATTTTCCAGATTACAATCAGTACCTCTATTTGATGAATTATAGTATTTGGATGAAGACTATAGAATACTTCAACAGATTAGTAGAAATAATATTTTAAAGTGCTTTCGATAAACTCTAGTTCTGGAAGTAATAATGAATGATGCAGACTACATCACTTCTCTTAACTAATAAGTTTTAACAATAATCTCATGACTCCCTGACACTAAAAAATTTCCATCCTGTCAGACAAAATAAGAAGAATGTTACTTACCGATAAAACTTCTCATTCTTTAGGAAAACCCTGATAGAAAGATAATGTAATTTTTACTTGAATTTGACCTTCCTGTCTCGTACTCTGGCAGCTATATTCTCAAGAGACATGCAATATTCAGCAACCATCACATCACTACTATAACCTGTTCCTTTATATGCTACCAGTTCAGTGCAGAAAGAAACTCTCACTGTTAACGTCACTCATCCTATCTTCCACTTCAACAATTACGTATTATAATACAATAGTGTATTTCATAGGTTAATACATTTCTTTTGGTTTGTTTTTAGAAGCTGTTTTACAGCATCAGCCTTGAGAAACGGAAAAATGTTTTGTTTAGATTTGATTACACATAGACAATTAAATATAAGCATAAAATAAGGATTTTTATAGTGAAATCAGTGAATAGGTTCAGAGAAGTGCAGTTACCAATCACCAAAAGAAATCATGAAAATAAGGAATTGAAAAGAAATTTGCAAAAATGTACAACATGATCTATGGGAAAAAAAATAACGCAAATACAATGCTTATGTTACTTGTAAACAGACATAGAACGATTTGCCTTGGAAGCAATTTTCATGAAAATTTTCACAAAAAATGTAGTTTCCTTTAAGAAATGAAAAGTTATAAAAGAAATTGAAATGGTCATCAGTGTAATACAATACATACAAGATTCAAATCTCGCATTAATCACAGATTAGTCAAACCAGTCACTAATATATATATATGCAACATACTTAAACAAGCAAAAACAGTCAGTAATGCATATCGGACATTTTGAATACATAGATAAATAAGGCTGCGATAAATTGAAAAAGATAACTAAAACATAGGTAATAGGAAAAATTTCCATCGAATTTATTATGATTACACTCTTTTCCCAGCTCTTCAATTGCAATTCAAGTGTTTTTAGATTAAACAAGAAAAAATAGTCTGTGCTATGCAAAGTTTTAAAGAAGAATTAGATTTGATAAACAAGATATGGATAGCTTTTGATATATTATTTATGCTCCTTTCTAAAATGGAAATTTAACAGCATGCGTGTCCACATATTCCACAAATTCTTCTCCATATGCTATGCAAATTTTCAGCAAAGCTTCACAATCATCTCTAGCATAATGGGCATCATAATCGCCACTTAACAACTGGAAAGAACATGAAAATTGGATTTTCAATTAAATTCAAAGTAATATAACTGAAACTTTTTTTTTTTTTTTTTTTTATGAAAAATCATCTCACAATCAATCTGAATCCATTTCACAATTGTGAGTGGTAATAGCTAAAAGCATTCATAGAAGCTTAAAAGTTTAAAACAAACAATGATCATATCATGCATTATAAGATTAAGGTATTGTACCTACGATAAACCAACTGGTTCATAAAATAAAGAAGTTTGGACCAGAAAAGTAATCATACATAATGTATAAATTTTATCACATATCAAAGCACTTCAAGTGTTTCTTAAAGTTTTTTTGTAAAGAATTATAGGCAAAAGACTTTAATGATAACCTGTTTATACATGGAATCCAATTTGAAGGCGCCTTTTTCACGAAAATATGCAATCGAAAAATGATTATTGAATAACCAGTCACCTTCATTCGAACGTCTAAAAATAAATCAATTCAAGCTAAACAAAAACAGTAATTCTGATATGAGTACAACAAGGATTTAAATTTGAAAAATCTTCGCAAATTAGCAACTAAAAGTTTACAAGATCTGTAAATCACAGTCTAAAATTTCGGTATCCCGGACAACAGAAATAACTTACTTGAAAAGATTCGGTAGAATACGTTTCTTCTTAGCTGGTGACCATTTCGTCGCACGGATAAAGTTTAATGGATGGTCATCTGATGTATGGATAAAAAGCTGCCTTCTAGCAGGTCTGTATATAAACATACTAGTAGAGAAGTAATCACATATAATATATAAATCCTAATTCTACGACAAGAAAATTAAACAGATTTACTTTTAATAAAATATGCGCCATACTGGAAAACACAAACACAGTTTTTGATAAGTGAAATTAATTCAATAGACCTTTTCGGTCCGATTCTAGTTGAACATTCAACCGGAACAACAAACGTGGTGGTATCTTGTGATTTCCAGCTAACAGTCGAACTGTCAGTCTTCAGTGCGCTTACAGAGATGCCCTCTACTTCGAGTGTCCCTGATCCTGATGGTTTAGAAATAATGTCCATATGAGTCCTTGAATTTACATCTACTGAACATGACGACATTTTCTGTGGTGATGGCAGTGGATTTTCACTATTCAGTTGTGGTGATACTACAACATAAAATTATTAGATACCCAGCATAATTTTTTTCCTGATTCCCTGATTCTGATGGTTAGAAATAATGTCCATATGAATTATTGTAAAAACATAAGAAGGGCATTTTAAAAAGTAAATTCTTTCTTCGTATCAACTTATTTTCATTATAACTAACAACATTACAAAATAGTCAAATATTGGATAACTTACAACGGCCCCAATCTAGCAGCTGAATGGCAGTCCGTAATTCGTCATGGAACTTCTTTTCCAGATCCAGAAACATCAAATAAGAATCTACAAAATAAACCTAAAACAAAGTGCTCATTCAATGAAATCAGATTTTTTGTCAATATGAAAGGAATTCAAAGCAAATAACACAGAAACAGATTTCTGAACTAAATATTTTAGGTGTCATTAAAGCTAGAAAGAAAAAATGACACCTGGTTAGGAATAGGACTGATATCCAGAAGACCACTTCGTTCAAACTCTGCGTATAATATACGAAAATCAAACCTTAAAAAGTCGCTGATTTAAATAATAAACAAACGTCTAATGTGTTAAGAAATAGTAATAGAAAGGTAGATGAGAGAAGAAACCTTAGTCCATTGTGAGCGATTATACAAACTGGCTTCCGCGTTTGTTCTAAAAAAAGTTTCAATCCTTTCCATTCCGTGGCAAAATCGTTCTTGTCTTCCAAGTCTTCCCGAGAGTAAACAAAAACTGAAAACATTCGCTTTTGACAAATATGACTGGAAATAAGGAAGGGCTAGGAACAAAAGAAGCCTAGGAATAAGGAAGGCAGAAGTGGTAACACCAATTTTATGACGGATGATAATATCATATGTGTAAAATAATGTTCTAAATGAGGGATAAAAAGTAAAGTGTAAAAGCTTGAAATTACCGCTACGTAGAAAGCGTCCTTTCTCGTACTCTGTCCATTCTTTCTGGTTCATTTTAGGTTTTATCTGCAAAATACAACATAGATATAATGTAACTAAAACACAATTGTTAACCTTAAATCTACTAAAAAGAAAATTTACCCCCTAATTATTCTGTAATACGCTTCGAAAACGGTCAATTAGAGAGACTGTTTATCGAACACATTAAAAATTCGTGATATCACTTACAGAAAATAAGGTATAACTCAGAAGTTATTGATTTTCGATTAAACTGAATGTACAGCACTGAAAACCTGTGCGGAATAGATGTTGCATGGAATTCGGAAACTACTGGATCTGGAACGAAGTGATGCTTGATCATCTGCCTCATCATTATTCATCACTGCATCCATCTTTCGAATCCCAGATAAAATTGCTTTTCTTGTAGCCGAAACAAGGCTGATTTCCATAATATGAGGGGCTTGATTGGAACTAGCTGAAACCATAAAAGAAGAAAATCTGTGGTCACATAAGTTAGTTAGGCTTTGGTTTTATATAGCATCTAGGGCTCAAATTAAATGAGTTATAACTCAGTGAACGTTGAAAGATTTAAATATTCCAAATAAACATGCAATATAAAAGAGACAAATAAAATACAAATTAACTAAGCCTGATATGATTGAGTAATATTTGAGACAAGTCCCTTTGACTGCCTGGAATTGGTGGATCATCCAGTGGATTCATTGCATCGATTGGGAAAAGTCCACTAGCCTCCACATCCAGAAATACGAATGACTGTATGGGACCAGAGACATGACTCACATTACCAGCCATCTAGTTGACCCAACTAAAATTTCCAAAGGTAATAAAATTCTCATAATTTATCAAAAGAACAAAGAGAATTTTTTGTAACTGACATTAAATCTATAAAACAAAGGCGATTGCAGCACCTTTTCCATGCTGAAATAAGCGAAACTCGAGAACAGTTAAGCACAAACGAATGTACCGCTCCATGATTCCATGTTTTTCTCATAACTTGAAGATCAAAATTTCGTCGAAAACTTTGCTATATATTAAAGCTTAAGCCCAGCACCATCAGCTGATTCTTCCTATACAACAAATACTGTCAGTTGAAGTTTATTTTATCAAGATTGTAGCAAAAAAAGAACAGATGTTCAAAATTATAGCTTGCTTCGGTCACGCTTTACACTTATTCTATGCTATTTTAATTACGGCAATTGATTTGTACATCATTTTCGTGAAATTTTCACGACTATCAAAAAACTGTGAAAAAAAAAATGTAATTTTACACATCTACAAATGGAATGTGAAGCGCATACTCTACAGTTTCTTCGCCAAGATTTTTGCAGCCGATATTAACTATTCTGTAAAACACGAAACTCCCGTTTTGAAAACAGTTCATAGCAATCACGAAAATAATTAATCAACAGAGAAAGAACACATGCCCGGAGGTAATTCTTCACTAATATTAACAACTTATTATCACAGCTTCACATTACTGAATTTTAGAATAGCAAATTCTTCAAACATGATAAGGAAATTCTGCAGATATTTTAAAAATCGCTGATAATTAGGAAATTAATTCTGATATGTATGAAACTGATGTAATAAGTCGTTACCAGCAGCTAAATATCCTTTTAAAATGAGCAGAAGTTCAGAAAAATCAATTGCAAAGAGCTAAAATATGCCGTAAAAATTACGTGTGCCGCAAGATTTATTTGCTCCCAAGCATATAAATGAATTACTTGTCATTATCTAATGCTACTAGAATTTAAGTGTGTTAAATGTAAATTCTTTAACAACATTAAAGACTTAAAAACAAAATTCCTTATACCTTCAGAAATTTGGAAGAGAAAACGTTGAAAAATTTTCATAGTTAAAGCCTGTAGGCTTTTTAGCTCCAAAAATAATTTCAAATTTTTCAATTGATGCAAAAAATAGGAATAGATATTATGACCAATTATACAATACAATTTAATCAAACCTAAGATAAAATATTTCATACATTTAAAACTGGAAAAGACACCCTGACTTTAACAATTAAAATATATAAGTTGACCTAAAAAATTTCTACAAATTTAGCAAAATAGTTCGTGGATCTTCAACTGAAGTTTTAATCTTTCGTAAAAAAGTGACTGCTTCGCGACCATCAATTAACCTGAAATACGTAAATCATACATGAAATGATTAATGCAGATGATTGTGTTGTTACACTGAACCAAGAAATATTCCATTTCAGATTATTTGAAAAATTATCTTGAATAAATTCCGAAAATAAGGTAACAATTTTACCTATGATCATACGTCAGTGCTATAGTCATCATAGGACGGATTTCAACCTTTCCATCTACTGCCACCGGTCGGTCAAAGACGCCATGCATCCCCAGAATTGCTGATTGTGGTGGATTGATGATTGGTGTTCCAGACACTGAACCAAAAACACCACCATTACTGATTGTGAACGTCCCACCTTCCATATCTTCGATTGCAAGTTTGCCGTCCCGAGCATAAAATCAAACGTTGAATTCAGCAAACTACTTATAAACCGAACTTCAGGAATTTTGTTATGAGACCACAGCTTGGTTTTACCTCCTACTATCCTACTTCTCCTTCTATACTTTTGGTCATTCGTCTTATTTATCATTTTAGCAAGAAAAGAATGTACGGCATTTTCAAAACAGTCAGAGCTCAAACTGATTAATATAAGACAAATCTATAGAAATCTTACGAAATCCTTGTGCGCTTCTCCCTTTATTTTCTATAAAGTCAAAAAAAAAGTTAGGTATCTGCAAGTAATAGGATAAAGATATGCCTTTATATTGAAAAAAAAAATTCCTAGTCATGGTTATAAAAATCAAAATACCAAAAAACTATAGAAACAGGAAAGTACTTTAATTGCATATTCATTCAGTGTCTTTTCGATGGCTGCATAATTCATTGTTTCAACATTACGCAGTACGGGCACTACCAGACCTTTCGGTGTAGCGACTGCAACTGACACGTCAATATAATGCCGATACAATATCTCGCCTTCATCGATTACTAAAATAAACAAAATTCCCATCTTTTCCGATTCACTTTATCAAAATTTTTATAATTATCGACCGATTTAACAGACCGAAGTTCTCCCGGTAGAAAATTAAGGTAGCAATATTAAAAAGACCATAAAAGTTCAGAAAGATAGAAATGAATCATATAGCTAGCAACGAATAATGGCAGGATTCAAAAAATTCAGATGATGGATCAAAATTTGAATCTTAATCCAACAGGAGACCTCAGAACATCAGATATAAGAAACTCACCAGCATTAACGGTGGGAAATTCTTGTAACGCATAAGCCGATGCTCGAATAAATGGCGACATCAATCCAATTTTAATGCCATATTTTGCGATGAATTCTTTTTGATAGCGTTTCCTCATTTCCAGTACATTGCTGAAAGTTTATCCTTCTGCCAATTTAAACTTTCTAAATTTAATTGAACACAGACAGTTTGTAATTGCTACAAGATAATTACAACTTTCTCCATAGGTGGAAACTTCTCGGAGTTAAATAAATTTTTTCTTCCTCAATCATATGATTCTTCAGTACAGGCTACTACACATTCCAAAATTACCTAACAAAGACTTGTTCGAAAATATTTTTAAAAAAGGCAGTACCTCATGTCCACTTCATTGAAAGTAGTAAGCATAGCGTAAGTGTTCTGAGCGTCTTTCAACCGCTGTGCTATTCTTAAACGCATTCGGTTCATTTTCACGCGTGTCTCATCTCTTGAACCAGTAAAAGGACTATGATCAGTGAGTGATGGTACTTTCTCTATAGGAGAATCTGGCTTAGGTTGGGAATACGATGGAAGAGGTGCAGCTGCAATTTTCATTGGAGATGGAGTGACTGGCTTTTCTGAAACACATCTCACATATGAATACGATAGTTCATTTTTCACAACTCGTTTATACCTAAAATTCCTTCTCGAGTCATTGCAGTTCTATGAATTTAAAATAGATCAGTTCTATAAATTCAAATTAGATGAATTCAAAAGTACAAGAATATTGAATGTAGCTCCTCACCTGGACTAGATGAAGGTGATGTCTGCACCGAATCAGCCTTTGGTGGTGGCGGAGTTTTTTCCTCTACTGGTTGCTTCGCTTCTTTTGTACTCTTAGCAGGTGCTTCTGAAAATACAATTACTCTGTAATCATTACAGTTTTACAAAAAACATCTTACAGTTTTTACAGACAGTAGTTTTTAATTGCCAAAGGTCTATAAATGCTGTTCTATAAGCTGGCAATTATGAATTTTTAACGTTTAAAAACCTTAAGCCTATATATATATATATATATATATATATATATATAGCATTATCAGTCTTTTACGAAAAGATGCATGGTTGGATCCGATCCAAACAAAGTGAAGTGACAAAAAGAGATATTTGAAAGGATACAAATGTAGTTCCCTAAAAATAAATCACGGCTTACCTCCTCCAACTTCTAGTTTATACAGTTTCTGATGTGCTGTTACTCGACCGCCATCTTCTACTAAAAGTTCGACTATTGTTCCTGACTGTGGGGATGGTACTTCTACGGTTGTCTAAAAAAAACATTTAATATTAGTAATCATTCTTTAACTAAAATAATATATATATATATTTTGATAAAACAAACTAAAAATAGAAGAGTTAACCTTATCAGTTTCAATCTCAGCAACCAAATCATCTCGATTGACAAATTCACCCTTTTCTGAAATCAGTCACATTCTAGAGATTATTTCAAAGTCAATAACTATTTAGAGTAAAAGTTACGATTTATAACATCCCGTTATTTACATAATCACCCTTTTTCTACAGCAAGCCTTTATTAATAATGAATGGCAAAATATCTAAGTAACTCAACTGAATAAATAAAATAAAAAAAAGAAACAAATTGATTTTTATGTAGAAACTAACGTTTCAACCATCTAATATCCCCTTCAGAGATCGACTCCGCGAAAGCAGGTCCTTCCACTTCTATGATATCAGCATCTAAAACTCAATGATTGATTTAAATATAAAATTTATTAAAGTATTAAAATTTTCGGCACAAGATAAGTTGTCAGGAAATTAGATTTACTTACAAAAATTATCTTTAATAATGTATTTATAAATGTGATTTCACTAAAACTGCAAAAAACAAACAGCATAATTGGCTCGTATGTAATTGTCCAACTACATCGAAATAATAAAACAACCGGTTTTGTTGAATCAGTGACTGTGGTACGGCAAAATATCTTCGGCATTGCGCAATACGTAGCTTGTTGAATAATAACTTGTTGAATAATAACTTTTTACCATTTGGCTGAAAACAATGCATGTAACATTAACAGTATCTAGACTGATTGATCAATGCATATCGCTGTTTTCCTTCGGTTTTCTTCAGCTAAATATAATTCAAGTAGCGTGCATCACTATGTAACACTTAGAATCTCACTTGCCCTTCTGGGTGGGAAGTGAAATATGGAAAAACGAACAAGGAGAAAGAATGCTTTTTGAAAGGTGGAAGAGCATAATGACAAGAAACTTCTTGCATCTAAAATAGACATAGAAATTTGAAATTATGATCTCTCTTTGGAAATAAAGAACTGTCATCCTTACGAAAAGCTTTTATGATGGCTTCTCTCTCTAGTATGGATTTATTCAAAACTACTAAAATCTAAAGCCACAAAAGATAAAGCAGAGACTGAAATACACTATAATACCAAGAAAGCTATCGGCAAAACTACTGTAACTACATGGTTTACATTACTGTCCTTCTATCTATCCTGTTGAAGCTACAAATCAGATTTAACGATAACAAAGAGATGAAAATCGGAACCTGATTCACCAGCACACGACTATACGCAGAAGCGGCACGTCGCAACATGGATTGGCGTTCTGTTGACAGCAAAAAAATACTTGTAGAACTTGAAAAATTGTAAGAATGGAATTCGGCTAAATTTGCTATTGCATTAAATGTCACAACAAATATAAGAGAATCTGCAAAAAGTACGATTAAGCAGAAAATTCAATACACATGTTTTACATAACAGTAACAAACCTTGCACGCTTCCAAATTACCAGAAATATTGTGAGGAGAGTCTACAATACTAATAGTTCAAGAAATTGATCCATAAAACTACCTGATGAATAAAACTTCATTTATTTACATCTCAGTACTTCTTTGAATATTGCAGTAATCTTTATTCATGCTGGAGAAATTACTATTGATACAATAAATGACGATAATGAGATATTAATGAGATAATGAGATATATGAGATATTAATGTGACCACATATATTAACACAACTGATCGCTACAAGGCTCACAATAAATTAACGAAGGATTTCCCTAAATACATAAGATCTTGCAACAAAAAGAATTTCATAAAGCTAAGTTTTCACCTATTAAGTGAAACTTTCATATTTCTAGTCAAACTTCTGCTTAGAAAAACTTCCAATTTATAGTCCTAAACATGACATGAAGATTTTAATTTAATTTTAAGTGAATTAAGTGAAGTCAATTTAAGATATCAAAAGGGCCTAAACACAACATGCCTAAAGTTCTTCGTTCTTTCACTCGTTATGTGAATAATGTTATTCATTACTGATAACAGTTGTTCATTCTTAAATACATCATACAAATACACCATACATACTAGCAGTAAATCAAGATCAAGGCAAGAGTGCACCTTAACTCTTGACAACGCCCAATAACTTAATGACCTATCTACTTCTCGCTCCCTTCCTCTCATCCAGTCCATCATGGTCACAGAACGCCATCGTGACATCTCTTAATGAACTAATTAACGTCGAAACTATTTGAGATTTTTTTCTAAGTAATTCATCGAAATATTAATTTGCTATTATTATACCTTAACAATACCAAAATAATAATCTACAAAACATCCCGTTGGACTTCAAAAATACTTCCCTTATTAAGCAAAATATAAAACATCAGCTATCACCTCATTACATCTTTCTTTTCGTTCTCGCATGATCCATAATATGTTTCTATCGTACAAGAATTTCGCAAGTTTTATGAATCGCTGAGCACAATCGGACGAGCGAAATATCATCTACTGGAGGATTTGGGAGATGAGACTTGAGGGAATATTTAAGCACTAAAGATCGAGAAAGGATCGTTAAGGATATGTCTCGCGTAACATCGAATTCCTCTTTTAAATATTTACTTTATAATTGATTTCATAACCCTAAAATATGAGGTAATTTATGGGCAACAAGAAAGCTGGTGACAGTTGTTATTTTATGATTAAATGCACATGGAAGTAAGAGGCACTATAGTTCTACCAAGTAATAGCCAGATTATGCTTTGTAGTAATATCATTTTTTTTTTATTTATGATTTCTTGGTCTCTATTTTTGTAGGACTTTTTCTTTTTGTAAAACTTAGAAAATTAAAAACAAATATCACACTCATCTTTTAACCTGAGAGTTTCACTACAGATTGATTCCGCCTGAAAAATAGTGTTAAAAATGACTTAATGAAAAGTTTATTCGTAAATGGACAATGTAACAACAACAAATAATAACGATGCTTGCATACTTCTATCAAAAAATATGAAGTAAGACCATGAACATTCAAATCATATAGATTTCAGTTGTCCGTTTCAATTCATCATCCTTATACATCTTGACCTCTATTGATACTTCCCTCACAAACTTAATGAGAGAAAAACTATTGAGAAGTCCTTGTCAAAACCATGAAAACCAACCCGTTCTAACTTTCACGTCTTGTACTCCACCTTTTTCTTGAAATTTCGATTTCTTCAAATCTTGCTGAAGACGTTCCAGATGGACACCTGTTTCTGTCCATTTAGCACTAGTTATCCATAACTTATTGAGAATTTTCTCATCCGATGTTAACTGATGCCATGGTAGTTCGCTTCTAACTGAGCTATAATTTATTTTACGTTAAAAGATTGTGGAAATACGAAAAACTGCTTCATGGTACAGGAAGTCGACATGTTTGTCTATGACTGTACCTACGCTTCCTAATTTTAACGGAATGCCAACGCATGAAAGAACAGGTATGTGGGACAGAGTTACTTAGAGATTTCAAAACTTTTTAACAAAACTAACTTCATAAAAGTCCCGTTCACGCCCTCCATCTTCTCATCCACAAGCGCATATAATACGGGACGAACGGCATCGCTAACCGATTGTGCAGCAACGAGTCCATAAACCCATCTGTAAAATTCCCACTCTTTTGAGAGGACAAATAACTAAGAAGACCTTTTCAAAATTTTCGAATGGATCCACAAAAAATTACCTTTTAAGAGATTTACACCACCGTATAAAAAATATTCTATTATCGGCTGCTTCTAAGCGATAAAATAAGTCAGTTCTTGTATAACCTGGATCAACCATCGTAACTCGTAGATTTGTATCTGCATCAAAAGCAATTTGGGATTTGGGACTGCACCATGTAAAAGAGAAACAAATGAATAACCCCAAATGGTTCAAAAGTAAATAGTGGCATCTAACTTTGCTTTATCCTCTGCTTATCATATTCATTTTTGCAATGTAACAATCATTTCTCAGTTCTCACTTGAGAAAAAGGCGAAAGATCAGAAAAGAAAAACACACACATAGATTTCTTTCTAATTTAGAAAAAATAAGGACTGTACTGAATTTAGCCTCCTTGAAAAAAACTGACTTTTGACCTTTTCCGACAACGATTTCACGAAAAGAGCCAAAGCAAGTTTACTCTGATAGTAAGCATCCTTTCTGGCTTTCTCAGGAGATTTTAGCCACTTCATTAAGTCTGCCGAATTTAAATCATCAAAATTTAACTCATCTCTGTAAAAAATGTTAGGCTAAATAAAATAAGTATCTATCTCAAAAAAGAGGATAGCAGAAATCCTTCATATGACATGTCCAGCGAAGTATCAAATGAAATGCAAATTCTGAAAAATGAAATAGATAATTTACAGCTTTAGATCTGAAGTATTCAGAAACACGAGGCGAACCGGACTTGACTGCTTCCTCAGCCGATCATACAATAGTGAAGTTAACAAAAACGGTCCCAAATGATTCGTCGCAAATGTACGCTCGATGTGATGCTGCAAAAAAGTTATGTACTGAAATAATCGAAATCGTGAATAAATCAATGTAACGCATCTAAAACAGTAGCATGAAAAGTATTGGTAATAAAAACAGCTCTTTGAAAAGGTTCGTAATGCTAATTGTCAAACTATTTCTTTTATTTTATGGTAGAAAGGAAAATTAATGAAGAAGCGTAAATCATGCATCGATTGCCTTTGACATAGCCTGGTAACACATAACGATTAAAATTTTCAAATTGCTGACGAGAATTTAAGTGCAAATAATAAAGTTCGAAAATTCAAGCTCAACAAAATAAAAACTTTTAAAGAATGAGATAATGTTAAGAATTTTCTTTATAACGATATCATTAACCTTATTTGTTTGCCGACTAGATTCTGCGGTAGCTGCACTGTAAACTATACCGTCAATTTGTCCTATATTTCCTTTACCTATAAAACTAAATCATTTTGCAGGAAGATATTGATGTGCATCAGTTTTTCAAATCTAAGGCTTTATTCTGCCGGGAAACATATCTCCGTTTAATAATAACTTCAATGACTAGAAAACTTTCTTGTTCTTTTAAAATGTTTCTATAATTTATGGAATGTATAGAAAAATCTATTTTTTAAAATAAAATTCCGGAATTTCCATTTCTAGGCCAAAAAAAAAGTAATGCTACAAGGAATAACTTTTTAATTAGCTAATCTTACCTGTGTTAAGTTTGAGAGCAAACTCTCGCACTGAGTCAAAGTCCTCCAAATTTAAACGTCTACAATAAATCTCCATATTTTTTGTTGCTATTACTAAGTTTCGGCGAGCTTCAATACATTTACGATTATTCCTGTAAAGTTGCTTAATTTGAAGTATGAGTAGTTATGTCACTTGATATCTTTATCTCTGCATTTGTAGACTAATCACAACCTTTGAATATTAATGATGACTTCAACGTCAAAATGTTAAATTAGTATGCCTTGTTGCAGTCCAAACATTTGTTCGCAAAACAGCTAAAAAAACAAATGTTTTTCTATTCTTAATTTCAAAGATTCTTGCAAACATTGTGTTAAACTAACAATTTTATTTTACAGTTATGTTAATAATGATATATGATCCCACCTACAAGCCATAATTACTTTTGCTTTTCGCATTGCCAATTCTTTGGCTGTTTCTTTGCCAATACCTGAAGAGGCACCCACAACGATGTATGTTTTATTCACCAAATCATGCTCCAATTTATAATTATCGTGTGGTTTACCGTAACTGAAATCAAGCAAATTAACATTTAAAGCATTTTAATTGGAAAATGTTGGAAGTAGCTGTAACCTTAACTGGAACAATGCAAATCATTCAGCATCATCACTTTTGAGGAACATATTTATATCAATCTATTAACATTTATTTTTTGCTCACAAAATAATTATGGGAGAGAAGAACTGTTCAAACTTTCTCTGCATAATGTTTGAAATGCTATTATATATGTAATAACAACGTAAAAATAAAACATCTTTGTTAGGACATCTTTGCACAACTCATACATTTGCAATTTTTTTGCTAAAACAAAATTTTTCAGTGCAAACAGCATAAACATTTCAATATCTTGATACTCACACTTTTAGATGGAAAAACTATATTCCGATTAAAAAAAAAAAAAAACCATACAAGTAATTGTAGTAGGCCCCGCTAGCACCTGCACTCACAGCAAGTACCACCATCCAACCCTTTGATACCCTCGTTCCCATCCATTTTGGAACGTACATTAATATTCCTGTAAAACCTTTGCAATTTTTACCTTTCCAACGCTCAGCAATACCTCATCTTTCCAACTTTTAAATCTCGGCCAAGTGCTGACATATTACCTGTATCTACGACTGGTTAAAGAGATGTTGCAAACAACTAATCCCATTATATCATTGATGTCTTCTCTCAGTTCGCTTTGCAGAGCAATGAAGAATTAGGTTCAAATATTTCAATATGTGGACAGTAAAACAATTACCCCACAGATCTTTCTAAACACCAATCAGTTACTTCCCGTTGTTTATGCTGATAAAATTTTCGAAATGCAGAAAAAATACCAACTGCTTCCCGTAATTTAAACAAACGTTGCCAAACAATGCTATATCTTGCAAAAAAAAAAAAAAAAAAAAATATCTTGAAGGTAAAGAAATAAAGAAATGAATAACAACCATGAAAAATAGAGCCCAAATGTAAATTGGTAGAATGAGATATAAAAATAAGAATTAATCAGAGGACTCCAAATATTACAAACGATCGAAAATAATAGGTTCGTATTACATACGAACATCGATTTTTCATGAAAATCATCATTTGATGAATAACGCAGATCAAATGGAAGTTTAGATGCGTAAGAACATGATTTAGTGCTTCAACAACAAACGGAACAATGACAAAGTTATACCAATAAAATATGCAACATGCAATTCGCATAAAAAACAGTATTTAATCACGTTTTCTTGGCATTAATACCTTATTGATATTTTGGATCATTGCGACATCATTTAAATCCGTCATCTACCTCACATCAGTATCTCGTACTTCTGCCTCGGTTCTGTTAATTGTGACTTTTAATAAATAAAGTTAGTTACTAATATATTTTAATCTAATCTATAGTAAACATCCAAGAATACAACAGGTAAAACAATAACTGCAACATTAACATCAATTTACAATTAATACCTCACAATCGAAAGCTACTCTTAATGAATTTTAGAAGTTTTTCCCATGGCTTCATTCATGATAGAAGTATAAAAAAAGTCAAATAACTATCTACAATTTTTAAAATAAAAAAGAAAATAAGTTTCATTTCCTTATAATCTGAGAAAAAAAAAAATTCTAAAAGCATTTAGTCCCAAAAAACAAATATAAAACCTATTAGTGTGCAAAAATGAAATCTAAAGGTAAGCGGTGATTAAACAAGTTTTTTAGCTTCAAAGAATCCCTTCAAATGACGCATTTGCCAAGCTCCGGTTAATAATAGTACAATTGTTTGTGCAATCGACCACCACAGCACTCGTGAATTCGTATTTTCGCTTGTCTGCCGGAAACGTTCTTCCCTTAAATTAATTCACAATTGCAAGTGGGAGAAATCAGATGAAATGAGAATATTGCAACCACTGACATACATAAATTTGACAACTTTTAGAAAGCTCAATTATACATGCTATATATTGGTGATGCATAACACTACAAGAATCCTGCTAATCTTTTTAGCAAATGTCACAATTTTTCAAGCACTTTGAAAGTGATGACACGCATACCTGTACCGTTGATAGTTCTGTTCCTTCGAAATCTGTTCAACCTGATCAAGTAACTGCCTAACTCGCAGTTGTAATTCATTCAACTTATCTTTTGCGGCTACCTAAAATGACTTATGTATTTTAATAAAGATTTATAACAAATTGACAGATTTATGACAAACTGGTAGTTCCTGCAAAAAACAGGAATTTAACAGTAGGTTGCTGAAACATTATAGAAAAATTTGCGTTATATCAAGTGAAATTCTAAATGAGATGCCACAAGATTTGAGAGTAATGTAACTTTCGAAATACTGCTTTCGTTCATTACTAAATGATAAATAATATTACTTGTTCGTAGTCCTGAGTGTGTTCACCAGTCTGAATGTCAAGGTATACCCGCAACTGTGCGCCGCTAAACCAAGATGTTGAATTCGAATATAAGCAGATGAAATGTTCACCAGGTGAGTGGGAGGTAAATGTAAATCGTCCTTCACTGGTATATAATTTTGACAAGATTACCTGAAACGCAGTAAACAGTTAAGGAAATTTGAACTTTTCATTGTTATTAAATGACTGAGTAACATATGATTCAGATATCGTCATGAAAGGAAATTTTAAAATAATAAAATAACACAAAGACCATTACAATCAAAATCTTCCCACTCATTAGATTATTCATGAGAAATAAATTTAATCCTAACATTACTAAGAAGCGTATGTTTTGCATTACAGATACATTAGTGCATTTGAAAGAACAAAATACACAACTGAAGTGAACTGAATCTTCAAACATTGATGGGGAAAACTTCATCACGTCGACTAGTATTCTAGGTAATTTTTGAATAATTTATTCCCGTTCATGCCCACTCACGAGACTAAGTAAAAATTACCTTATCTTCTGGATCTTTAACTTCGACATGCATCCCAATTCGCGGATACTCACCATAACCTTTCGTGTTCGGGTCATATAACATCACTTTGTAATTACCAATCACAGTTGTTTCATCAGGTATTTCCTCAATGAAACATTTCCGCTCAGTTTCAGCGATATGGAAATACAAAGCGCGCACCGAACTACACAATAAAGTTACCAGAAGCAACACCACTGACATTTATATCTGCAATAATAAATTTCATTCTAAATTGAAACATCAACCCCACCAAATGGAAGGATTTTAAGTCAAACCAAAAAAGTTCTAGCAAACATAGAGGTAATTAATTGATATCTGAGTATTAATGCAGACAGTGTGGCTAAGCAGTTTTTGAATTTCCGCGAACTCAGGACCGTTCCCTGTGCAAATGCTACATATCCCTTCATGAAATCACCTCCATATGTGCATTTTAAAACTATCTGAATCATAAACATTTTGTCTAAGCGCTTCGCTTGCTTCTGGTAAGGTTAAATGACAGAAATTACGGATCTTTGTGTACCGTAAGAATTAATAAACAAAAACAAAAACCAATGGAATTATCTCGCTATGCCAGCTCTAAATCATGGAATATCACCTCTTGGGTAATGACAATAGTACCATAAAATTTGCTACAGTAATGTGACCTCAGCAACACATTTGAAACTTATAAAAACAATAATCTTAATGAACGCAAATTTCAATTTATTTAAAATTGCAACGAAACCATAATTTATGTATATCAAACATTGACATACTATATGGGTTTAACATCAGCAAAAATTAAACAAAGATTGTTGCGTAATAATAGTCACAATTTTTAAAAAAGCATTCTCATCTTACAACCATAGTAAGAATGGCATTGGACATTTGGCAATGTTTGCTTTACTCCATAACCTCAGCTAATTTTGCATTCGGCATGAATCAACAGCATATTCACTAATCTTTCCATAAACTAATAACTATTGTGTGGCAAGAAAGACAGTTCATTTTCTGAGGTGAATTCCCAATTAAAACCATAAAATTAATCCGTGAAATCAGCAGAATAAATTGATCCATAACATACTGACTCATTAAGACCTAATTTTTCTAAACAAAACGTGACATACTATAATGAAAAATAAAAAATGAGTGCTGAATAAAGAATATGAAACTGGTTATATGTAGACTGTAAAAAGCCAATAAGCGTAAGACTAGGAGAGGCAAATTAAAAAACACCGGATTAAAGAAAATATAAAATGCACTGAGCTGTACAAGCAAAAATATGAAATTCACTGGCTTAGCTTTGAACAATATATAAAGAAAATGAAAAAAAATAGCAAAAAATTCGGAAAGAACGGCAAGTAATTTCAGTAATATGCTACCTACCCTTTCAGTGGATTAGTGGATTCAGTTCTTTGCTACTACAGCTTTATTTTTGATCGTTTTTATTGCTTGATAAAATTATCTTTGTTAAAATGGCTATATTAAAATTAAAATGGTTATCACAGCTGATAAAACTCAATTATTGAAAAAAAAACCCAATTCCAACGAAGATAAAATGATAACTATGCAAAACAAAGCTGGAAGAAAACAAGCTTAGAGAAGCTAGATTACAACTTCTTTTCCTTCATTTCAACCAAAAATTTCGCCTATTTTGAAGGGAGGAAAAAAAACTTTCTACTTATGCTTTCAGAAAAAACATATAATTCGCAAAATACTTAACTTTTCGAAAGAAAATGGAGTAACAACAAAAAAAAAAAAATCGAAAGATAGGACACAATCCACTACTCATAATTGAGTTTCTGAGCAAATAAGTTATGCAGTTTAAGTAAATAAAGACGCGAAGTTATCGAAACTACACATCCTCACACACCGATTTGAAGCACATTAGTTTTTGCAGAAAAATACAATAAGTGGAAAATTGATGAAATAAAAGTAACATTTAACATTAAAAGAAATTCAGATTTGTTTCCTGAAAAAAAAAAAAAAAAAAATACCTGAACGTTGCTAAAAACTAAGCCGTTCAGATTAACAGAAGTTTAAACATTGAATGAATCAAAAATCTTAAATAAACTATGGAATTAATTAACACCAATAAAAATGCATGAACGCCACTATTCACTGGATACCAATTTGAATGAAAGCAAAAACGGCAAAGATAGCACCTGATCTGAAAAATTCCAGACCAAACAAATTCAACAAAGTTTAAAAACAGATCTACTAAAATAGATATTTTTACAAGAAAGTATACTGCAAAATTCATATTGCACGAACATGAAATCAAAATGCTGGAGGCTTCTCAAATATCCAGCGCTGCCGTTCATCCGTAACATCACATGGCATTAACACCAGAACATTATCTCGATCACCAGAACTTGACAATAGCAAAGCTGTACACTGGTTATTTTTGAGCAGTCTTCCGTTTGTTTCATCCAAAATCCATCTCCCCCTAGTCTATAACAGTAAAATTAACATACAGTTTATCACGAAGAACTTTTCCATATCATTAAATGAAGAATCAATAAATCAAAACCACAAGTGACCCAAAATGGCTTTATACATTCTTAGTAAGATAAAATTATGACTTGAACTTCAATAATAATGGAAAAATCTGACCATATTACAGTAGTGTAGAATAAGCGTTCCCTTTTCATCATCCGTTATGCACAAGTTTGAATATGGACTCTTTAAAACACCAAATTTGTCATTTAGTACCCACTCCTATAAGAGTTTAACATATATTATTAAGTTATAAAATGAAAAAAAAAAAATTTTCTGACGCATTATTGAGCAAGTCTTATTTTATATGAATAAAGTTAATCAGAGCAGCACGGGACTTTCGTTTGAAACAGTATAAGAATGTTCCATAAGAACTCGATAGAAACTGGAATAGAAACTCAATTATACGAGCTTAGGCATTCTGTCGATTGCTTTGGCAATTGTTGAGTTCAAAAAAAAAAAAAAAAAATCTTGAATATAAAGTTAATCCCAGTATTTCAGACTGCATTGATTCCAGTTTAGCAGAGACTTGGAATTTCAATAAAACATGCATATCCATTTCCAAATAATAAAATCTTGTTTCATAACAAATCATACTTGATTTCCTCCCGTACCATGACAACGGTAAATACCGACGGATGATAAAGCTGTATGCCTGCCCAAAGAGTCAATACAAACGTTCCCTTGCCTGAACGTCAGGTATCGTCCTTGTTCTTTTGAAGGAATTCTAAATAAGAATTTCGGGAAATTTCACTTTTTATCATACCTTTTCCATTTTCAAGATGTTACAAGAGATTCTTCTGTTCTTTCATCAGCTCAAATTTCCGCCTTCAGATGCTTTTTTTAGGGAAAAATCAAATAATCTTCACTATTTTTTTTATCATTCCTATTCTTTTTTAGCCTAATTTGTTGAATAATCTTACAACAATAAAAATGAACATATATTTTTAACGTCAGTAGAACTCCACCTTTAATGATGAACGTATGTTTGCATTTAGGAAAGCCCTACAGAAAATAAACAAGAAGACTGGAAAAAAAAAAAAAAACGTACGCCAACTCAGGATAAATCTCTTTTAAATACCAGTCGAAATCCTTGCAACGCAACCTTTTCTTTAGATCCAATCTCGCCGTGATGCTGTAGTAAAAACATAAAATAAAGTAAAATGATCACCGTAAGAACTTAAAGTTTCCAATTAAAATATGAATAAAAAAAAACACTTACTCGCCAAAATTAACATATCGAGCAGATGGTACTTTCCTTAAATAGAGATACTTATAATCGCCTAGCCATACTTCAGCAGCTCGTCTTGTATTTCTACAAAAATAAGCTTATGGTCTCCATAGATTTGATCTCAATATCTGCGAAATAGCTATAAACATCGACTCAAACAGAGAACTCTGCAACCCATGAATTTATAGCGTAGCAAAAATCTTAACGAAAGCTCACTTTTGAAAAACATTGCCATTACCACCAGGAAAAGTATAAGGGTGCTGTTTCCGAAACACATGACCAACTCGACTGCAGGGAATAATTTCCAATGAACCACCGCACAGCCACACTCGAAATGACAGTTCTACATATATATAGTCACAGGAGAATAAACTCATCAAATAAAACAGGAGAATAAATTATCAAATATGAAGGAACAACAATAATGAAAAACAAATGTTTTTGTTTTTTGTTAGCAAATAAGACAACTAAAGTTGCTAAATCTCACTGAGACTAATAAGAACACAATGACTGCATTTCACGTTACTTTGCATACTTCAACCTGTGAGCTACCAATTTCATTATTGAGTAGGTTCAGAAAAGGCTTTAATCTTATATCATTTTTGGCGGATTTTTATTTCAGACTTCACAAACTTAGGATCCTTATAAAAACTTGAATAAGAAATTAAAATTCATAAACCAACCAAGATTTTCGCCGCCCCAAACATCCATTTGTTCATCGTATGTGCCTAGTTTTTCAAACCAGTCTTTCTGAATCATAAACAAACCACCAGCTATTACTGGCGTCCTAAAACCAGCATGAAGCACTTTATAAATGAAACAATGAAATACATATGGCATAATCAAGATCTTAACTACCTAACATTAATTTAACAAAGCCTAGAATCATATTTAAAGAATAAAGTGTTTACAACACTTGATCTGGGAAAAAGTGATGCTAAAAAGCATCATCACATTCCTTCCTTGGTGCTTTAGGTGGTGCGAAGAATAACTTCACGTGTAGAAAAACGACCGTAAAATTAAAGAATTTAAGGAGCCTACCTTATTGGTGCCGTAGGCTGTGCATGTCGATCATCTCGTAATTTACCCAACAAATATTCCCACTTAAAGATGAGATTCCATTCAAATCCTAGGTAAGATGAGAAATGGAATCAAATTGTATGAAAAACAAAACAGTTTAAAGCATTTATGAAATTTTTCGATATCGATGTGTCTGATTTACACGACAGTGAGCAATACTCTTTCTTGCATTTTCTACATATTTCGGTTGCAATGATGCGTTTTCTAATTATCCGAAAAGAAGTGAGACCTCCTCTTAAATCAGCACTCGCAGCAACATATTTGAACGTATCTTTGTCGATAATATCAATAACGGGAGCAACGACAGCTCGATGATTTTCTTTAACACGTGCAAGAAGTGGTTCTAACCAGTTCACATTGCATTCGCAATGACTATCCAAGAAAGTAAGCACTGAGGCACGCGCCAATGTTGATCCCTTCACACGTGATCTTATCAAACCTCAAATTTGTTAATAATAAATAATAATGAATAACAAAAAACAATTCACACTTTGCATCTGTTTTTAGAATTTAGTTTAAATAATTTCAAAAGTCAAGATTTCACGATACCTTTTAAAACTTCTCAGTTTCAAACATTATTGCCAGGTTCTAAATTTCCACTATTTTTAATCCAATCTTCTGACAAACTTTGTCAGTCAACGTTGACAAAGAAAAAAAATTTTTTGAGTGTCTGCAGTATCATCTTTTAAAATGCTAAATCAAGTTTTTAGCTTCTAAATTTAAAATTCGTCAAATTTCGAACAAACCTTCACGTTTTGTATTTCTTATAACAACAACATTTTCTATTGGCAGCAAATCTGTTCCAATTGTGACTAAAATAAGTTTGCTAAAGTATATTTCAAAAGGTGCTTATAAAAATTTTGGACACAGTTCTTCAAATATTCATACAAATTATGCGATATTCAATGTAAGACTGAACATAAGAATACAACTTATTACTGACAGGAGGCTCAAAACTCATAGATTCCTATAATATCGTAAATGAAACAATCCTGAAGAAAATCCATAATGCCAGTCAACAATTTATAATGAACGTCATCATTCCTATTCAGTTATGCCATGATCCGCATTTTCATATTTAAAAATATTTTAAAAGTTGTAAAATACAGGATATCTTACTCTGCAGGAAATTCGTTTCAACTAACACACTTACTGTCATCTGAAAAGTCATCAACAAGAATAATTTCGTGAAGTAATTGTGGTGGAGATCGAAGGAATACACTGACGATAGTACGCAGCAGTGTCGATCGTGCCTCATTATGATAGGTTATTACAACTGAAGTTGACGGTAGAGTTTCTACATTGTATATCAGTGTTCCACAACTGAAATATGGAATCCCGTTATAGTTTTTTCGCATATTGCTTATAAGAAGCCGCTCTTGAAGCAATTTTAGGAATCGTTGGTATTTTGTCTCTTTTACAGATTTCCAAAAGGAAGAGTAGAAAAAGAAACTCATTCGCTCTCAATTTGCTATTCAATAAAAACTCTAAAAGCTAAAACATCATTTTAGAATCTAAATTCATAGTTTCTTTCTATAAAACCTAAAATTTACTAAGAAATTAACAACAGTAAGTATATGAATTCGACTAAGAACACCGAATAAGAATTCCAAGTCTACCTTGCTTCCCGGGAATCGATAATATCACGATCCCACCTTGTTGCATCACTGGCGGCCTGATTAAACTTATTTGCAGCGTATCTAAAATTACAATCCGTTAGCAATGTAGCTATTTTTCGATTGGGAATCATATGGCTTAAGAAGCTGTAGCCCGTTAAATAATTAAAGCAGTGACACATGCTTCATGTCAGCAAAAATTTCTTTTTTTTCTCCAAGTGATTATTAGCCCAAAAGATGAAAAAGGAAAAAAAAAGACTATTTCATTGCATTATTAATGCAACTATCGCAAACGGAGTAAAGGAAAGCCTTTAATTCAATATCTATGAAATAATGCAAATAATGTACTTTTCTGTTATTTTATTTAATTACACAACGAAGTTCTTATATAACAAATCTTCAGCAAATCCTTCACAGTCTAAACAAACAGTTACTTAAAATAATCTGGCGTAATAGTCCAATGAAAATTTTATAATGAACAACAATCTCTTTATATCCATATTTTAGCAAATAAAATTCATAAATACGTACAGCTTACTATTTTATATAATGGACAATGCAAAAAAGAAAAAAGAATTACCTGTCTTCACCTGGTTGTAAACTACCCTTTTTCAAAAAGGCTTCATGGTTAAAATCCTTCCAATTTAAAATTTTTTCCGGTTTCGAGTAAACAATAGCATTCTTCAGTTGATTCCTTTTTAAATTAGTACTAGCTTTTTCAAAAGATTGCCAAAATTTCTAAAAAAAGATAATCAATTTCCATGACCACCGTAGTTTTTACATCTTCAGGATAGATAGAAATGGTTTTTCAGCGAACCATCACTCCAGAAATTATCGTTCTTTGACTTTTAGGAAGAAACAGTACATACATACATACAAACACTTCATATTATATGCAACCCTTTATTAGTGAAGGAGGGATAGAAGAAAACATTCATTATTTCAGAATTCCATCATAATACTCTTTCCCTTAGAGCCGCGATGGAGCATCAGTTTTGGTCTGATGCAGGAGACTATTGATAAAAGCTTATTTGAATTCTTTAAAAAGACTAATGAAAAATAACAAATTTCCACTCCACCCTTTTAAATCCGATCGATCTAATCAGTCCTCTGGCCTTTTCAATTGAAATATAACTGGTAATGAAGGCTGATTACAATTACTTTAAAATGCGTTACCTTTCGCAAAACAGCATCAGTGTAAATTCCAGGAGCAGGAATTGACGCAAACGAATTCAATAAAGAATTGTTATAACTGTGATAAACGATATAGCCAACAGTTACAAGCCAAGCAAGCAAAAGCAATGATAATGCCCATTTTGCTCGACATCTCACCATCACTACTAGTCAACCTATAGAAATGTGGGTTACCTTTAATGCGCTTGGTGCAAAAACATCTGTTAGACATAAGATAATATAGCAGCTAACTAGTTCATAATCCAAAAAAGCAGCACAAGCGATGCTGTCCTAACTTATAAACAAGCAATTTTCAGCATAACAGTCCTTAGCGTCAAATCCAATATTAAGATAATATTCAAACTATTTTAATTTAAATTGGCATTTGTAAATATTTTTGAAGAAAAGCACTACTGTCTTTCGGTCTCTCGAATTCATTCACTTGGTCGCTAAAGTTGAAAAAAAGTATCTAAAGTCAAATGAATGTAATCTATGTCGTAGAACAGAAACTACCACGAGTGATAGCAATTCATAATTGAGTATTTTTCAACTTCGGACTCAGTGTTTGATGTATTAATGTTACTAATTTAGCTATTAAATGCAGCAAGCTAAGATAAAATTTTCTTACGCAGAGCACTCTTAAGGAATCTAAAGGGGGATTTTACAGCATACAAAACCAGGAAAGATTATGAAAAGTCTGCAATCATATGGTACCTCAAAAGCAGTCCGTTGACTCTCTAACGATTTTATCACTTGGCAATACCTGGATTAATGAAGCTACTAATTTGTAATTAACATATGCTGTCACTAATCTAACTACTGTAATGCAACAAATAACCGATAAAAGGCTTAACAAAAATGCGATAGTGTAGTCAGTGTCAGTTTAGTAAAAACGCAATTTCTATTATTAATAAAAAATATACCCAAACTGATTTCTCGGCAAAAAATGCAATCAATTTGGGCAAAGAAATTAACTCCTTCCCGATGGGTTCATTGCAACCATTTGGCTAGCTGGATGCTTTTGTCGGGCTTGTTTAACTGAAACCATCCACTGTACATACATATCACATTACATCCATTCTAAACCACATAGATACTGACGAAGCGAATGGATAATAAAACAAAACAAAATCGTCTATCAGCTTAAACGACTACAGTTAAAAACTACAATCGAAATGGTTCTACTTACAGCATGTTCTTCTCAACTACTAACAGTGCGTACTGTTCAAAATCTACCAAGAACATGAACTCAAACTCAGTCATTAAAGACCATTCGTAACTGATGCTTCTATTGAAAATATGATAAAGCGGACAAAAGAGGAAAGCAAAATAGAAGTTTAATATATCAGATGCTTCCAAGCAACAATAAGTTAGCAGTAATGTAACTGTGCAAAGGTAAAGCTAGAATTTATCTACCATGCACTACATTAACGCACAGCTGGAAGTACTATTAACGAAAATTCAATTATCAGCATAAAATTATGGCACTCAAGACAGGGCTACTAACATATCGATGCCCTAAAAAATACTTGGCCACGTCAATACGAGCCAAAAATACACGACTTAACCCTAACCAGTGTGGAAGCTAATCCCACAATCTGCATCCACATGACAAGACAAATTTTATAGTCCTGAAATTAACAACGTCTATGTGAAAATTTTGCGTTCTAAATGGTCACTGCACACTTGTACAGTTATTGATGGCTAAGGTAATGAGGAAATAATAAGATAGGATGATGGTTTTGTGATATACCTGAGAATTGTCATCGAATGTCACCATTTGTTCGGTAGCAATGTCAACTTAGCCATTTCCTTGCTTGGCATAACAAACAACCTTTGCTATAGGCATGCACAGATCAGTCCTCATTGTTTCAATGCTCAATGCTCAGTGCTCAAATAATTGATGACGGAAGAGTGTTTGAATCATTTAACGTCTGTAATCAATAACAGAACACTCCTATGTTAGAGATTAATCAAAATACAACCTATTAGGTTCGTTAAATCTTTTATACTGTAAATATTTCCTTCTCTTTACGAGATCACTTATAGTAGTAAGACTTATGCGTTGTAACTTATCAATTACCATCATTTATACTACATTTTCTTGTGAAATTTTCAAAGTTACAAAGTTATAAATTACACTGATGTATTTGAATCATTATTTAACGTTATATGAGACACGTTAGATTTCAAATTGAAATACTGATTTCATCGGGTAATCTCAATAATAATAAGTTCAGCGAACAGTGTTCAGCATAAAAATTCTCTTCGCACTATAATTGGAATGGAAAGTACGAGAAAATATTGTTAATAAGAAGAATAAATATATGCTATGTTATGTTACACTTCTCTTTGTTACAGTACTTTCAAAATGAAGAAAGAAAGCTTCCTTTGAGCATTATATTTGCGCAAAATAGGACAAAAGAAACGAATTTTACATAATAAATGTGATTATTGATGTGTATAGACGAAATAATTTCTTTTTTTGTAAATAATGGATAATAATCTTCTCTGTAAATAATGAATAAACAATTCCTTCTCTCGAATAAAGTAGTTTCATCAAGTGTTATCTTATGAAACAAATAGTTCAGTAATGATTGCTTTTGTTTGGAGATAATTTATTGATTTAAATTATAGCTGAAACCACCAACGTTGCAATGAATGTTCGATTATTTTGTGTAACTGTAACTTATGATATTATAGATGAATGAAGGTAAAGAATGAATGGACAAAATTATTTCCTTTTTCTCTTTCAATTTTATACAACAACACACATGTGATAAGCAGCAATAGAAGCAGCTAGTTGTACAAGATTTATCAGTGTGATATTTGATTCAAAGATATAATACCGAATTGAAAACATTTAAAATCGCACTGCTCTAACAGAGGCAAAGCAACGAAAAGCGCACTCATACTAATTAGTATTAGAACGAACCGATTTTAGATATTCTCCACCGCACCAGATGGTTGTTTGAAATACAAATCCATTTCTTTGCTAATTTTTCCTACTAGCTGATAAAGACACAAAATTATGTGTACTCAGCCGTTGAAAGCCTCTCAAAATCCAGAAGTCCAATGCTAAAACATTAGCTAAAGCCAAACTATATATAATTCGTGTATACACTAGCTTTTTAAAGAATTTTCTGAAAAATGTTTTATAAGAATTTTTTAAAGGCCTAAGTTTCCCCAAAGATCAACAAAGAGATTGAAATACCACTTAGAATTAGAAGTTAAACTTTACAAGTACTAGATATATGCACTGAAGTGTAAGTATGAAATTCTGCTGTTGTCATAGAGCTTTTTACAATTACGTCTGCAACATCTGCACTTCTCCATTCCTTCATGTAAATTATGAAACTATACAATTCAGAAATTCCTTTGTAGAGCTCTTTGTTAAGTTAAAAAAAAATGGACTATTGCAGAACTATTGAATTCCTATTGAAAACATTTCCTCTTTTCATATAAGGAAACAATGCAAAGAGCACAAAAGAATTAAAATAATGGTTTATTTACAATTATTATTGCTCCCGCACTGAACATTTGCAAAAGAAACAACTTCGACGATAATCAACAACTCCAACTTATCACAGTGACCAGTCATGTAATGATAATGACAATAACAACGATAAAAGTATCAAATCAACTAATTCCTTAACTAGGAAGCAATGAAGTAATACATGAGCTGTAGAACATACATTGCAAGCATGCCTCTTATATCTAAATCGCTTGCGTGTTTAAAAATCCAACGCAACAGTTGCTTTCGAGGTGAACATTTGCAAAGAAACAACATTGACAATAATCAACGACTCCGATCTACTTGGATAGACATTGATCACACAAAGGATGGAGAACCAGAATGATGACGATGATATGAGAATGTTGTAACAAATTAAGAAAACATTAGTCTACGATTACAAAGAAGATTTGTGCTGATATAACCCTCACATCCTATCTCTGAGATTATTCAACCATTTGCTTTGCACACTTTTATTCAGTATATAGTGGAAGTACTTTTGAAATGCAGAAGAGTTGCTTCTGAGTGGTTTTGAAACATGGATGTATTCAGAACACATTCGAAACCTTAGCCGACAAGTCATTATAAATAACTCTGTCAATATAATTCAATATAAAAAGTGACCAAGATAAAGAGTATAAACCAACTTCGTATCTTATTAGTTTCTATCTTAATAAAATTAACTGCCAATTGACCTAAATAACTTTAATACAATTAGCCCAACATGCCATTGATCTAGTTACTTATCTAAATTGAGCAAATTTTGTTTAAAATCATGACAAAACACAGTTTCAATAAAGATTATTTACCCATAATAATCAAATGACAATATCACTTCCCAGCCCTCCGACACAGTCTGGATATTAATCACGACTCATTTCCTCCTTCTATCCACACGTTTTCTCACCAATTCATCATGAAAGAAACAAATTTCTCTCAACAAATCGTTACTTCGCGACTGTTAAGGTGCAAACCGGCAAAAGGGAATTCATCATTTTCTGACATACGGAAGAGATCAAATGATGCAACAGCTGATCGGTACATGAAATATGCATTGTGTCCAGATCTATTTTAGCTTCTTTCCCATCTACAGATAATTCAATTGCATTAGTAGTCATTCGAATAACAGCTTGGTCACCACATAGTTCAGCCAACGTTTTCATCAAACATTCCGTCTCATTAGGTTTTACATTCCATTTTGCAAGGTCTAAAATGTAAAGAAGATCTCAATCAGTAAATATGATTCTAACTTCCGTTTTCAAGTTTCCTGAAAGGAACTTTTCAATGATCGACAAGAACAATACTTAGATGGGAGAGTAGATAAATAGGGATAGTAGACAAATAACTATGGAACCACTTCCAGATAACTATCAAATATGCTTTGATCGCACGGAAAAAAATGTACAAAAACTAAAAAGGTAACATTTATAAACATTTATAAATTCACCCGGACTTCTGTTCTGGACTTCTTTAGCTGATTCTTTTATCATACATAGCAATGATCTGCTTTGGTAAAAACATTCATGTATAGATAAAACTGATTTAATCAAAAAAGAAATATTTATGAACCCACTTTTATCAGGCACCGGATTTGTTTGTGCATGTAAAATTGCAGCCAGAGTTGCGTCAGCAAACATATCGCTCACTGGATTTGATGTCCATTCAATAATAGCGACATGTTGCGAGTAATAAACTAACACATGGATCCGCTCCTGTTCAGATATAAATATCTAATTATTGTGTTAGGTAAATGATGAAGCAGCTGCAAAGTTCTGGCCCTCCCTTCCATTACAAATTTAGTTTGATAACTGAAAAACATAGATATAAAAGCTTGAGAATGACCATCTTCCTTTGTATGAACAAATGGAATTGTAGTATTTCGAAGTCAATACATAATCTATAGCAATGTGGTGAGGTAATTCCTATCATATAATAAAATGTACTAACATCAAATAGTTTGATCGTATGGGTCGGATCAGAAGTATCTTTGGAGTCAATTTCATCACAACTCACATCACCAGCCACTTGTTGCAAATTATGAAGCAATAATGTAATTGTACCACTGTAGAAGACACTCTCTCGTTGTGTCAAGATACTGTTTGACAACTCCGTATATGCTGCAGGTACAAAAAAATCTATCATTAAAAAGCGGTAATACTATTAATGACCCGAAAATTTAGATCACCATTATATAACAGCTTGAGAAGAAGCAAATGTCGAATAACAACAGCACGGACATCGCACTAATATAGACATCAAAAAAAAAAAAAAAAAAAAAAAAACAGAAATCAGGATATAAATCCATCCAGGAATATCTAACATACTGTAACTTACCAGTACTCTCACTTTGCGTCTTTTTCTACACATAATCTTGAAACTTTACCAGGAGTAAATTTCGAGGAAAACAAAAGGGTATAAAACATACCGCTAAGATCATCAGCATGCATCAGGTGATAATTAAAATTTCGTCGAATCAAGACACCGCTCAAAACCCGTCCATCTCCTGGCGGCGTCATCGCCATTTTTCCAACAACCTTTAAATTAATCGAAAAGTATTCCAGATTTACCAAATAATATTTTTTTAACATAACAGCATCATGTTAAAGATCTGTAGAAATATGATATAATTTAAATTTGCTTCGACAAATAACTCAAAAACTCTAGCTGAACTGGAACGGATTGTTTTTTCGAAAAGTTTTGAAAACATATTTCGCATATGAAATGCTTCATCATGACATTTAGCTATATTTGCAAAAAACTTTGGAAAATAAATTCAAGAAAAATGAACCTTAGCAGTTTTTTCTCCTCTGAAATGTAATTCAACTGATTCAGTATTTCTAGGATTATAAACCTGCAAAATAACAAAGGCATTGGTTTGGAATTTCCAAGTTTATAAAATTCCCCTAAATTCTCATTCAAGTAAAGATTTGACAGAATCGAAAAAAAAAGTGCTTGTTACCTCCGCTCATATTATTTTGTAAACAATGATTATAGGGAAGCTTATCAATGGCTTCCCTAGCAATCGAAAAGTATGCATTTTCTGTTTAAAAATTTAATATCAAGAAACGGAAAACCACTGAAGTTTACTTCGATATGAAAATCTGACTCATCTTCATACTGCCTTATGATTGCTGCTTTCAAACGATTCATTTCATTCATTTCCCCATGCACCAACACAAGATGTGGTGGGCGAAGAGCACGAATGAAATCCGATGTTTGGGTATAGTCTGTATGTGCCGAGAAACTGATATAAGCAACCTGAAATAAACTGGGAATTAAACTTCATTCGGTTTTCCAATAAGGAAGAATTTGAGGAAAACAAGCATACAAAAGCGTGATTCTTAAGTGAAGAAAAGCATCTTTTCTTATCCCAAAAACTTGCTTTTCATTTCATTATGAAGATCCTTACAGAACTATATCTCATCTTCATCTTTTACTGGTTAAAAAAAAGCTAAATATAATTCGCAAAAATTATTCTTATGTGATCGAATTGCAGGTGCTTTGAAAATTTAAAACTAAGTTTTTGAGTTCACACCACTTAAAAAAAACCTAAGAAATAATGTTCGCTTTAAAAAATTCATTCAACAAGTCTTAAAATCTTAGAAAATCACTTGCAACCGCATAGCCAATTTTTGTCCGTTCATTGCAACAATTTCTTCCGGCTCTGATAAGATATGCTGAAAATTGACGGCATCCAACATTTATTTAAAAAATAAAAGCATTTTTTTGCCATTTACGCAACAAAAATATATCTGTTATTGATTTAATTTTATAAACAAAATAGAGATATGTAGAGATTTACTGGAAATATTAACAGATTTATTAAATGAATTTATTAAATGAAAACAGCAGTATGGTATAAGCATGAATTTCCATAGCCATTGCAAGTTAGAGACTTCAAGTAAAACCGAATGTTTAGTTTTTCTTTAGCTTCGTGATCTAATATGTTTTGCATTTATTTTTGTTTTTTCTTATATTATTGTAACCAAAGGTTAGCACATATATCGGCAGTTTCAAGTTTATTAGCCATGCTGCAGTTACAGCTATGCAGTAAGTTAGATAATAATTTAATTCAAAACTTAAGAAAACCGAGTCCTATAAAATACTGAAAAAATAAGCAAACCTTAGCAAGCGTCCCTTCGACACAGTAACCAGCTATAATGCAACCATTTTTAGAATCTGTGCACCAGTTTTCGAAAAGCTCTCTGCTGAGACCATTCTGCAACATACCTGGCGATGCAAGTACAACACATGGACCCACATCTTCAAAATGATCGATACTCTGCAAATTGATTTTTAAAACTTTTACATGAATAAGGTTATTGAAATTCTGATAGATAAATAACAAATACTATTAACAAATCAAGAGTGCATATTTCAAAATGCTATAAGTAGAGCATTTCGTAAAAATTCCAGTGAACAAATAAAAATTCACTAAAGCCCACGACAAAAAAAAAATCATTGTTTAATATAAATAATCATACCTTTAAGTTGGAAACATGTTTAAAAACGAATGGATTATTCAGTGCTATTTGTTTCTGTATGCGGCTGTTCATTCCACTTACGAATGTTTGATACACTGCCATACACTTTTTTGCCAGCGAACTTGCATCTAAAAGCAATGTTCTTAGGAGAAGCAACTTTTTATCATAGTCAAGAAATAATTCATAATATGATAATATGACTCCCAGCGGCAAAATAATAAAAACATTATTCACCACAAAAAGAGATCATAAGTCCAGTCCCTAATCATTAAAGATTTGTTAAGCCTAACGATTCACTGGTAGTGGAAATACTTATTCTTGAAAATACTTTGACTCTTGCACTCCATTTCTAATAATTTATAGGGTGAGCTATTACAGGGTATTTATTATGTAATGGAACCATAAGACTTATCAAATTTATACCAATAACACAATATTAAAACCATAAAAAGTGCTATCATCCAGCCAGTTATACATTACTTGCTCATTTACATCGATTAGTAAATCTATTATAATCTCCCATATGATATGTGAATTCAGAGTTTTCTTTCTGAACTGAAAATAATAATTAGGAACTAACAATATACTGGAATATCTTGTAGCTCAGGATGAGATTCCCAATACTCATCTAAAATAAGTAGTAACTCTTGAGCTCGTCCAAGAGCAAATGCAGGAATCAGACATCGTCCACCTCGTCCAACAATTTCATGAACAATGCTTGTAAACCTGAAAAATGGTTAGTGTTATTTGGATAAAAAAGTTGCACGCTACTTCTACATTCATTACTTTCAAAACACAACCAAATTTTTGTTTCCACAAATAAGTAATCTTTTCTTTCTACAAAAAACTAGTAATGCAATCGACCTTATTCAACCATTTAAATTCATCCTGAAACAATATTAATTTAAAAGACTCTCATACATAATCAGGTTTACATCCAAGTTCAATCTCGATGTATTTCTCTAAAATTTCCAAGCACCTTTTTTCCCTTTCATCGCGGCTCTCGTGAACCTGAGTCCCATAGGTTGATTCACAAATCAAAACATCCGGAGATACAGTAGGTAATTCAGCGGCACATAAATGACGATCTTCGAGTCTTGAAAAATCTCCTGTATACAATATTCTAACGCCAGCAATTTCAATCATAAACATACAGGCACCCAAAACATGACCCGCAACATGGCACCAAAATTTGATACCATTCACCTCCTTTTGTTCGTGAAAATCAATTACCTAAATAGAAGCATAAAATTGGCATTTACTGGTACTGGGATTATAATGACGAAATTACCAGATCATCCATAAGTTAAGCTTATTAAATTTATGGGACTGTTATGTGAACAATGAAGAGGAAAATCACAAAGTCTCCACATAAAAAAACATAATTAGAAAAACGTAGATTCTTATACATGGAAGATATTTCAGATAAAAATAAAAACCAAAAATAAATAAGACTGGTAATAATAAATCTAGTTAAGCTAATCATGAGAATTTATATTATCTAACTTAATCGAAAGGAAAGTAGAACTGGTACATAAGTAGAAGTGGTTATGAATATTCCCAACCTCAATTTTTTCCATGCTTTTTTCTAGATCCTCTTCATTATAAAGCATTCGGTTATCACTTGAACCACCGTATTTCGAAACCTTCAGATAGTCACCAATCGACATACGATAAATGGCTTTCGTTGCATGCGTCATGAAACATCGACCGCGGAATGCTGTCTTTTCGAGCAACCACGGTAAGGCACCACAGTGATCCAGATGGAAATGCGTCACCAATAGCAGATCGAGCTCTTCACAATCCACAAAATCAACAAATGGAAGTGCATCCACACCGCTCATACCCGGATGTATGCCACAATCTAGCTAAAAACGAAATGAACATCCCACAAAATGTTTACTAATTTTACTGAAATGATTACGAGATGTGTTTATGCTAACGTAATCTGAAAAATACGAAAAAAAAAATCTTACCAGTATTTTCTTTCCCTTAAAAGTCAAATAATGACATGATCGACCAACTTCCTGTCCAGATCCTCTGCAAAGAGAGAGTAGTAGAAAGTATATAAGCGCAAAGATAATGTTACTAAAGATAACAGCAGTAAGGTACTGAATCTACTATACTACTAACGGTGAGTGAAGTTTGTGATGCTTACAAAAGAGATACCGACTTTTCACAAGTGCTTCCTAACTGACATTACCTCGCCCAGTAATTACTATAAGAAATAAAATTATTTATTCGTCTCGAAGCACTACATGAATAAAAAACTTACAATGGTGTGATAACAAGAGTGTCAGAGAAATCGTCCATACCATCAGTATCCATCTTACAGCAGAATTTCCTTATTATTATCCAATACCTTCCTAAAAATTCATCCAAATAACGCACACTTCGCCTCCTCAAAGATTTGCAGTATTAAAAGCGCTGAAACGTCTAAACATTCATTCCACTCGCGAATCTCGCCCAATATCTCACCTCCTATAACTTTTACCACCCTACAGTCTTTAGTTCCTTGAGCAGTTCAACAGCTCGACCTCCCGCACCCCACCAAACCTCTAGGAGCATCCTCAGGTCTTTTTAAATAGACTGCCCCCTCCACATGATGGCCAGTGTGCAATGCCTCATCCCAACCCCATCCCTTCTACACTCCACATTCTCCACAAATCTCAAAACAGTTCCGCTTTCGATCGAACAAACCAGTTTGTCTGGATTGCTCACTGTTTACCTTCATAGTATGCGATAAAAAGTTCCATTAAACCAAAATATTTATGCCGAATATATTCCATATACGTATATATATGTATATACACATACATATATTACACAAAGGCGAAAAACTAAAATCGAAAAAGGTCTCGGCAATAAATCATAAAAACTAAGCAAGATTACCGGAAAACTAATTAAGTCATGAAAGGATCCACGACAAAAATAAGTAATAGTTTCGCGATCGACATAAGAAAGAACAAACAAAATTGTTGACAACCTTAGCCCGACGGAAATTATGGAGTTAAATAATAAACAATGAGAGTATAATGACAAAACATCAAACTAACAAGTAGCACACAAACATAGACATAAACATACATACACATACAGATAGTAAAACGCCACTGCAGAATTATAGGGAAAATATGGTGAATTTAAATTGCTACAATTATCAAAATGTATGATAAAAACAACAGTAACGCACAGTTCTCAAAGATGAACGAAACAACACTGATATTTGGACCAATGCAATTCTATAAAATAGTAATCGTATTCATAAGAAACAACAGTAATACTGTGCCGTGAAACATATGTAACAATGAGGTCGACACTGCAAAAGTACAGCTTTTGTTCAAGTTTTATTCTCGAAAAAGCAAGAATATCGATAATAAATAAGTGGATTAAAACTAGAATTTCAACATTTCAACGGCATATTCACATAACATAAATTACCATCACAAGCACAGAAAAAACTGATAGAAGCATAAATTTAAACATGTAGTAATTGTACTATTCAATCAGCCATTCTTGTGTAATAGATGAACAGTAACTAATGCTAATGCAACATTAAGCTGCAAGAAAAGCTGTGATGACTTTATGAAATATTACATTGAAATAATTATTTTACGGAGAAAAAAGTGTTAGACCTGAATAAATGAATAAAAATGTAAACAAAATAGCTGTAAAATCATTATACATGCGCTTAACCTGCATTAAGAATCAGAAGAATACGAAGTTAGGACATTGGCAGATATAGCAATGTCAATCGAGTGTCACTGATTCAAATATCCATGAATTGTAGCGTAATTGTGATAACGAACACATAAAAACGCGATAAATGAAACTGGGAAAGGAATAACTGAAATTCAATTACCACGAAGATTGTAATCAGGTGCAAATATATAATGAATCAGCACCATGAATAGTTGTGCTTTGATTACAACAGATTGAGCGTAGAAGCGCTACAGTAAGAATACTTACAAATATCCTTGTTCATGAAATATGAACAAGTTTAGAGGGATGTTCATATGAACATATGAACATCCCTCTAAACTCCTTACATCATTTTTTTCTTTATCTGAGCATAGTGGCTTGCAATAAATCAGAGGGAAATGAGAAATAATGTAGGAAGACCCCTCAAGAGGAATACAATACAGGGAATACAATGAAAAGGAATAAAACAAAAACAGAATTAACGGAATTTGATTCAAGATGTACTATCGTCTGGCACTGAATATTTGATTTCGTTCGGTCCGATTCTCGATTCTGATATGGAATAAGTACAGATCAGAAAATGCGTCATTCAATTAACTATTGTGTATTATGTACAGATGAAATGTGTGGACGATGGATCACTTGAAAAACATGCCAAATTTTTAAATGAGAAAAATTTAGGATTCTAGGACGGTTTAAATGCATAATGTAATACAAACTATTGAAAACAAAATGAAGGCAAAAATTTGACAAAAACGAAAGTGACAAAAAGGTAACACAATACATTCGGCAAACAAATTCCGTAACAAATACAAGATTCTGGAGGATAGCAGTGATTTTAATCAGAAAAAGATAATAATGACCATTTTATAACTAGATTTCATACAAGTGATAACCAAAATCAATCTGATGAAAATAGTATAATTTTATACTGTCTATATGCAATAATAGCAGTGTAATAAGACTGAAAAAGAATCTGTACAATAGAAAGAAATACAAATAAAGGGATACAAATGACAAAAAACAGGTCCCACACAAAGAAAAATGAGAAATCTATACTGCAGTAATAAGAATACAACAAAGCGAATACACCTGACCAGGAATTTTAAAAAGCTTTAATAAAACATGGAAATGGAAGTATGAATAGGTGAATAGGTTCCTCTTGAGAAAGTAAAGCAAAAAGAATGTCGCAATTTTCCTACTAGACCACTAAGTATGAATTGAAGAATTGATTTTGATATGGGAATATCACAAGAATAGAGCTTTATGTAGCACCAAAACAGTTTAAGTTAACAACAAAATTCCACGTTATGGATTTTATTCAATAAAAAATTAAGTAAGCCATATAGTCCATTTCCAATACAAAAACTCTTTAGGTATAACTTTCTCCTTTCAAACAATACCAGTGACACTGGTCGATTAAATCCAACCCATAAAATTGCAAAATCTCGATTAGCTTATTTTAAATTGAAAATGGAAATAGTTCCTGGCGAATTTGATCAAATGCAATGCATGTATGGAAGATGAATACGACTAAGTCATACCTTTTACATCATCTATATTGTAAGGTATCATGAAACACGTGTGTGATGAAACAAAAATCGTAACCCATCTTAGGAGCGTTTTTAAACTGTACCGCATAGATCATGACTTCAAGATGAATTAGAAGATAACTAGCTAGAGCACCATATAATTAAAATACAAGATAGATATGCGGTCACTTGCACGGTGCTTGGGAACATCAAATTAATCTTCAAAAAAAAAAAAGATCTTTTTTAAACAACTTAACCTTTTTTGATATATCACTTTCTGAATCACCACACTGCCATGTGCAATTGCACTAAACAATTTCCATAATATCGAGAACTAACAAAGCATTCTCCACTGCAACAGGAATCTTTATCAAATAAGATTTTAGCTTGTTCTTTGGAAACTCCCCCAAATTAAGATTGATATGGACAATTATAAAATATCGTTAAACAATCAAATCACAGATATTCGAGGATAATGACATTAAAACATACATTTCATTGCATTATAAGGAAAACCTTACATATGGAACAATCGTGAATCAAAAAAGAAAAACAGTGGACAAATCTTAAACCTTGATCAGTTGACAAAATTACATATTGGGTAAGAATGTGATATTAAATTTAAAAAACGACCAAATAAGGATGCCAAAGCCATATTATGACAAAGAGAAATAGTAGAATGAATTCGCTATTTCTCTATGAAAAACAAGGCGCTCCTTCTATTTACAAAATTGAACATCAGAGAGACTATATCAAGGTTTCTTTACACGAGCCAACAAACAAAAGTTCTGCATGGATAAAAGTTAACAATGCAATCAACAAAACTTATCTTCTGTACAACCAAAATCACTTCGACCACTTCAGTGTCATATTTAAATGATACTAAACCAGTCCTTTCAAAATTCCATTTCAATCTCAGTGATGATCTCAGTCTTTCTTTTATTGCTTTACACATATGAGACATTTCGATTTAGGAGATTCCCGTCCTTCAATTTATTCCTGCTTTTTTCCTCTCATTTATATGTATATTTCAAGAGATTGAAATATACCAATATTGCTGGCATAATTTATATTACATTATAAACTGAATTCAAAATTCACATCAATAAAAAATAAAGCAGTAGGTAGTATCGGGGCATGAAGAATACAAAATCAAATCAATAGAATAGTAAAAGGTTAGGATGAAAAAAAAAAAAAAAAAAGAATGGATAGGCAAGCAGACGAATCATAACAATAATACATATATGTACATATTCCGGGAAAACGAGTATAGAAAACACATTCCTGGACACAAAGACTTTGTTCGAAGAAAGCTGAATAGATGGAAAAGAACAAAGATAATGAGAGTATTAAAAGTACGGGAATACACCGTAGCACATAGCATTCTTGCACTAAATTCAGCAACTCATATATTTCGTATTTATTACGATCTATTATTGAGTGGGAGACCATTAATCCATTCTTCTATAATGACAACAGAAGAATGATTGAGTGTATTACTGCGCAACACATACAATGCAATAAATAAGAAACGTATTTTACAACATATCAGTAACTGTGCCTTAAAAAGACTTTAGAAAATTAAAATTTGTTAGTGCACTATTTTACAGAATTATAAATTGACTAAACATGGACATGAGAGCGAAGATCTGACACAAAAATGCAATAGATCACATATGTATTTTCAAACATTCGCTTCGTGTACTTTTTGCAAAAGAACGCAATTATCGTAAATCAGTGGCACATTATTACGTTAAAACCTCACACATAAATAGTACACAGAGCGGTAATCAAATCAACAAGCAAATAAATCTCAAGAAGCACAAAACTAAGAATATCGTTCTGAGTGTCGCAACCCATTAGAACACATTAACTTCACAAAATTCTTACCGTAGTATGTCGTACCAACGAAAGATATTACCTTTCTTCATATTAAAAGGGCCGTGAAAGATCACTAGCTGTATCAGCTGCATGAAAAGGAGGTTGCTGTGGTAGTGCATCATTATTATTAGAAGCACAGTTTGGTAGTAATGTTGCAACCGTACCGGCACTAAACATCCATTGTTCCGTTGTTGTTCCAGTCGCTCCCAAAGGGCCACCATATGACAGTGCAGCCCGTGGTTTTAGTAATCGATCCATTTCCGATTCTGTCACAGTTTTTACTTGCACTGTAAAACTACTTTTCTTTCTTAAGTAAACAACTAAGAGCTTCACTGAATGATTCAAACAATAAGCATTAAGGATTAAGGGAATATGGCAGTCAAGCTTTTAAGTTCGAAGTAAAACTTAGCAAGAAAGGCCAAATAGTTTTTTGTGCTAAATCAATTTAATAACTTAATAACTAAATAAATAAATTCTTGATCAACTTATTTCTCAAAAAAGAAAAAATCTATACTGAATTTAAAGCTTCTAACGTAGTTAAGGACAGAATTTCAAAACAAATTATTTACAAAATGGTGCTTCTGTTTTCATCCGTCGAATAATTTCCTCAGCAGGCTCCATGAATTTAACACACAGAAATGGAGCACCATGTGGACAAAATGCATGCACTACTTGGCCCACTTTCTGGCATAACATTTGTATTTGTTTCTCGTTCTGAAAATTAGGGACCGACGAATAAGTAAGGAATCTGCATATGAATAGAGATATGTATCCGGAAGGTAGTTTTGATAAAAATAAGGCATTATGAAGAAAAACATCACAAAACATTGCATTGCTATATATTAATTAAACAGATATATATCCATAAACAATTAACTTACCACTCCATGTAGTTGCACGAAAACCCACTGATGCTGCTGCGGTTGTTGAAGACCAAACGGACTTAAATTGGAACGCTGATAAGGCCCTACACTTAGTCCAGAGCTACCTACGGGTCCACCTCGTACTGCTGTATGTCCAAATGGCCCGATTCCTGTTAACCCAGATGCAATACGAGACTGTCGGACAGCAGCGGTACCTGTAGTCACTGAGGGCCACATGTCACTGGCAGCAAAAGCAGCTGGGTTAGCAGTACCACTGTTCCATCCTAAGTAACCAGCACTTGGACTCTAAAACAATAGTTGCTTAACAAAATAAAAACACAAAGGAAGAATACTGTTTCAAACTTGGAACAATTTAAAATTATTAAAGGAGATATATTGAAAAAGATTTAAAATTGGCTGAAGAAAACAGTGCAATAAAAGATAGATCCAGACCTCAATTACGTTATACTGTCAGATATTTTTTAATCGAATCATTGGATTTTTCTCGCTAATTCTATTACTGCCGGACAACAGAATTATGGATTCTATGTGGAAACATAACATATTAAGAACAAACATACACATTAAACAATAAAATGATGGTGCAAAAATAATTTACCCTGTTAATAGTCTGCAGATCATTTAAATAATTAGCTGTTGTAGTTACAGCACTCGATGAATTAGTAATCGCGCTACCTTGTGGTGAGCTGTTATTAGCACTACTACCATATAAATAAAAAGGTTGAGCGGCGGAGCCCGTTGTCAGCAGTGGATTTGGTTTACATGTACCTGGAGTTGCATTCGGGTCTTCTGCTACCTAAAAACAATGAATGGGAACTTCAGAAAGAAGTCATTGAAAATAACAGCACATCAAAGATACTAAAATAATAATGAACGGGTCCAATTCCAGAGTAGGAAAAGACATCAATGTTTAGTTTTTGGGCTTTAGTTTGCAAAATTATTTTAAGCAAAAATGGAATTCTACCTTATTGGGATCTCTCCATTCCCATTTCTTCCCCGGAACAAATTCCTGCGGTCCATCATCGACTGAAGCCATTTGAGCTTGTGTCTGACTCTGCTGGGGTGTTGGAGTACCATTACAAGACTGATTAGTTGATGACGATGCTCCTTGGTGTTGTTTCTCATTGGAACTGCTTGGATCATCTTTATCAGTGATATCGGCAGCTGCAAATACGCAAATGATCAAGATTATCAATATTTCGTCGGATATCCTTCCTAGTCCGTTTGACAACCAAATGAAGAGATAGGATGTATAAGTTTTCATATACATCATATCCTTTTGGTAGATAAGAAAACATTATACCGATTACAATTGTTATGTTTCTTGATGACTAGAGCACGAAAAATAAATTAAAAATACACTCATTTATTACCTTTATCACCAGTTCCGGACGGTGGCGGCGACCAATCCAGACTACCAACTTTCCAGTCAATTTTTCCGTCTATTGTCAATAACTGTGTGCCAGTAATGAGACCCGAAACGTTCGGATCTGATGAAGGTGCACACATCTAGAAAAGTCGCTTTATTGATATAGAACTATATTGGGCTTCAGAACAAAGCTGTTAAAAGAAAATCATCATATGAACCTTTGATTGTAATGAGATTGTATGCAAGTATAGATAATCAATACTAACTGTACTGAAAATAAAGCTCGAACTAAAAAATTTTTTTCTCGTAAATTTCACAAACATTTACTAACTAACCTTTTCACTGTTGCAGTCTTGCGCATTCGTTGCATTCGCCTGTTTCCACTGCTGTAGACGGCTCTGTCCATCTTGCTGCTGCACAGGCGCTAAAGTGCCATTAATTAGAGCATTTGAACGAACTGAAAAAGATTAAAATAGGTCACAGAAGGAATTTACTTGACTAAAAAATACACACGAGGATTAATAATTGAGCTTCCAACCTTTCAATAATTGTTCATTTATTGAATTCCGCAGCTGCACAATTTCATTCTGTAAACCGTTTATTTCCACTGCTAAACGTTCCGATTCAACCTAAAATTTGATTGTCATATTTTATTGCATAGAATTAGCAGCTTTACCTTGAATGTTTGTTAATCTTTCGCCATATAGACTAAATATGTGATACATAGAATGATTTCATCTGCAATAAGAAATGTTTATAAATGTACTCCCACCTTCTGTGCTGGACTACTCATTGCGCGCATAACTTGCTGATATTCTTGCTGAGCTTGCTCAAGCTTAGGGAACTTTTGAAGAAGAGCGTTTAAGATAACCAGGGCACTCTGCGGCAATGGACGATTAAGCATCGAAACATCTATTAGGCCTTTATTAACTGCGATACGGATCTGTAAAAATTTTAAATGAACAAATGTAAAAAATTGTTTGAAAAGTGATTGTAATGAGGCATTTTTGGGTGAAAGTGATCATAAGAATTTCTTCAGATGAAAACACCAGGTAATGCTATTGCTAAAACGTTGTTCAGTATTACTTGCATAATGCATAATTGTGACAATCAAATGTTTCCTAAGAGCAACTGACTTAAATCATACCCGATCAGCAATCTGTTGTGTAAGTGAAGTGTACGGTGCTGTTCCTGCAATACCACCACTTCCAATATCAGGTCGAATCACTGCATTATCTAGTAAACCATGCATTCCAATGCCACCTACAGAAGGAGGCCCAGATACCTGAAAAGAAATATTGAAGTCTGTAAAATCAAAACTGACATGCTTTTCTTCCTCATCCTCTCAATAATTCGAGGGTATCGGGTGCGATAAAACAATGACAACCAATTCTTTTAAAATTAAAGAATAAAAGTCACAAACATTCGCAACAGAAAGTAATTCATGAATTTATGTCACAAATCATTAAAAGATCTGGTAGATGGTGGTTATCACCGACATTATCGAAAATATCAAGCTGGAAAATCACAAAATTCAAAACAGTTGAAAGAAAACTGAAAATAAGCGAAGTTTGAGAAAATTATTGAACATATAAAACATTAACCTTATCACCCCATGCACTGGGCTGTTGCTGCCATCGTTCTTGGTGTCCCGATGACGAAGGCTCTGGATGAGAACCTATAGAAACACATATTTGGAGAAAAGATACAAATTGAATAAGGCGGTGCAAATGAGATGCTAGTCCGAGAACTTCTCAGATATCAAAAATGCAAATAAAAAATTCTGTAAATTCAAGTAGCAAACTCTTACCATCTGGCCACGGTCCATTACCAGTTGTAGTTGGAGTTGAAACGTTTGTTCCAGTTGCTGAACAGCAGGAACTCGTTGCATGTCCTATACCGGGACCACCCATTATGGCACCGTTGACGCCCGTACAAACGGTACTACCGTTTGATGATATTGCAATGATGTTCCAGTCACCGCCGCTCGGTATTGCACTTTGTATGTGGGAATAATCATCCACCTCAGCATCTTTCCAACGTTTTATTTCCTGCACCAAACATTTACGTCGAAGAAATGCAACAGGAAGTAACTTCAATATTAAGAATCGTAAAACGCAAAGAATTTTCAAACTCACTACAGGTTGTTGACTTGGGTCACCCCAAATGGCAGTACCAGTATCACGTTGCACCTTCTTTTGCTTTGGGTTTGGATCGTGCCACATCATATCGTTATTCATTTCCTGCGGTTGTGGGGCAACCCACGGACCAGGCGTTTGAGGATTTGGGTCATACTGCAAAAGAAATTTTGAGACACTGGAGCAATGAGCTCCAATGATTTTAGGGTGCATATTTATGAGAGCTGGATAGAATGAAGGGAGAATAGAAAAATTTTTGAGAAAATAGTACGAGCTTTAAAAATTATAAGCCACACAAACAAAATTCAATTTGCAAAGAAAACATACAAAAAAAAATTGAAAATTTTTTCTCGTAAATTGCTTAAAATAATAAACCTGCTCATTGAGATTTGGTAATGCAGAAGCTGATGGTTGCTGAAGTGTCGGATTTTGACCCCAAGCTGCCCCTACTTGCGGCGGCAGTGCTGCAGCTGCAGGATGAGCCGCTAATGTAGTGTTGGTCCACGGTGTTGCTGCATCGTGACGATGATGTGCCACTGCCGCAGCAGCTACAACTGCTGCAGCCGTAGCCCAGTCGGGGCCCGTAGTGCTTGATGTAGCTGCGGCATGTACTGGCCACTGAGTAACGGCTGCAAAGAAAAGATTTTATATACTTGATTTTAATAGATCTTAATGTGCAAATGAATAAAGCAAATTTAAAGTGATAAATGGAACACCTACGTGGAGCCCAACGTGTATTCGCTGCTGCGGCTGATCCCCATTCCGTCGCTGATATTTTCGCATCAGTGGTAGCATGTATATTGCCAAAGCCTGCCAAACTACTCGTATCCCAAGGAGTTTGCTGAACAAATACCAACTAATAACAAATGAATGTACCTTAACTTGACTATCATTTCTAAAAAAAGATTTTTAGATCTTTCTTAGAACTAAGTCTGGAAATAACAGTATTTCTTGAAGACAACAACTGACTTTTTGAAGTGGAAACAAAAGATCTAACAAATTAAATTATCAATTCCTTCTTTAAATCACCTGATCTACTTTTACTTGGTTCCACTGCTGCTGTTGTTGGTCGTATCGTCCCTGCACTTGGCCTTGACCACTACGTCCGACCATATTTTTCTTTGCATGTTCGGCATATGTAGAAGCACCTGTTCCTGTATTTGGTGACGGTGTGCCTGGCCACTGTAATAAGCAATTTATATAAAGCTCAAGATCAAATATACAGTGATAATATCAATATTAACAAAAAAAAAAATCTATGGTTTAAAGACCAGCTCGACACTTGTAGCATTAATTTTCATCCACTAGGATTAACAAGCTTTAACGCTCGAGCAGTTGGAGCTCATGAATCCAGTACTATTATGTGCTTTAGTATTGAGCTTGAACGGTATATTACTTGTGCAGCAGCTGAGAGTGGCCATGGATGGGCTGGACTTGGACCACTCGCAACATGTGGTCCCCATTGTGCACTTTGTGTATTCCATTGCTGTGTTTGGTGATGATCAAGCCAACGCTGTTGATTCCCTACGCCTCCATGTTGATCCTTTACCCGTACACCTACAAATCATTTAAAAATTAAATGGTTTTCATCATATCATCATAGTGGTGTCACAAAATACAAACCACAAAGTATTAACAAATTTTTTTTAATATATTTGGCTCATCAAGCTCATCATAAACACACCAGTAGTTCGGTCAATTAAAATGATTAAACACACCAGTAGTTCGGTCAATTAAAATGATTAAACAAACTCACGAGTCCCGCTAATATTTCTAGGTACAAAGTCAATTCATTTGTAGTAATAATCAATAAATAAAAATATAATTCTGAAGCAGAGTTCAACATAACGATATCCCCCTACACATTAATCCTCATTAGAGCAGATTTTATAGGTAAAGAGATCGATGTACACTAACCACTAAATGATGGCTGAGATCCTGTAGCAGTACCACTGCCAGAACCAGTCGATGAATTACCATTGCCGCCACTGGAACTAGACATTGCAGCAGGAGCGTTCGAATTTCTAATGCTGCTACCACTTCCACCAGGCCACATTTGTTGAGCTGCCAAAAATGTGAGAGTTTTAGCTTCACGTGCGTGTATAATTTTACTGTATCTGTTATTAAACCTAAAAATAATGGAGTTTATTGACAAATAGGTGACAGTACAATAACGGAAAATGCAGTTCCAAGGATTCAACTACAGTTCCTGTCCCCTAAATTGCTAAACGAAGCACTTAAGATAAATAAAATCAATGCGAACAAAGAGACTCAACCCTAAATTACTTTCACTCAAATCATTGCAAAAATACTAAGAAACACCAGTACGAAGATGAGACATGTTACTTATATGGATAAACAGTGAGTAGAAATTATCTGCAAGAGGAAAATACAAAATTCCAGAAAAAAAAGAGTAAAATCTTAAAACATAGAAACTAAACCCTTTTTCTCTTCTTTGAATTATTGCGAAAACAATCTGAAGGGCTACAATTTGGAGGGAATGCAACAGTAATTATGACATGGTCTGTTTTCCAGATACTGCGATATGTTCAAGATAAAGCGACACAGCAAGAAAACTGTTACTGACTGAAGAGGTCAGGTCAAATAACGAGTGACATACGAAAACTACCTATCGATTGGATAAGTTGAGGCAATCAATGACAATGGCAAACACAGACAGGAAAGTCGACTTTGTAAGACTTAAGAAATGGAGTAGAAGTAATTGTATGGAGCTGAAAAACTGAACCAAAAATCATCCAATACAGTCATTCTAACAATACTTTTTTCCGTCCCATCAGTACAACACACCTCCCCGCCATGATATTACTCCCACTACACTTCATAGTTCTTACTATTTTCACTTGTTATGATGTTTCCCTGAATGTTTTTCTCTATTATTTCCTCTATAGGGTAGATTTGAGATTGAGACCTCTTTCTGCAGAAGTTAGAAAAGAACTTCTTTCCCAACTTTTGGCTTCTCTCATTTTACCATACATGCAGAAATATTCATCTCTTACGCATAACTTTTTTTGCCAGATATAACCTGAACTACAGATTGTTGCGAGACGTAAGTCATATCATATGAATATGAAATAATGCATGGAATGATTTTTTTTGAAATAAATGTTTAAATATTTAAAATCCTGTTGAGAAAAAGGAAAAGACTCAACTCCTGCTCCTCCTACGTTTTTCCCACATATATTTCATAATGGTTTACTTCGATATTGGTCAGTAATTTGACAACAGATAGACTGATAAATTACTGCAACCGCAGTTGTAGCTAGAGTGCAAGACAGGACACTACGTATAGTACGTATCTGTATACGAGACAATGAATTAACAGTTAACTAGCACTGCGACAAATCACTGATAACAGATGTAAACAGCATGACAGTATTATCTAAACACATTTACATTTCCATTCACTTTTATATCAACACAGGAAAACACTGATGTAATATGCCGAATTAAAACTAATAAAGAGTAATGAATTAAATTTGGAATGAAATAGAAGGGTGGAAAACATGAAGAACCACTTTTCCCTTTTACCAGTCAATAGCAACCGTAAAAACCGAGCAGTATAATTTTATCACTCATCAAATAAACCTTGTAAGATAGAGAAAAATATGAAGTAGAAGGAATACCGACAAATAATAAGGAAAAGTGATCGAATCAGAAGATGGACACGGCTGCAATCATTCAACTGCAAATGAAACACGTCACATACAATAATTACACGTTTTACACAGTTCATATGCAACACAGCAAAGACTGAAAATAGAGCAGTGACAGACTACTGTAACCTGATATACCCCGATACATAATCAATACTGGGTCAGTGAAGTACTCCAGCATATCACCCACCGATGCACTGGCCGTCACACACACGTACACACACACGCACACACACACATACACACAACTGAGATTATGTGCAGGAGATGTAAATAGTGAGCGCCTACGACATCAGCACACTCTGTCTCAGCCGCTGCCGCTGCTGCAGAGGCGATTTGAGTGTGTGTGTGTGTGTCTGTCTGTCTGTCTGCCTATCTGATGTTTATGTTTGCAGCACATTGGTCTGCTCTCTGCATGTTCCTGGCATATGTTGTCGGTGACATGCTTAGCTGATGTATGTGTCGTGTTATAGACAGACATTCAGTACGCCCACACCTACACGTACGCGAGATTCAGCTGCTGTTCAATCGATCTTATGTGTGTGTGTTGCTAAATGATTGATTGACGTACATTTATTGCTCTGCAAGGACTATTTGAATACACTGAAGCACAGTTGACCTTTGCTAGTAAATGACTCACTGTGCTATGTCATCCAAGGGGTGTACTGTGATGGTCGGTCATGCGACATAAATGACGTGTATAGACGTGCGACACTTTCCCTCCACTTATCATAGGCAACAGATCATACGAATTGCTATGCATCTGTCCATCACCACATACATACATATCATCTAGCCGCCCACATCCATCAATGTGCATGTGACCTTCGCGCTTTCGCTGATCCTCGTGGAGGGAGTAGTAGTCAAGGGCACGTGACAAAATAAACATTCCCGTAGTGTTAGGGTAGCTTCGAGAGAGTAATAAATGTGTACATAACTTCAAGCAGTCCTTCCAATTGCCGTCTTCAAAAAGAGAATCGAACCAGAAATTCGCCAAAAATTTGCAAAAAAAAAGTTTCATATTGTCAGTGGTCTCTAGATTAGCAATTTATGGAGAATTGATGATGGACACTTCTACTAGCAGTTAAAGCTTTTCCCGAGAACATATTCGGGTTGTTTATTTCTCATTGAACAAGTAGCAAATTGAATTATCTCACAAAAGTCAACGAGCAACTAACTTACGCATCTGAAACAAAGACAAAGCTTGGAAGGAAAGAGGGAGAGAGAGGTCAAAGCAGAAATGATACTATCGCAGGTATGAAAAAAGTGGGCAAGTGCGCAGTGCTGAATTCGCTAATCACATTTTGTTGACAAAATATTCGCACAATATCACTAGGCCATAACATTCACCAGGCCATAACAGTATTAGCATCAGGGACAGAGTGTTCTGTACTATGAATCTGATGAGAATACTAAGCAGTAAACTAGACTATAAAGTATTACTGTAATGAACAGTTTATCAGTTTTGGTCTATATAGAAATTCCAGAGGGTAGTCCATAAATGATAGCTCAGATAATTTTATCAATAAAATTATTTGATCAAGAAGTGTTTTTCTAATTATTAGCTATCGATGCTTTTAATTCAGGTGCATCTTGCAAATGATTCTATCCCACCTACTTTTAAATATCTTTAATTACTGATAAGCTGATATCGCTATCATTTTGTTATACAAAAGTAAAATTAAGCTCACTGAATGAGTAATTCACAGAATGTCATTGCTATCATTTACTCAGTGTTATTTGTTGATTGTCAAAACAATAACAATAATAAACCTAATTATAACCTCTGTAATTAGTATCACATTTACATCATCCGTAGCGATCAACTGCTATAGTGCACTTAATCAATAAATCTTTCTCATCGCAAAAAGTTTTTTAAACATTATTTGTTGGAGATGGAATTGTCAATGCATAAATATTTCAAAGCTAATCAATTTCCAAATGCTACAGGTTGAGATTGCAGTGATATGTTATTTACTATTTACGGTTAATTACATACATTATTATTAAATGATACCTATTGCAAGCTAGCCTTCCTCAGTAACCCTTTTATTGTTAACAAAACGTTATTGTTTATTCTTTTTTTTTCTAGAATCAAACTTTACATATAACATTTTTTTTTTTTTTTTTGGTTGACATAGAACGAAAAATGATTTTATTTAATTTTTTTAATTTTATTTAATGTCCTGTAAATCTTCGAGAGTATTTTCTTTATCAATTCCCATCATCTCCGAATCACCTCCCTCTGTTGATGGTCCTTCCTCCGTTGATGGTACTTCTTCCTTCACTGTTGATGACTAAAAATAAAGTTCTCGAGAGTGAGCACTTCTCTGCACCTATCTATTGGCCATCAATGATGTAAGGCCCATCTAAGAGTAAAGAAGACTCTAAAGCATTGTTATTCAAGTGAGTTCTGCCAGTCTCTTTTTAAATTTATAACAATCAAAAGAAGAATGATTTTCCGGAAAGCAGCAGACCGAGTCTTTCTCCACTTGTTCATCCGGATTTCTATGTCTTTTAGGCATCACTTTACCAGCTACATCATCAAAATAGCGCCCACCGCTTTCCCAATCATATGGTGATTCATCTTTGATGCTATAAAAAAGAAAAGAGTGTCTAGAAGTTTGACTAACTCATCTCTTCCAATTATTTTCAAATTCAGATCTGTGATTTCGATCTAAGATATGACATATGGTTCGTTCCACAGCTGAACTTTTTGTCTAAGATGTTTCAGTGCAACTATTTGCAAATTTTATTTTTAATTCATACTTTTTGCTTGATAAAGTATCATCAAATTTTTTAACGATAAATTCATAATTCGGCAAATCGTTATATTCAAGTCCCTTTAGATATGTATAAATTGTTGTGAAATTTCCAGGACATTGCTATAAACAGTCAGTTTCTTTTTTGAATACAATATAGTTGTTATGGATTCAGAATACAAAGCCATCATACTACTATAATGCTTTCCAAGTCACCCAAAAAAATTTTTTTTGCGTTTACTAGAATTAGGAAATAAAATTTTGAAATGATGAATAGAAGCTGTGCATTCATAAGATGACAATTATCATCAATTGGTGACATTGAAATTACAATCACTTTCTCCAGCTTTAAATAGTGAAAATTTACGTTGAAAAGTTTTTTGTCTGGTATGCTTGCTTTGACAGTGGCACACTCACGTCGATTCAGTCCTCGCCAAGGTAATTCACCAGTGATAAGCTCAACAATGGTATATATCAATGATATCAAATCGTCATGTCTACCTTGTTCTTTATGTTGGTGTACATTAATGGAACAATAACGAACGGTACCTCTAAAAGTTACCTGAAAAATTGGTTTCATTAATGTGAAAGAAAAAGAAATGAATGCCATCAATGTCTTTCAATTAGTATCATAAATTTCAAATTGTTCAAACTAAGCTATTATTCCAACATTTCTATATATCATTTTGTTGAAGATCGGAGGTTAATTGATTGTTTCCTTGAGATGTTATTGACAAAATACAAAAGCATCTCTTTAATTTAATGAATTTTTTTTGGTTTTAAGAAGAAGTCTTATAAACTTTTTTTCTTGGCTCTCGAAGTTTCATTTCATTTGTTCCTTGTACCGGTAGAAAAATTTGTCGTGATAAGCCAAAATCAAATAAGAATAGAATTCGTTTTGTAGACGGTGTTGATCCGAGGGAAAGATTGAGCGGTTTCACATCACGATGTATAAATCCAGTAGTGTGCAAATCTTTCAGAGCCTAAAATAATTGCTAAATTAGAAAATCTGAGAATATGCTAGTCATATTGGACATTAAGGCAGAAGCAGTGACAAATATGAAGTAATGTCTTTCCCATAATTACTAGCATTTAAGCATAAATAAATAGAAAATTACAATCAAAACAAGTGGTTTTCAGGTTTGATAAGCTTCACTGATTCTTTTATTTCTTTAATCAATGGGAAATAAGTAATGGTACAAGAACTTGTCATAAGAACTGAATTACCTTCAATAACTCTCGAGGTGCCATTTTAGGTTAGATCAGGGATTAGGTGGGTTTCTGTGTTTAGCCTTCAGTGATTGCTTATGATAGTTTCAGCCCTGTTCCGTAAAACTGATGGGAATGCTAATTAAATCAATGATCGTAATCCTAGTGATTACTATATTATCATTACTAGTATTGTGGAATAGCAAAAATATGCAAGGACAAATTAACCTACCTCGAGAGTTCAAATTGTCTCTTGCTAAAAGAGAAACATATCTTAGAATATCATAGCAGGTTAAACTGATCATTTCACCTCTATACCAGTGTTTTAATCATAGCTAAGCCAGAAAGCATACTTGTAATCCTTGTTTGCCTAATCTTAGGCTTGTGCTTGTAGTGAAACGTCTCGAAGGCATCATATATCGTAAATCACTGAGATTTCTACAAAACATCAAAAAGCGTTTTGATTATTCCATTGAATGTTATTTGATTGAAAGGTTTATAATTATGCTGAAAAGGTTTGTAATTAGTAGCTCACGTGTTGACGTGGACGTGCTTACTTTCCGAGAAGTGACATTATCATATAATTAAAAGTGCTTGTACGGCCTGCACAAAATAACCGGCAAGCGTGTTTCGATTTTTGCATTTTTTTCAACACGAATACTTCCATTTTCAGTATCTCATCATTACTATTCATCATTAGTGGTTCCACTTTCATTGCTGCATGAGCCTGAAAATTTAGATGCAAATTCGATATAATAAGATCTTGGCTTCTTTGTATAACACTGCATCAAATTTATCGTTGAATAATGAAACCCTGAATTTCTTAAGTTTTGCGTTCTTTTTTTATCTCAAGAAAATTTAAATGAATCTAAAAACAATAGGCTGGTTAACTCATACTTTCGGGTTTGAAATGTTGGCCAATAGGAAAACAGTACCACAGCTGCCTTCACCCAATTTCTTTTTAATTGTCCATTGCTCTGCGATCACAGCACCAATTCTAATTTTTGGTTTCAAATTTAAATCTCCCATCAGAACAATCACAATATCCTCTTTTTTCGATTCCTCGCAAAAGAGTTATCAAGGAATAATACACACCACAACACACTCACCAGCCGAATATTCTATCAATTACAAAATAATATTTACTCGTTTCCTTCAACTCTTTTTATACTAACAATATTTGCATATTATTTAAAAGATTTGATAAAGATCGAAAATCTCCTTTGTAATATGTCAAAAACTAATGAACTTAATCTTTTATATGTTAAAACTATAATTAAGTGATCACATAATCATCATTAGATAGCACTTTAATGCTATCCTTGGTGATAACAATGATAATTTTTTCTTGACTTCTCTTTATTCACTTTACAAAGATAGAATTTGGATATAAGTGGATGTTTCTCGGATATAATTATCCAGTAATGTATATTGATCAGCACTTCAAACAAGAATATCATTGTGCAAATTTATCAATAAATGTGTGTGTATGTGTATGTGTGTATGTATGTGTATGTGTGTTTTCTATGGATGGATAATTTCTTAAATGCAAAGTGTATGTCGCATAAGTATAAGTGGAACTTAAATTAGAGAATAGGTAGGAGCACGTGCATGTCACATTTCCATTCTATCTTTATTCCTACTACCTCCTTTCTTCTATTTCCTTTAATTTCTTAATCTCGAGACTTTCAAATCTTTGCACTTACCATTTCGCTTTCTTAGCTTTTTTCTTTTAAATGGCTTAACATGCTTCTTTTCTTCTTTTTATGCCTCTTTTCATCTGAATTATATGCTAAATTTCCTTGTTTTTTTTTTTTTTTTTTTTAAATTTTTAACAGAAATGATAATTATACAAATATGAATCAGTCTATTGCACCTGCAAAAGGAATGTAAATAGACTAAAATTATCGATTAAGGCTTGACAAGCAAAAGAAAACATTTTGGACTCATTTAATTTCATCTCATTTTCTGTGCTGATTTGTCTTGTCTAGATCACACATTTAAAGCTCTTTTGAACTATTAGTGTACTTTTCGATGGTTGTGTGTTGTGTTCATCTATTTCAATCATACCTTCATTTCATCTTTCAAATATAAAAACATAAAAACATTCGGTAGGTATAAATACAGCAAAATTTAAAAAAAAAGCTGAGATATTCAAAATAGGATAACAAAAATGATAATGATAGTGATAACGTTAAGGTGAAGTGTACTTATCATAGCTATTGCTTTTGCTTCAAGCTTAGGTTAACAATTGACTGATGCTAAACAACCTTAAGCATTTGACGAGAAGAAGCTTAAACGATAGTTATTAATCAAAATAGTAATCCTTTCTCATTTTTCTGTCTTGTTGTTTCTTTTCTTGTCCGTTTTATTCGTTCATTTTTCTTATTATTATTTTTTTTTTTTTAATTTCTTTTTCTTGCCTAAATATCATTTCATCGACTTTAAAGTTTTGGACTGGAGCCTAGGCTCTAAAAAGATATCAAAAAGCTCAATTTGGAATATTTGGAGAATTAAAAATATAATATAGTATGCCTGTAAAATAATAATAAATGCATCTGTAGAATAATGCTTCCTTGGCTTTGGCTTTGGCATCGATCGCGAGCTTTCGTGCTCTGAATGTACCTGCATATTACAGTACTACTTCTTCAACTGTTAGAGTACGGTAAAGCCAGCAGAGAGTTACCGTCACTGCTTCCAGGGAAATGCTACAGTTGCTCATCAGAAAACATCCTTAAACGCTGGGTTAGAACTTATCATTGCATCCTAGCATATTCCTTCTTTTTTGCCATAAACGAAATTCGATTGTGATGGCAATCAAATATTTCTGAGATTTGATGAACTCAAAGACTTTTACGTATAGCAAAGATTAACTCTAAGACTAAATCTGCCAATCTTACAATGATTTTTATTTAAAGCCACAAGATAGTTCCAATCATATGCATTACTTGCGGCAATTGCCTTATTTCGCAAATGAGTCATGTGATAGAGTCAAAAAGTCACTGCCAGTGGTATCGTGTCACCGAAGTGTGTGCGTCAAACTCGTTATTCTCAGTCCATCATTTGGCCATGAAATTTGTGGTATATTATTTACTTTCTTAAGCATCAAATGCCAAGTATATTGCCAATAACCTAGCAACATCCAATAAAGTTAAAAGTCCTTAACAATGCTGATAGTTTGTGTGTTTTATCAAAATACCAAAATCCGCTCGAGATTTCCTTATAATAACATATTTGTGCATGCCAATCTAGATGGAGAAGCGAATATGATAATTAGCAGATCTGACTTGTTCTAAGTTTAAAACTAAGCTGAAATCAAGGTTAAGTCAAATTGAAACTTTGCAAATGATTTTTTCAGTGTATAAGAGCATTACAGGACAGAGTCCTACAATAGTTCGTGATTGTTGGAGTCGAGCTATGTGGATGGATATGGATAGGAGTACATTCAGAAGAATAATTCAGGAAGGTAGTACAAAGGTTGGCGATAATCATCTAAAGAACACTCATTAGCAAAGGAAAAAAGGAAACTGTATATTCGGTGGTAGTTTAAAGCAGACAATTTCAGGCGTTTATAAATTCAAAATATACCCAATTATTCAATATTTGAAGTTTTCTTTCAGAATATTGTAACATTGTTTCCTATTATTAGAATACTTTCAATTCAAATATTCAAGTTCTACAGCATACAACATTTAGCCATACCATCATAACTTTTAATTATTTTTTTTATGCTTTTGGCTTTTAAGATCATATTATGGTCATATTGATGAGATCAAAAGAAAAGCAGCAAAAATAAGAACACAAATTAGACTTGTTGTACAATACTTTCAAGCCGCAATAAAAAATCCAAAAAGTTTATTGAAATAGAAGTTTGTAGGGGGCAGTTATTTAAAAACTCCAGTGTTAATTTCAGTTCAGGGAACAAAATTACCAGTCGTTTCATTATCTCATTTGGATTTTTACTAAAATTGATAATTGTTTTCCGAAGAAAATATTATAGTTATAAGAGATGGATAAATTATCATGACATTTCATTTTTTTTAATTAAGTAACAGATTGATTTATTGAATTATTGGATTATTTGAAATGATTGTTGCAGGAGCAAATTGATTGAAAATGTCATTTGTTCTTCTTTTAACTCATTGAAATATCACTTTTAAATGATTGCAATTAAAAAATTTTGAAGCTATTTTCAGATTCAATTGATGGATACCAAAATTGAGCGTGCAGAGGGTATTTTGTATGCTTGTAACGGATATCTTTGCAATGCTGGTACTGCGAAACTTCATTCTGTCACTGTCATCCTTATATTTTTTTTTATCATTTATAGTGTGCTATGCATGTAAATAAATGTCAACTAATGTTTCCTATTTCCATCAATTAATTTCATTTTCTTTCACTAGGAAAAGATTCATTGAAAATTTCCAGTAAATATGAAAATATTTTGATGATATAATTCTTCGTCTATTATTGATTACAAAATTTTTCTGCACCTATTTTATGAAAATTGTGAATTTCATAACTGAGAACTAACTTATTATAGTTGACAATAGTATTGATGTCATATTTGATTCCATTCATTGAATGGTTCCATCATTTAATGGAAAAGAAAAAAAAAAAGAGAAGAAAGGAACGAAAAGAAAGTTTTGTTCCATTTTCACTTATCAATAAAATTTATATCGATGCTTTCTCTCATAATAGTTTGAAATTATGAGTGATTTTTTAAAATGATTTCTAAATGGTTGAAAAATTGTCAATTTCATCAATTCTATTTATTATTTTTAGAAGTCAAATGATGTATGTGTCGGATACTCATTCGGCTTCTCATATATTTGATCTTTTACTTGTAATTTTGTTTATAATAAAACATTTATCAAAAAACTTTCATGCTCAGCTACAAAAATTCAACAGAACAGAATTACCAATTTAATTATTTATGAACAAACAAAAGAATTCGAAAGTAAATGATTTCAAAAATACATTGAATTTGAAGAAGCATTATCTTCGTTTGATTTATAAAATAGAAATAATGCATATAGCGTTGAATCGATCGTTCTCAAAGTTTATGCAAGCTAAAATGAGGCATTATTTATTTGAATTTTCTACAGGCAAATTTTAAATTTAAGTCTTCGATTACGGAAATTTATTCATACGGCACATTTCTTGGTAACGTGAATCGCTGTTCGTGGAATTGACCTTTGTCCTCATTTTCCGAATCATCATAATCATATATTCGATCATTCTGTTGTTTTTTGGAATCTGTAGTTAAATGTTGTTCTTTTTCCTTTTCTTTACTTCTTCCTCTAAATGGTCTTGGAAAAGAAAAGTGAATAGGTTCAGCTGGTGGTTGATTCCGTATACCATTGCTGGCGCTGAATGGAAATGCAGGTTGTATCGGTAAACTGGATAACCATTCCTCAAAGGTCGGGATTTGTTCCGGAGAAAAGATAGGTGTGTCAACTCTTCCTTGTTTTTTCTCGCTATTCTCTTGCATCCGTGACATTTCGTCGTCACTTTCTCCAATCATTTTCGAACTACTCTCACCACCATCACCATAATCATCATTATCATCATCATTAACATCATCAACATTGTCATCATCACGATTATCATCATCGTCATCACCCTTCTCATCATAATCATCTCTGATGTTTCCCTTATTTTTGCTATTGGTATCTTCACTACTGTTTTGTGGCCACCACTCATCACCGCCATTTCTATTGTTCTCAGGTGATTGCAACGGGATCCGATGCCTATTATTGCCATTTACGTCTCTAGAATCACTCTCAGGATCACGTTCCTCGTTCATCTCATGTCTTTGCTCATCGACCGCTTGCATTTCTGAAAATTTGTCTGGATTTTCAAGCTTCGGGAAACTATTATCATCCCCATTTTGTTTCATTTTATCGTAGTCTTCGTCATCAAATTCAGAAGAATCAACGGTCATTGTCCGTGCCATAGTAGCAGCATCTGATATCGAACTCTGCGCATTTGTGGAATTAGCAGTGTGAATATCTGATAGTTCTTTGATATCCATTACTGCTCGTTCTTGTTCATTTGGTTCTGTTATCTGGACAACTGCAGGTTGATTCTTATTGATACTGCTTTGCTCAACTAAACCAATATTAACCGTGGTTTTTGGTATACTGACTGGTAGTGATGTACCCGAAGATGTCTGAGATACCTTTATTTTTAATGGCTCTTTAACCATCGGTATAGTTTGCCTACCAGTGTGATTCATTTGTAGTTTTAGTGGAGTAAATTGTTGGAAAAAATGGATTTCTTCTCTTGTTTCTCTCGTTCCACCCTGCAACGGAGGCACTTCTAGGACTGAAACCGAATTTTTCACCATTTCGTCGTCATGACCGTTTTTTATTGATGAGTTTGCTTTTTGTGGAATTACAAACTGAAATTTTTCCTGACTTTCTCTTTCATTTGCTGATGCTGTGCTTCTTGCACTACTCGTTGTTATGGTTGACTGGAATATCGAAACAGGATCATGTAATCGATCTCTTTTATCTCGGAAATCTAGTTTTGCTGGTGTTGCAATACCAGTGTTTTTTTGCACGACTGGTAGATCGTGTTCGATGGGACCAATAGTAGTAGTAGTAGCACCAATTTTTTTATTACTTTCTATGATACTACGATTCACTTCACCTGGAAATGTGCTTTCTTCTTCCTGTTCCTCAGGTTTTGCTTCAGTTTCAGCTACTGGCCATAAGAAACTATCAAGATCGGCCACCCCGACAGTAGTACTAGTAGCATCGGTATTGACAAACTCTTCCCGCTTCTCGAGAAATCTGTCCTCCATAAGAGTAAAATTTGCATGCAGGAGCTCATCATCAGTATCATCTTCCAGCAAATCCGCTTGAACATTTGCCATATTCATTTCCTCACTCTTCTGATTAACGTCATAATTCTTAATAGTATTCATATTGTAGCCCGGAACATATTCCGAATAAGGTTCTTCAGAATCTTGTGCTTCCAACCTTTCTTTATCATCTTTCTGTTTATAGTTATTGAGATAAGTTGTTGGTATATAACCCGCTATCATCTGCACGTTATAACCGATAAGCTTAGCACCAGGTGGTACTTTCCAGTTTTTCGATTGCGCATTTTTTGATAACACGGATGACAATTTCTTTTTTGAAAGTGATCTCGAAATCTCGCCATTTTTTCTACCGTAATAATTCCTTCCATTGTCAGCTAATTTAGAGTCTATAAGCGTCGCATCAATATCTGATTGTTCTTCCAAGAGACCATAAACCGGTGGCGGTAATGAATCCGCAGTCTGATACGGTGTTAGAGGACTGAACTTTGGTTCTGCACCAACCTGAACGCCTGGAAATAATTATTATTAGGTGTGACATATGATGAGCTCATAAAAAACGTGAATTAAATTTTAGTTATCCAAGTACGACCATATCTTTAAGTTAATAGAATTAATAAATAAGTTAAAGATTTAATGAGTTTTAAAGAATAATAAATTCCTGATAAGTTAGTAAAATTTAATCACTTTACCATTTAAAAAAGTTTGATATTAAAATAATGAACATACTTAATTAATTAAGTATTTTTGTTGTTCAACAGATTTTTGTTGCTTTTTTCAAATATAAAATCAGATCAATGCAATAAATTTGATAACTGGAAAACCTGAAATAGTTCAAAATCAACTCACTGGAAGTATATCCGATGAGAGTGCTAATTAAGATGAATGTATAGTAAACTGGCAGCATGCACTTTTTATAGATGCAAAAATATCAGACGAATTTAACAGACAAGATGGTTTATATAATTTAATAAGAAATATACATTATTAGATGTTGTTCCTCCTGGAATGAGGACAATTGCGCGAGAATGGATGGGAGAAAAATAGGATGGTTTACTTTTTCAATAAATAGAACATACTAACTGGGGGAGTTATTTTCGATGACAAAGCTGGAAAATTTTCCTCTCTTTCATATCATCCATCATTATTATTTTATTGTAACATTACTTTTATGAAACTATTTATTAACAATTTGAAAGGAATTAATGGCAGAAGGAATAAAATGAAGGAAGAAATGGCATTGGAAAGCATTCAATCATTCATCCTTTTTCAAATTCATTCTACAAATTTGATTATTATTACTTTTAAAAGCACATTTATCCATCGAAAGCAAGAAGATATTGGGATGTATCAATCAGATAAATAATGTTTAAAGTTAAGAAACTTAAAATTTTTGATAACTTTAGAAAATAATTGTTATAAATTTGATGAATAAATATTATTATGAAGTGAATGTCATAAAGATTTATTATAACTTAGCTATAAAATATGATACTTAAAATTTCTTCAGTTTATATAACATGTGATTGGAGCTATTTTAAATTATCAGTTATTTTTTAATGTAGAAGGAGAGAGCATTACAGAGTAAGAGGAATAAAAGATGAGAGAAATTAGGAGAAGTTGTGAAGGAGAGGAAGCGAGAGATAATTGACGTTGAGAAGTAGTAAATATCGAATTTTTCTTTTCCACTTCTAATTTAAGAAGATTTCAATCTTTAATGATCTACTAGGAGCACGTGTAGCTTATTTGACACGTACGTAGACATGTATATAGGTTTGAAGCAAGCTTTATCACACTTAACTTCCGATATGAATTGCAAAGCCTGGAAAAAAAAGTTTACTCAAAGTTTGATTATGTATTTAGATTGTTTGCATTCATTGTTTATTTTACGTGCATCAAGTAAGCGTCCTGCATTAATCTAGATATTTTAAAATCAAATGTTGAAAGTTGTTAAACAGTATATTATTTATTTACAAAATTTGTCAAAGTTCGAGTTAACAGTCTTCTATCTTTCTTTTAACACTAGGTAGGCACATCGAAAAGTTAATAAAATTGCAAAAGATGTGAAATCTGGAAATCTTTATTTCAGATTTTATTGAGCAACAGACGAGCAAATATAGGGCTTCAATTTAAACCACAAATATTGTCATTCTAAATGGATTCAGATTCCAAGTTCCATTCAGAATCGTCCAGAGCATCGACATCTCCTATAAACGTAGAAGCTAATTTTTATTCTTTTCAAATATTATTACTATTTCAATGTATCAGTTTGTTATAAATCTCAGGCGAAAAAGATGTTTTACGGGTGTAAAATAAGGACCTAAAAAATAAAGTAAGTAATACAAGGATCTTTTGACGAGAGACCACAACATTCTTTTTTAATCGGTACATGTCAACTGTACTCTTTAGTTACCACAGCATGGGTATCAAAAAGAAAGTGAGGCGAAGCTTTCCATTATGATGACATATTACAACATATTGCTTCTTCTACATGCAGTTATTATGAATCGCAAAAAAGTCTCTTGAATAGGAAGAGAGGTAATGGACAGCTATTCCGAACGAAATCATTTCGTTATTTCTTCAAAGTAGATAACAAAAAAGGTGGCATAAAACACAAATTTTTGTCCTACTACTATTAACATTATAGAAAACGGAGTTAAATTTCGAATCTGTTATCAGCGATCTACCGAGTATTACAACTGCATCAGCTGTACCGATTACAACGAAACAATTAACAGCGCAAACAGTTGGTGGTGAAGACACGTATGACGTAATTACTGTTAGTCCTTCAAGCTCCTCTGACGGAAGCGGCAATGAGTTCGTGAAGATAGAACATAGCGATGTACAACAGAGGTTATTATTTTCTATTATATACTTAATAAGTATTGGCTTTAATGTTTCTGAGATGTAATTGAGATTTCTGAGATCAACTATAAAAGAAAAGGAAAACCTACTAGTAGCTTTAAGATTAATAGTCTATTAAAGTTTATTAAGAAAAGCTTTTCTGGATTATTTCTGCAGTGATTGTTTTTGATTTCCTTTTGTTATGCAAAGGATGTTAATACTTGTTGTGTTGATGAATGAACGATGGAAGCAATATTAAAATATTAGGGATAGAGTAGAATAAGATTTAAAACTCAGCACAACACGTTTTGGAATTGGAGATAAGTAAATAATGAATCAACAATATCCTAAATTCTCCTTTAACATTTCTGAGATGTGACATATATCAGCTACAGCCATCCAAGACATATTCTAGACCACCTCATTTTAATGCGCATTTGAATTTGAGCCGTTTCATGTTTTTCTATACTAGTCTATCGTTATTTTTGTCAAGTTCGCATCTTTTAGTGTTGGTGATACACTGTCGTTCAGAATGGATAATGATGGCGATGATAAGAGCAAAAGAGATCGAAGATATCCTGTTGTAAGTTGTTAATTACTACTTACAATTGTGGATATTTTGAAGTGATATAACTTATTCATTTTTTCAGCATACTTAGCGTACTAGTATTTTGAATTCTAGTTTTTTTCAATTTAGTTTCTTTTTATTTGTCAAAATTTTACATCCCTTCAGATTTCGTTCTTGTTAAAAAAAGTGTGGATGAAATTTTGAATGCTGATGATAGTTTTGGTAATTCGTCCTCTTATTTTGATATCTGCACCTCATACTCAAACTTATGAGGACTGTGAAGAGTCTGAAGAATACTTCTGAAAACATTCCAAATTGTAGAATTGTGAGAACATTACAAGGAAAAAAAAGCTGCTCTATTAAGTGTTAGACAATTATATATCAATTTAGATTTACATTGATATATCCAGAAGATTTGTGTTTAAAGAATGACGTCATTTAAGGTATCTAAACTAGTCTGATGCTATTGTGAATGCTTGAAATGACTAAATGCTACTCTTATTTTCATTTGTCTCTTAGTGAATAAAAGAATTACATTAGTTGTTCCATTACGCTAAGTCCGTTCTATGTTACTCCATCGTTCCTATGCAATTACCGGAACGGGCTGTTTGATTTCCTCCCATTTTTTTTACCATTTCTGTGAATTTATGTCGTCTTCCAACAAAAAAAAAGAAAAAAAAATGGACGCTTCCAATATATTGTTTCATTTTAACTCTCTATATTACATTTGACATGCATCAGAAATCGAGGAAAGTAATTAAAGACCTCCAAGAAGTTTGTGATACTTGCCATTAAATAATGGTTATGTCAAGTGGTGTTGGAGCCCTTATCCCTTTAGAACTCATGTTTCAACGTCTTCCTGTTGTCCATTTTAACCTGGTAACTTCTTTTTTTTTACATTTAACCTCTTAATAGATCCCTTAATTGATACAATAATATTTTTAACTTATATTGCGCATTTGGTATATTTTAAGCTATTAAGTTACATGAGTCTTAAAAATTTATATATAACTTATACAAGGCTGTATACATCGCCTTGCAAGTGACATATGCTAGATTTAAATCTTCAAAACTTTAAGATGAATCATCTAATAATTTTGAAACATACTACTTACTGTCTATCAACCCATTGGTAGGGTTTATAAATTTATCAGGATAGCTCACAAATCAGTCAGTCTTCCTTTTCATCTTTTCTTATCTGAATAAACATGTTGTAATTACGTTAGATCCAGAAAGATATCTTTATGTGATGCACTATATAATTACCAATATTGATGAAAAAAAATATCCTTTAATGCGACAGTGCAGAGTCTAGTCTATAATCCTTGTGGCATTTTGTTTTTTCCTGAAGTAATGAAATAATGTTCAATACAGCGAAATTGCTGCAGGCATTCCTCATAGCGCTTTTTCTCTATAATCCTACCACATAGTGTTTTGCTGGGTATATATATATTGTTGTTAGGTTGAAATGGAAAGGATGGAGAAGAAATTGCAGGAGAATAGAGACGGGCCCTTTGTGTTGGGGAAACCAGTAACATCCTATAATGTTGTCCCTGGAATTATTCGCAATTTCCTCTTCTGTCCTTGTCTCGTCACTTCACTAATTCCTCTTCTTTAACAAATATTTTTGGCAAAAGTATTCCTTAGTGGATATTAACTGATATGGCACGATTCATTGATATATATTGTGTATCTATTATGACACGTTAAGCAGGTCCTTTTTCTAAATTCTTTAATAATCGACTTCTTGTGTATTTTCTTTCTCATCAGTATTCTCATTTTCACAAATAATCATTGTTGTTTTATCATTTTTCATTCTCTGTATATGTTATGTGTATATTGACCAGGTATTATCCTCTGTTGTATTATTGATGTTGTTCTGTCTTATTGTTGCTTCACAGCACAGTTTGATTATGAAAGAGAATAGAAGCAGAGATTGGAAGCATAAGCTGTTAGTCATTGATTGTGCGCAACGTAAGCAGTATTTTTTGTCAGCTGGGCAATGTTGAATATATGTACGAGCAGTTAGTCAGTTAATTGTTCCACTTTCTGGAAGGTTTTTTATGCATGAAACCCACAATCTAGAAGATGCTATTAAGTCAGTTTCATTTGAGCTCGTGGTTTAACGAATACTAATAGTCTATCAAGAGGAATAGCAAATATCAACAAGAGGTGAAGTGAACAGAAAATGTCTTTCTTATACTTAATAGTAGCATCTAAAATATTTTACTAAGTATTTTACAATGTGGCATGTTTTGATGAACCGAAAATTATCGATTTGATATACATTTACACATGAGATCTTGCAGCTGTCCAAGCGATTGTTTCAGGGAAGCATAATGGATCGCGGATTGGGATCAGACGAGCCATACAGTGATATTTTGTTGAGATCTGAAGAATTTGCAGAGAGTGAAAAAGTGAGCGATATAACAAAAACAGGTGAGTATTGCATTCGTTGATTCATGGGATTTTCTAAGGTACGGTTAGAGTTGCAAGACTGTTGCAGCATATGGTAAGTGCTTAATGCATAGATAAAAAAAGAGAGGAGAAACCATGTACTTTTTGTTTACATCTAAAGAGTAATTTTAGAACTTTGAATTAATATTATTGAATTAAGACTTCTGTAAACTCCATTGCGAAATAAAGACAGGCGTATAAAATTTCTCTCTTTTTGATATCTTTTTATTAGTAAGTGCATAAATTCTAATGAAGGTAGGAAGTGAGGAAAGTGGTTGGTTTAAGGCTGTTTTTTTTTTCTTTGGAAATTTGCGAAATTAGATATATTAAAGCAAAAGCAAACATCAAAAATCAAAATTTGGCAAAGGAAGAAACTAAAATTGCACTCGTCACTGATTGTCATTGTATCATTTCAATGCCGACCTTGATTTTTTGTGTCTCGTTCTCTATTCCCATTCGGATTGGCTTAGCTAACTTTTTTTTCTTTCATTAGTAACATTTAATGAGGAATTTCTTTTAAAACTTATTATTCGACTTGGATTTCAGAAGTTCAGCTACTAGTTGATAAAATCACACGTAAAGTTGGGAGGTTTATAACAAGCATCATGTCTTTTTTATTTGCTTTATATCTTGATTTCATATTGAAAGATGAGATTGGTCACTGCAGCAATCCTTATTTCATATTTCAAATACATCTATAACGAAATTTGATGAGAGAAGAGAATGCACAGTAATAAAAATTGATGATGAAATTTCAAGTTTCCTTTCCATTCAATTTTATTGAGCACAACAAAAAGACAAAAAATATAGTGAATTTTTTTCACTTCAACTTACTGTAGGTGAGAGGGAAGTAATGGATGCGACAAATAAAGCTATGAATACCAAAGTATCAAGAGAAGCTCTTGACGACACGGTACATGTCCTTGGTGATAAAGTGAAAGAAATGGTGGGACAGGCAGGAGATATGGGACAACAAACAATGGAGACAGCTGGAGATACTGTATCAAATATCTTATCTCGAAAAGTTCGTGATGTTGCGAGTGCAGGACAGGAAGCTGACAGTGTGAATGAAGATGTGAGATATTCGATGGATGAAGGAGAGATGCATACGTTCAAGGGAAAATTTGATGATGTCACCAGTGAAATTTTGGATAGCACTCATCATGCTACTAATATCTTAACAAACACCTTACAGAAAGCGGAGGTAACTGGTGACACGCTTAAAGGTCAGTGATTATGAGTTAGATTGAAGTATAGTAATTTTGAATCAAATCTACTTTTCATATTGGACGATTAGTGAAATTTTTTTTTGTCATTATGCACCAATAGCTTTATTTTCGTGGAATTTTGATGGAAAATCTCTGACAAATTCTCTCTTTCCCAAGGAAAAAAAAAGTCTCAAGTTACTTCTTCCAGGTGTAGCAGCTCAAGCAGTTTCTTCTGTTGAAGACATTTTGGCAGATCTGGATGACAAAATCAAGAGCAGCGCGTCATATACGGGTGACTCGCATGCTAGAACCGAATCAGTTGGGGCAACAAAGACCGGAAATGAAGACTTAATTCGACTGAGCGATGGGAGTAATAACGCTTCACAGCGTGATACAGGCAGTCGTACGGTATTCCCCCAATCAACGCATGATGCGAATCAGGATGTAGGTTATCCATCATCACAACAGTGGGGTTTGGATTGGAGACAGTATGCTGATGAGGCGGCAAGCATTGGCTTACGTCATTTTGATCGTGAAGCTGAAGCTGATGTAAAAGCAGTTCATTCTGCGGGTAAGTAATGCACAAATTTAGGCTTTTTATTTTCTTGTTGAACATTTTTCATATCCATAAAGAGTCTTTGACATTTCATTTCAACTTTATTATTGTTACATATTGTTTTTGCAAAGGAAAGCTTACTAAACACTCCCATGTAAATGAATGAACTGCACTGGTGGAGACGTAGAATTCAAGTGGATATGTAAAATAGATTTAAAGAGGAAGGAAGGGAAGACGAATTACGATGAGAAAGAAAAGCAGAAAAAGCCATATGTACATCAAGGATTTTCAAGTACAGTGATTGATCCTTAAACTAGAATAAATAAGTTCTTTGTTTCATTTATGTTATCATTGTTTCATTCTACAACACTCATACAAGTGCCACTTTCCCATTTTGCTGTAAGTGCTAACTGATTGAATTTCTGAAAAATGGTTTAAATGAATAATTGCTGTGCGATTAAAATGCAATTAGAAAAGGGGTGAATGTTCTAATGCTGATTTTTCGTTAAGAAATTTTTTGAACTGATTTCGTTTATGCTCATCTCAACGCTAAAAATCATCAAATTAGTCTAAGTTCGTCTGTTATTCATCCATTTTTTTTTTTTTTTTTTTTTTTTGAATAGCAGTGAGCAGATAATGTTCATAAACCATTATTAGCAGGTAACATTTTTACACCTACACGATCAACAATAGCTAACTTTATATATTAAGCTGTTGAGGTACATGACTAAGTAGATTCTATAATTGCGAAAATGTTCATTGCAAGGGCTGATGTGAGTCTTAATCATGTATACGGCCATTTCAGGGTAGAATATATTCCTCTTTTTTTGAGCTTTGAATAAATTAAGTGCTTTTCTGCTAAAGTTTTTCATGTTTTAGATGATAGCAGCGCAGAAGAAAGTATGTTTGACAGAAAAGGACCGTTAACCATACCACATCAGGTTGGCTTTATTTTTTCGATATTGTAATAAAGCAGAGGGAGTGACTGATGAAAACTCTTAGTACGGTGTAACATTACTTCCATAGTTAAATATGTTTCGTTGTAAATCTAGCTTCGTTCTCGAATTCGAAGACTCTTAAAACTGCTGAAAATATAATGCAGTACTTCCCATATACCATACAAATACTGATTACAGAGTCCTGTGGATACAGTACAGCTCGACCGTGACTTTAATTCGTCAAAACAAAGGTAAGATTTAATGTATTTGCTAAAAAGAGTAAAGAAAGTAACGGCGATAATAAAAGATAAAAAGGTAATTTCTGTGGTATTTAAATCTTCACATAATTTATTTGCTTACAGCGGTTTCGAAGTGGCTCCCCGCCCGCCGACACCACCAAAAGAGCTCGATGATGAGGACGTGAAACCGACCACAATCGATTTGGGACAAACAGCAGGTAGATTATGTAAGTTTTTCTATTCCTCTGTTTATTTGTATTTTTTAGATTAGTTCGCAGCTGTCGTGTGTCTCCGTTCTCATCACACTGTCTGATTGAAGGTCACCCTGCAGTAAAATTTGAAAAGTTTGCGCCTTTCTGTACTTGTTTAACTGCACGTTCACTGCACGAACATTCCCTTCAAATATGATGAGGAAAGAGATGCAGAAGAGAAGAAAGGCTCGAGTCTTATCTTAATTTACTGACTCTGGTCGTATTTTATTTCTGCATTGATGAGGAAATGAATTTTCAGTCATTCTTGGCTTGAACTGAATGGTTAGAGAATAGGTTCAGATCTATCAACGGTATCAACTACGATTTGATTAATAAAAGAAGCTTTATTTAACACTTTAATGCACTGTGGTTTACCATTCCAATAAGATGCTAGAATTTTTTATTACCACTTTTTTATAGCTATTTGATGAATACTTAATGAATAGGACATTTTGCAAAGCAACAATTACTAGATGAAGTATGCTATGATTAATGACGCAAAGTTTTACTCCTCACCATCTATCGCCGTTAAGAAATAGATCTATAGAAAATTAGTCCGATTTTCACTGCCTGATACATTTCAATTAGCAAAAATTACGTTTGTAATAATCGTAGAGAGTTTGAGTGTGAAATTACGACTCTCAGTAAGTATTTACCTAGAAGGTTGAGAAAAATGTTTCTTTGACCTATTGTTTATCTACTGCAAATGCCTGACAGTATCGGACATAATAGCGTTTACTATTTTTTATAAGGAACTGTAACTTAAAAAAACTTAAAGAAATATAACTTGCTTTAAGAAAATAAATAAAATTTTCCAGTTGTCGGTGGTGAACATCCAAGTTCCATATTGAAAAACAGTACACAAGGTGTCAGATTTAATTTCAAGGATATGGATGCGAGATGTAAGTTGTTATTGTTATCATTCCCGGAATTTTATCATTTACTGGAAATACCATAGCTTAATATCAACTGCGTGTACTTGTGTAAGTGGAGTATAAAGACGAGATGTTTCAAATTCGTTATTTAAACTATATTTGAGTAAAATAAGGCTCAGTTAAGCAAGGTTTAACCAGTGTCAAGTTTGGTGTTGTTTGAAACTACCTTATTAGTTACCCCTTTCTTCTCGTTATGTATCCAGCATTTTTCATTGTATTTTTTCAATATTTTTCATTATGCACATAGTATTTGTTAACAGTTTGGGATCCAGCATTACTCAAAGCTTTCATCATCTCTCACATTACATAATGTGACTTTATTGTTGAGGCCACCTGCTTGGAAAGTTGCACTTTCCTTTATTATAAAAGATCAGGATGCATTAGGAGATATGATAATAATAATAATATAACAGTTTACTGTATCTGGCGTTATGATAATGATGTCGGGTTGACTGCATGATGTGGAAGTTGTGCTGTGTATTATATTATTGTTGAAGTGCCACTACAGAAAGCTAGGAGCATCTGGAAAGAATGCTGGAAAATTAAATTGATCTCTTTGCTAGTGTATCTGCTACCTCTCCTTTCATAAAAGTAAGCACTTCATTGGACATTGTTGGATTTTGAAGAGATAAAGAAACTTTTTCTGGTGACTTAAATGTCCTATATCCTTTTAGATCTCGAAACAATAACCTATAATTAATCGAGTTTAGTAAACAGTAAACTTATTTCTTGGAATAAGCGGAATGAGTAACTTTATTTCATTCTCTCTGGATGTATTAATAACGCCGTCATAGAAGCATTTTCCCGTTTCTTTATGGACTAATTTAAAAGGGTGAAACGCCTGGTTCATTACTATCCCTTCTCACTTTTTTGCATTCAACGTTTTCTGGAAGTGCAGCATCACCTCGACAAAGAATTCTTCAGTTTCGAAATTATTATAAGCACTAGAACTGAAGTTCTTTAAGAAAATCATTTCTATGTACAAAGCATCCGGCACTTGCCTTGTGACGAGGAAAAACCGCAAAACAGCTGTGATACTGGCTGCCACTTTCCTAACTTACGTCGAACTATTGCTCGGATAGTGCAAATTAGGAGGCTAGAAACTCATCAATAATTGCTATTTGTTAGCTGATGGAAGAAGCCTTTATATTTCGTTATCGCTGGCATAAAAGATAAAGAAGTGAGGATCAGAAAGACACTTTGCATGCTTCTCTCGTTGTTAAAAACTATGCATCACGATTATGTCTTAGGTAATAAATTTCAAATAGAGCTGATATGCATCTTCCTTGTTTATTCCATCCTCCAACAATTAAGACGACACAGTTCAAGACAAAGCAAAGACTCCGGTTTGACCTGCCGTGAAAAAAGTAGAGGTGTTTTTTTTTCTTCCAGTTCTGTTGAGTATTCTGCTTCACTGCCCTTAACTTGCTATATTATGTCAACCTAATCATTTTGCCTTGATAGATACGCTAATTTGTATAATTTCATAAGAACAAACATCCTCCTCATCGATGCTTTTTAGAATGCTGAAAGAGTTACTCAAGCCTAGTCTTTTAAGCACACTCTCTTTTTCTCCCTTCCCTGGATGAACACTGCATCACTTATTTACTACTTCTGTCACCCAAGGGAAGGATGATGAGTCATGAGGAGTATGTCTGTATATCTGAAGGAATGGGTAGAGGAAGAGGAGTGTATATACATGCAGTGTTGTTGCTGCTACTGCTGCTGTTGCTGTCGCTGTTGCTATTGCTGCTGCTGTTGCTGCTTCTATTATTCCTGTTGAGGGTGCGGCAATTGGAGGAGAAAATAGAAAGATCGATAAGGTTATTAGATTGTCCCGCGGTTTTCCAGTTTGGGCATTGCATCAACACTTCACCTACGCTCTCATCTTGCAGTAGCAGCAGCAGCAGCAGCAGCAAATGTCCGCCCAACTTGTCTTGTCCACTATCCACTGCTTACCTTGTACAACAGTACTTTTTCTGCTAAGTAGCGGTTACCTGCAAGCAAAACTGACGATTGTCAAGCATATGAGTCACAGCTCAGAGCTCAAGCGAAAATACGCAGATGGCTCATTTTTCATCTTAACTGACATGCTCATAAGATCTACTCTGTATCATTCAGTTCATTTCTCTCATGCTTTTGAATAATGCATTGGAATGTGTCCTCTGTTGTGATAGTTATGTGTATACCCATGTTTATATATGTAATGATAATAATAATAATAAGTAAATAAATAAATAAACAAATGAATAGATAAATAAATATCAGTTAATAATGACAATAAATAAATAATAATATTAATGATAAATAAATGATAATAATAAATAATAATAACAATAGTAATAGTAATAATTAGAGTTGCAATAGTTATATGTAGGATCATTTTAGTTTATTCTATGTGCGAGAGTTATTTTGCTCCATATTAGCTTTTCTTTTATGATAGCGACATAAATCATTTAGATAAGTTTGGTTGGTGAAAAAAAGATCAGTTTTCGTCATACTGAACTTTTTTTAAATAATGTTGAATTATGCACAGATTATCCATTTCTGAATTGTGCCGACCGAGAACCATGTTTTTGGTCTCGAGGTCTTTCAGGATGATTTCGGTCTTGTAATTATTCATTGTTCATTATATCAATTTTTTATTCTTGCTTTCAAGATAGTGTTAACTTATTCTTCTGAAAAATGCTCAAGCACCTTCTTGCGTGTGCGCGGAAATTGTTGTAATGGCTGAAAATGTAATGTTTTTGGAGTTAAGTGTAATTTGCCAGGTTGACAGCAGTCGTACACGATAATGGCAGATTCAAGAGCTGGTAGTCCAGCTATTTTTGATATCCTGTTCAATGCGGTTTATACCCTGATCTCACTAACAACTCGTACCATTCTTCGCTTTGGCCTCACAACGGCTTTGATTGCTTCTGTTTTAATCACTCTTCATCATGCAGGCCAATTTAGCAAACGAGCTTTATTCCAAAGGCAAGATGGTAATTATTTGAATAGCAATTTCAAGATAGTTTTAAGAAGGATAAAGCTTGTGATACTTCTTGAAGGTGCTATTCCAGTTTGATTTGATCATTATTGGTTTGGTGTATTGTCGAGTGAAAGCACTTAGGGAAAATTAGATTTTTATCAGAATTTGTAACATAATACAGAGTTTAAATCTTAATCATCTTAAATGATTTTGATCTGCAATATTAAATTTCGTATTTCTTCATATCTGCCGTTTGGAACCAATTTTCACCTCTTCCTACTCTGCTGAAGTTTAAAATCGCTGTAACAAAGAAAGGGAATCATATTGAAGCGGAGTAGAGAAGGCCCACATAGTTAACTTTTGCTCCTGAATATACCTGAGATCGTGAATGTATATACACTATTATTAATTCCTGTCAACACAAATCAGTCCTTATAATTACTCATGGTTAGAATTATAACATTTGTTTCCTCTAGTGATACTCATTCAGTTTTCTTTTTTGAAGGTAAGTAACCAAATGAAATATCCTGAAATGAAAAGCTTATGTCCCTATTCTGCTGATAAAATATTTCCTCTTAGTAATTATTATCTTGGAAGGAAAGCAAATAATCACTCATTATGGTTTTTGATAATGCATGTAATAGCGCACAATTCGCTTTCCAGTTCTGGATATAGTTTATTGGCGTGATCCAAAGAAATCTGGTGCAATACTTGCTATTACTCTTCTTGCGCTACTCGTGCTCGCGAAATTTCCTTTGATTGCAGTCCTTAGTTATGTTGGACTGTCAGTCCTTGGCGGTACTCTTGGTTTTCGTATTTACAAGTTGATCGAAGCACAGATTAGGAAAACAGATGGCGGAAATCCATATCGGTAAGTGGGAAAAGCCATTTCTGGATTAAGCTTTAGAATTTTTGGCCAATGTGTTCAAAAAATCAAGAGGTGGCATAATGATTGGTGGATAATGGATTCGCGTGTGAAAGTGTTATTGAATCGTTATACCAACGTTAGTATTGGAATGAATTATGTATATATCGGCTGGATGCGTTTTTGTTTGTGTCAAATCCTGTAAGCAGCTTTGTTCAGGACATATTTGGAGGACCGGGAGTTTCATTTACCTAAAGAAAAAGTGCATCAGCAGATGGATGCACTTATTGAGCATGTGCAGTTTATTGGTAACAAGCTGAGGCGGTTATTTTTGGTAGAAAGTATTGTGGATAGCATCAAGGTAATTCTTGTTTTTCTTTTTTCTAAAATTTAGGTAAATGCCTTCAAGTTTGGACTTTTGAGGTCTGTGAAGTATGTGATATTGATTATTATTTGATAAAAAAAAAAATGCGCTTTGATCTGACGTACGTCACTTGCTATTCAGACATTGTTCATCTTGTTTGGCATAGGTGAATAGGTCACTTAAAACTTTATTGGCATGTAGTTTATTTCAGTTTGGTCTTTTACTTTGGGCGCTCACATATGTCAGTTGCTGGTTCTCTGGTCTCAGTCTATTAATCCTTGGTGAGTTACTGTTTATTTTTTTCTGTTAATGGTTTAGAATAAATGAAATGAATTTCAATGTGATGTTAGATTTTATAATGCATTCTGTAGGATTTTGCAAAAAAAAAAAAAAACTAACTAGTGAATAGCCCTATTTTCCTATTCTCACGCATGGTTGTTATCACTTATTCTTTCCTTATCCTCAGTGATAATAGGACTACCTATTATTGTGACTGCCGAAGTGGTCCTCTAAGAAGCTTGGAAGAAAGTATAGGATGTTATGGCACTTATTTTTATATTACTAAAATCCTTTTCAGCTATATTAGCAGTCTTCACAATCCCAAAAGTGTATGAGGTTTACCATGAACCTATTGATCGTAACATCTTCATAGCCAAGCAACATATTGATAATGCAAACAAAATGTGTGTAATTTTGTCATTTTTTTCGTCTCCGTAATTATTAATAGGCTGAACCCTTCCTTAAAATATTAGTGTACAGAGAATTTAAGCATACTATGTCGGAAGCAAGGAATTTCAAATGTGATTTATTTATGCATTAGAGATGCTTTTCTGGTTAAACTCAAATTAGCTTTTGTAAAAGATTATGGATTATAAAAATTGTTACTATAAGAATATGTTTTCAGGATTAGCGAAAAAATACCTTTCCTGACGAAATCAACTGCTGCTGCTGCTGAAATCAGTCATGAAAAGTCATATTAATTGTATGTCCATTCCCTCATTGGGATACGCAAAATTGCTGTGTATAATGCTCATTTTTCTGATTCCTTTTCATTTTTCTGAACTATATTAGCCTCTCTTTAAATCTATATTTGGCAATGTTGAACCGTTTAATCATTTGGCATTTTAAACTTCATATAAAAAATTCAAATAATTATTATATGGACGGATGCAAGAAGAGTTTAATCATAAATCATTTGTGTAAGAAGCATTTTAAATGCAAATATATTAATTGGTAGTAATGCATCCTGTATGGTCACTGATCGGTGCTTCTCTATTTCACATCATGTCCCTTTTGTCTGCGGTACTCATCTACCTTTTCATTGAGTTTTCATTCAGTCTGCATGCTTTTTCTGTTGCTGACACATTCTTGCTAGGTTGATGGTAGTACATAATCTTGACTAATATTTTCCCATGGTATTTACATATTCCGGTTTATCGAATAAGCAAGAACATTTAGTCTTAAGATTACAGTGATACCACTTAAATGTCGAAATGATTAAGTTCCGTAGTTGCTTGAGTAAAGCTTGAAGAATCTTTAGTAGTTCTCTTTATTTGACCATCTTTGAATTCATCTTTTCCAGAATAATACGTCTTCTTCCGTTAATTTGTTGAGATTCTCAGTCATTTGGATCACGGGCAGATTTTACAGCATTAAATCATTGCTGTTATGCTGACTGCTTCTATTTCCTTGTTAGTTCGTTTACCTTTTAATTTTCTCTTTCGCCATTTCTGTTGATTATTCTGTTCTGTGTTAAGTTAAGCAAATGCGGTTGTGATAAGACATCATAAGATGATATTGCAGCTACTGCAGGTGGCCTTATTGCTGCTTAGGGGATGAATTTTCTATTGTTGATAATTGATTATATCAATTATCTTTCAAGAACTGACAGTAATGGGATAAATGAGTGTTATTGCTTAACTTTACGCTGTACTCTTTTCATGCTATAGTTGAGCACTACGTACTGTATGTTTCATTGCTTATTATGCTTATTGGAAAGCGTTTTACGTGAAGTGGTATATTCTCATAAGTTTCTCTCTACTTATATCACATATAATCCACTTATATCAAATATAAGGAGTTTAATATGAAGTATTATGTTTATTCGTTATTTGTTCAAGTAGTATAGTTTTAAAAGAAATTCGAATTGTAAATTACATTTTCAACAGTTGTAAATTCATATGTATTATTTTACAACAGAACAATTATTCAAAGTTTTGTGACTTAAAAAAAGTGTTGCATATTTTTTGACTCCTTTTTACTCTTCAATGATATTAGTCAGCATGTTTCAAAGAAATGAATGATTTAGTTTGACCTAAAATTACGTAAATCCACGAGGAATTAGTATGCACATAAATGTCAAAACGATGCGAAATTTTCGTCCTATTCTAGAAACGGAAAAATGGAAGTTAAAAGTGTTCCAGCAAATTTATTCGAATTATAAGTGATTCGAATGTTCTTTCTGTGAGAGAAAGGGTGATTAATGTTTCAGATTAATACTTCAAAAATAGGATTAATTTAATATAAGATAGTGAGACAAAAATGTTCGAATAAGAATAGTGGGACAAGAAATTTCCGATGAGTTGGACATATATTCGATTAGATGCCTGGAGATGAACGAATCTCTCAATAGTTCTTGATCTGAACAGAGTACCGATGGGGGGAAAATAAGCTAGGCGTTGTGTCACCTGTTACATAAGAAGTTAGCAGGGAGGAAATGAAGTGATGGGTAGTTTGGTAGAAGGTTTTCTGAAAGCTTTGTTTTACGAGAGATGCCATCAATATGAATATCGGATGGAAGTCAGATCGATGAACCTTGTAGAATGAAGGTTGTTAGGATATCTGATCTATTTATATAATTTGAAGAATATTGTGCATCTACCCGAAACATAATAAAATTAGTCACTTGGATAAATACACAGAAACACGTTTTGTTCGTCATACATCATGCGGAAATGACGCCAAATTAATATTAACAAAAATTAGCACATAATTATCGATAATCATACAAATTAAGTCATAAATCAGTTTAATAGATTTCCGAAATGATTTCTAGCCTGTCCTAGATACTACGCCACATCTGTTAGCAAAGAAAGCAATGGGTCCTTAATAACATTCTTGCTAGTGTTACCGCAATGGTAGTGGTAACACTGAGAAGCTACCAAGAAATGATATCCATGATCGATCATCAATCATAAACAAAGATACGTAACTTAGCGCAACAAGTAATAATACAGCACAAACATTACAAATGAGGACATGTATGAAGAGCCTATCAGTCATCTCTGACCACATATTCATAAAATCAGATAAATTTTGATAATGAAGAGCAGCGAGAATCACAACTATTACTGATGCTACATAGGAGAGGTACAAATGTTTACTCATCCTAGAAGCACCGTTGCATCCGTCGGTATCACAGGATTGTACACATCCAGAATACTGATAACCTTTGTATTTGAAATGACCGCAGTGAGATATGCGCACAATTTCTGGAAATCAGCAAACAAGGAATAAATCACTTGCAATAATGACATATTGTTGTTTCTTTATAAGCTAATTAAGTAGCTTACATAACGAAGTATTTTATAAAGCATAGTGATTCTGCCATATGGAAAGGTATGCAAATGAAATTGCGCCGTTTATGAAGTATGGCTTACTTTTATTTTTTAAATCATTCCATCTTTCTTTAGAAATATCATCTGGGGATTTGCTCCAAAAAGAAAGAGAAAACAACTAAGGTATATTATGTATTCCAACTTCATTCTCCTGCAGTACCAAAACTTATGAAATTGTTATTGCATAGGTAGGAGGTACCTGTATCTGCAGTGAAAGTACCCGAATCCAGTGCACAGGTTCGAATTACCATAGTTTGTGACACATCGTCTACTGCAAATATCGAAATTAACATATCACATATATAATATGGGTAACATAAAATGAATGGTATGAATGACATTTACGTCAGTTTTGATTCATTCACATAAGTTTAAGTCATTTTTTTTCAAACTAATTCCAACAATGATGAGAGATACTATCATACTTCGATGTCCATTCACTTTGATGCAATGGTCAGCAGGAAACAAGCCTTGGCGCTTTTTCTTGAGGGCCCAACAAGGATAGTGGTAGTTGCTCACACCAATTCTATTCAATTCTTTGTGGAATATGGTCGAGTTGAATGTGTCCTCACAGGTTGGATCCGATCCATTAAATGAGAAACACACGAAACAACCGATACTGTTCACCTCTGCAGAAAAAAAGTAGCTAATTGAGAAATACTCCATGTGCTCCAGTTAATATGACTAATTCGTATTTCAGCAAAAACTTATTTCCATCTTGCAATGCAGTATCATGCACATTCAAAAAAGTTGGGGTCAAAGGTGAAATGAAATGATGGTTTTCACTTACCTTGCATTACTATCATAACAATGAATAGGAATTGGCCGATTCTTCGTATCGGCTTGTCCACTAAAGAACTTATGCAAGGCGCCATACACGCCTTACACTAAGGGCCAGAAAACGTTTGGACGTTATACCAATTATTTGAATAGGCTACTTGTATAAGCAACTAATCATCTGTTAAATGATCGGACTGATAATCTTTTCCGTAGTTACAAGGCACTGCCAACGATTGTAGTGATAATATTAGAGGAATTTAGAGCAGAGAGAGGGGTAGCTACTGATAACTCGGGATGAAATGCCGAGCGGGCGTCCCCCTCCCCCTACACAACAAATTCGCATTGTCACTTCAACGTAGATCCTTTCTTCAAAAAACATTAAAAAACGTCGTCGAAAATATGTCGCGAAATTATTGCTTGTCTCTTCCTATATTACCACCAAAATGAATTGATAATCTGAAAGTGAACTTGAATGATTAATGCACTTTGAAGTGCTTCAACTTAGCTTTGCCGTAGCTGAAAATCTTCGAAAATGAATCAGGAATTTGAAGTGATCCAAAAAATCTTTCACTGAAAGAAATCTAATACGAGCAGTTAAAATTATTTTGAATTACAATGAATCTGGCTAACTAATTATTTAACACCTCTTATTGATAAGGTAATGCACAAACCCTACATCAGTTTCTGAGATATTCATGATATCAATATCAAATTACATTGTTTTAAGTATTTGCTGGTAAATTTATCAATTTTACATCATAATTTATAAATAAGTGGTCAACAGAGCAATTTAATTAAAGACAAATTCTTCAAATTAGCACAAAGAAATTAAAAAATATCACAAGACATGGGATGTTTCATTGGGAAAAAGTTGAAGATGTAGTAGGAGTACTAAATGGTACATCCTCAAAACTGCTTATCTATTTAAGATCTACTTACTTGAAGTGGATCAATCATAAGTTGACAATAACCAATCAACGGGTCCTTTCTAGGATGAATTTTTAGAGATAGTCTTACGGACTCATAGAACCTAATAGTATATGTTAATGTTGTAAAATGTCTTTTCTCACTGCACTAAATTGAAATATGAAAGTGAAAGTCCCTTATCAATCTTCTCTTTTCATTTTATGAACAGATTAGCTTAATGTTTTTGACAAGAGTGCACAGAAGAGACATTTATCTCCTATCTTATATCTTGTTATCATGATCTAACTATCACCGTATCATACTGAAAGTAAATCAAGAATTGGAAATGACTGTGTTGCATAGCGATTATTTATAACTTCAGTTGAGGATGAGCGATGAGTCAGACTTCTTTTAACTTTATTACCAATGGCATCATTAGGAATAGAAAAGTGAGTGATAAGAAGAATGGAATGATAAGAGAGCAATTGATAGAAATATATAGGAGAAAAAGCATTCCATAGATTCATGTCATTTTGTTCACTGTTCAATTTATTTCACTAAAAACTGATAGAGATGACAAAATTCAATGATGCAAAACAGATTGAAAGGGATTGGAAGAAAATTCAGTGAAAGCCAGAGTTCTTCATTATTCATAAATAACAGAAGGGATCAATAGAATGAATGGCAGTAGTGACGATGAAATGAAATGAAATGAAATGAAATACAGAAGAGCATTTAGGACTAAAAAAAAAAATGAACAAATTTTGAACTGAACTATTTCCTAGAGAAGTGTGAAGAATAGGATGGATTGAAATAATTGAAGGCAGAGAAGGGTATTCAAATATGGAATATTCGATTAAAATAATAGAGAAAATTATTATAATAAAGAGAGGAAAATATGTGGGAAGCGTATCAGAAATTAATTATTCCAAAAGATATGAATTAATAACTGCAATTGAAAACAGAAGGATTAATGTATAATAGCAATGATGAATGATCGATATTTGATAACAACAGACCTGGACATACTCTTTCTCCTTGAGATTCATCAATAATAATCCAACAAAAACTTAAATTTGAATGTTTTATTACCTGCGGAAAGCTAAGTGATTATTATGATATTTAATCTTTTACTAAATGTAATAATTCATCAAATGATTGTCACATAGACGCTGATCTAATAGAATTATTCAGGATGTTACAAATTCTAAACAATTGAAAAAAATAAAAGAAAAAAAAAACCTCAAACACTTCCACTTAGAAGGTTTTAGAAATTGAGTAAGCAATTCTGAAAATTGCTTGTGCTAGTGAAGAAGCTAATACCTATAATCTTTCGAGTTGCAGAAGGCATCTTAAAAGTAAACATCTTTTAGCCATATATAATTTCAGAAGGATAATCTTCCGGAAAATAAAAGAAAAACCGGAACAGGTAAAGCATTGTTCCGCTTCTTTTCAACTTTTCCATACATCAAAAAAAAATAAGCAAAATCACTGCAATATATGTATATTCCAAGTAAACTTTGCATTGCAAAGAGTAAAGTTAGATGATATTCTGTCAAAAAAGGATGATTATTAGACTGCCTGAAGTAATCAAATGTCATATAAAGCGGTATATATTCGTACAATATGTCTATCGAAAGTTATGCGTATTTTCTGTCTGATAAGTTCTCTTCGACTGGTTGCTAAAATAGGTAATAAACAAAGAAGCATGGAATAAGCCAAGAAGAGAATATTATATGTTAGTCGAGCTAAAAAACCCTCGGATAATATAGCTTCTTCATCATCCCAATCAACATCAAATAGTTTCAGTGGTGCATTGAAGCATTGAAGTTAACTGCAGACGTTCGTGTCTGCACAGACATCAAAAATAAAGGGATGAAAAGAGGCTTGAATTTCAAAATTTGTTTATAACATAGTATTTCAATAGAGAAAAAGGATAGTGCAGAGAGGGATGAAAGAGAATGTTGTCACCTAAATGATAAGATAAAAGGGAAAAGTAGGAAAGGAGAAGTTTGAAGATCAAGACCAAGGAAAGATGGATGGATGGATACAGTGACAGAGGGAAGAGAATGAAGCAATGGTACCTGTCTACTTGTCAACTCTTTCTCTTTGTATTTTGGCGACGAAAGAGTCTGTTGTCAGCCAGATACACTCTTTAGATACTTAGTCTTGGCCTGACTCATTCACTCACTCACTCACACAAGCCAACAAACTAGTGGCATATGGCGTAACTTCAGACTCTTACTGCAAATGTGATAAATTCAAACTATAGCTGCAATAAATCGATTCGAAAAGCAGTAGTAGTAGCAGTAGCAGTAGTATTATTAGTAGTGGTACTGCTATTATTAGTACTGATGATAGCAGTTTCAGAAGACGTCATTCAGAACAGCATTTTCTCCTTAACCGGCACAACCAGTCACCGATTCCATCATATCATCATCACACGTACCGCTTTCTCTATTTCAATGCATTTCAATGATATCCACGTCATATTTAAATATCACCAATAATCCATATAATCTATAATATCGCCCCTCTTTCCTAACCTTCAGATCTTCATTCACGCACCTGCACTCACTTCAAAAATCGAAGACATTCGTACTACATCTTGGATCATTCCTAGAAAAGTAACATCAAAGGAAAATTTTGACATTCTTACCTCAATGGTAAAAGTATCAATTTCACCGAGTACTGTATAATTCCTCATCTTTTCAATGCTAAATCAGACTGCAAATGGCGAATCAAATAAGTGGTAAATGTTATGATTCTCGAAAAATACACTAAGAGGTTCATATACTTCTAATTCCCAACTACAATCATTGACCATTATTCTCTGCTTTGCATTACAGTAACCCATCAGAACTGTAGCATTCATTTACCTGATAAACATACGGCATAGTAGTTTATCTCGTATACAACTCATAAATATAATCTGAAACATTTATAAAACCGTGTTCGATGTTTAATTAAAGTTGTCTTGCTGATTGTGTATACTTATTTATTCCATAATGTCGCCACTGTTTCTCACGAACAAACGCTTTACTAACAAGGAATCGATTGTCATAAACGACCAATAAATAATTTATTAATCCTCATCATATATCACTTTCTCCAACTTCATCACTATCCCAACTTGATCGAGTTCGGACAACATTTCCATCTGATACGTCACTAGCTCGCTGAGCCTTTATGTATTCATTTCTTCTGTAAGCACATTTTTCCAGTTCATAAAATGGCTTCACATTTGTTTCCTGTTCTTTATTTTGCCACTCATCAGGCGTTTCCTCCATTTGGCCACCAATCTTCTCGTTGTTCTTGGCAATAAGATCTTTAATACTATCCTCTTCTTGCAATGTACCCTGTCGTTCAAAATTAAGGATAAATAAAGCACAGAAAAGATTATCACACTAAAATTAAACATAGAATTTGACGTACATTATTTAAACCAAGAAATCATAAGCAACCAAAAACAAGACCAAAAAAAGAGAAAAATACGCAGTCACTTGCTTCTTCTTTCCTTCTTATTAATTTCATTAAACAAATAAAGATCTCACTTTCAGTAGATCTAAGTTATTTCCTTTGGATTCTTTTTGCGACACTTTCACATCTTTTTGCTTGAAGTCGCTTTCATCATTTAAATTCAATTTGGAAATACAGGGAATGATGCTTCCATTTGTCACGCTCTGATCTTTTGATTCATCTGCATAATTTTCACATTTTAATTGAAACTTAGACATAAGTGAGGAATAAGAGATTAGTTTTGATAAGGACTTTGTTTTTGCGATATGGATAATGGAGATGGTTTACTTATTTTGCAAAGAACATCTAAAAAACAACCTGGACAAGAAGCGTGGAATGGTTCCGTATTCTTTGTACAATTTTCCGCTTCTGATATTATCTGCAAATCATTTCATAGAGGTCAGTTATCAGTAGAGAAAAACAGGAAAAGAAAATATAACTATACCATCAAATCAAGTTCAGTCGGTCTCGGTGGTTCCACCATGTAGCATAAATCGTTTGGAGAAATCCAAGAAAACCCGCGTTTAGCTCGTGACTCAAATACCGAAGACTTATTAAGGCCACAACCAAGCGAACCTAGCAATGACATCGTACTTATTTGACTGTCAGTTAGTCCACCTATAAGCCTTTGTCGTAATGGCTCATGAATGGATGCATCCCATGGCATAAGCCTGAAAATTTTCCAACTAACTTTTTTCACCGCTAATCTAAACCTAATAAAGCATACTAGATCTAGATCTAGAGTGACGAGAAGTCTGATTGGTGAGTGAAAGAGAACCCCAAAATAATAAACGAATGTTGCAACTATCTGTTTTATTTGGATAAATTGATTGCATTGAAAATTCCAAAAGTCGAAATCCAAGTGATGAATATATATTAACATGACTAAAGAAATACTGTGTAACACCCACCTAATGGCATTTGCATCGTCCACGTCAACTGGTTCATATATAACAGACCGACTTTTCCTACAAAATATTTTCACATCATAAAAATGAAAAATGCTCCAAATTGTTTTATACTATATGCTATTTACATATTAGTAAAATCAGGTCTTTACCCTCAGAGCACATCATTCATCATAAGAATGATATGGTTTGAGGTGAAAAGACATAATTTTGCAAAGAAAATTTTGTTTACTTAATAAGTTCGCTGGCACGTAATCTATATAATTCTCTGTTATCACGAAGTAATGTTGCTGCTTCGGTGTTAACGCATGTCGCTGGGTTTGAATCAAATGTGAAAAATGTCCTCTGAAAATTAACAAAATTCGTTTATTGAAAAAAAAAAAAAAAATCGCCTGCTTGTTTGATTTTTCTCTTTTTATCCTTACAACAACTAACGTATGGTATAATTTATGATAGTTTACTACGATTTTAAAATAATGCTACTACGTCACCTTCTAATTGAACCTTTTTCACAAAGTAAAATCAAAATAAACAGATGCAGTATATACCTGTACAATAAGCAAAATGTGGTAGAGATGATGCTGATCAGATTTCCAACCGTCAACAAAATACTTTTTCAAATCTAGTTCTCGCGTAGCTGGATTAACATGTGGATGAAACACGTCCAAATCGAAAACTACTGTCTGTAAAAACATAAAAGGATGAAATATAAATTATAGTTCCTAATAAAATGATAACGGTACCGTAAGTTTCTAAACTTCAATGATGGTTGCATTTCATGGGTTCCCATAAGATTTTTTTCAGTAATGAATGTTTCTATGTCAAATCCACTTATAATATACTAAAGATTTCAGCTTTCGGTTGATAAAAAATGATGTATGAGATAAAAAACCTTATAAACTTTAACAAATAGCAATATGAAATGTGTTACCGGTAACTCCGCCGATGGAAAATCCATGGGAAGATGCAAAGTGAAGCGAATAATAGCACCAGCATAGACACCCCGTCGAATAAACAACAAACCGAACCATTCTAAAACAGGGTAAAATGCAACTGATCAAAAAGCAGATTATTCAAGACAAATTCAAAACTGAAGTGTTAGTCCAGCTGTTCATACATCTGCCTCCATAAATGATGAAATATACACAATACACAACAGCAGTATCTATGATGAAATAAGTTTCACCAACACAAACACAACACAAACAAATTTAAAGTTCAGACAATAAACAAAGAAAAGAACATATTGGTCAGTGTTATGATTTGTGAGGCTAGCTTATATGCAATAAAGGTTTTTTTTTTTCTTTTGTTACGTCCAATATGATTTACGTAAAACATTCCGCAACTAAAGATTTTGTTCCTCATAAGACAATATTACAGAATGAAATGTTAATGCCATATTTAATGATGCACTAAAACATACACTCTAACAGATACATATGGAGGAAAGAACAGTATCGAATTACCGAACTTGTTTCGAGCACTCGGTACTGCATATAAACCATCTATTGGATCTCGGCAAATCATCGCACTGTAACAAGTATTATGAATAATATATAAATATATGGAAAATTATACAAAACTTACTACTCAGACATGATAATATGCTCGGTAATCAGCTCCCGTGATAATTGGAGCGGTTCACTTGGCGCCATCTCGGTAGCAATCTCGACACCTTCGGTATCCCCGAAATCACTTCTTGATGGAAGAAACAAACTGTTCCGACGTTTCATACGAATAAGAGTGACAAAAATTCCTTGTCCACAAAATATTTTAATTGCCACAGCCTATAGCCATGTTTCTGACTAATCGGAATAACGAAGAGCACTCTTAAACAAATATGTTAAAGTAATTGGTTATTTAATGAACTAAATTGTTCGTGAAAATAAAATAAAATATATAAAATAATCGAAGCACTAGAATCCTCTAACATCCTCAAAGACTAGGTTAGGAAACTATGAACAAACCGATGCAATAAATGAGTTAACACAATTCTAATTTAATCGGTTATATACGGGGCAGACTGCACAGAAAGCACCAGATCATCGTTATTTAGTAAGCAATCATAAAAACTAGGATTTCATGGAATTCAGTGACTAGAATTTCGGCATTTAGATTAGATCAACAACATTCACTGGAACAGTGATGTATAATAACACAAAACCACCCAAAGGCTGCTTGCAGGCTAGCATACAAATTATGTTGTTAATAATGATAAAAAAAGATTCTTTATTTCATATTATATAACATGATACAGCGAATCGCATACAAAAAGAAAAACATTATCAGCAAGATTCAATCGCTGAATCATTTAAACTTTCATGCATACGATACAGATCGCATCTTAATGAATACAAATTGTAATAACCTATCTATGTAAATGATTAATAACTAAAAAGATCCCGTCTCGGCAACAAAAGTTCAAAAGCTAAGCCCCTTCGGAATACAAACTATTCTAGTTTGCTCTCACAAAATGGTACAAATATAACTTCACTGATCTGTTAATAGAATATATTACTTTCGACCTGGCGGGACGTATCCAGCATAAATACCCACTGGCTTCTGTGCAAGTAATGTCGGAATACTGAGAAGGACGGACATTAGTGGTATTATTGCGAGTATTTTAGCTATCTTGCTAAGGAGAGCAGACAAAGGTAGCGCATTTTCGGGTGCCATACCTTTCAACTCGGTGTTAATCTGAAAAAGACGATTTATGCATTTTGTTGTAGACAAAAAAAAGAAAAACCAAGAAAGGAATGACTTCATAAACCCGTCCCATAAGTAAAGAGTTACAGAAATAAACTAAAATCGACCAAGTTTATACCAGACGACTGAAAAAGTGACGTGCAGCCTCCAACTCAGTCAGAAATGCAGTGAAACTCAGTTCATGAAACTGCGTAGAAGTAGTGTTTCTTAATGCACTTCAAACGAGTCAAAACTTCCTAAATTTTTGTGGAAATTCTTTAAGCTTTTCCCAGTAGAGAAAGGAACATTGGAAAACGGATAAAAATTATTAATTGGATGAACAATAGAAAAAACTGACGGCAAACTTATTGCAAAATTAGAATCTACTACAGGAATTGAATTCCTTATATAATAGGAATAAAAAAAGCATATCTCTCTGTCTTGAACTTTTACTGTTCAACGCACTAAGTTTAATTTTCAAGAGGATTTCTAATTTTTTAAGAGCATTTCTAAGAGGATTCGAAACATTAACTTACAAAGAATTGCTGGGATATTTCATGCAATCCTGGTTTGTAGAGACCATATTTGCCCATCACAAGCTTACCTACTTTCGTTCCTTCCGGTAGTTTTGGCAACAGACGTCCTCCTACCTGAAAAGTACTTAATATTGAAAACCAACATATCTGTAGGGAAAAAATTATAACTCCAAAATAACCGGAAAGTATTAAATGCTAAATGTTAAAACATTGAGCACAATTCCATGAAGAATAAGTAGTACATAGGGTATAATACTCAACTGCAATGCAAAGTTTTCATTTTTACAACAATAATAAATTAGAACTAACGCCTAGTTGCCATTCGGTATGAACAAGCGGATTCCATTCAAGAACAGGAGGTGGTTTCTTCCCAGAAATTCCACTGCCAGTAGCTCCTCCACCTACGGTTATTTCAGGAACAACAGAAGCCTTAATACTTGTATGCAGTGAGCCAACCTGTTGACACTCTTGACTGCTTAGACCGATACTCCACTTTACATTGGCTACATCACATTCTCGAAGTATTTTACTTGGCACACTAACCCCTTGTGACAATCCAACCTTCAAATAAACAGTTTTACACAACGCTGACATAAATACTTATATACTTCAATTCTCATTTTTCTATCTACTTTATTTTGCGCAACTTCTATCTTTTACGAACGGATTAACCTCAAAAATCAAGTCCTGTCAACAAATACTTGCAAAATTTATCTACCTCTGGTAGTGCGGTCTCTGATACCGGAAGTAAACGATTGGCAAATGGAGAAAAGCGAAAACGTACCATCGATTCCAATCAAATGGTAACCTAGAATATGGTTGTGTAGTGCAACAGGTCATAATTCGAAGGTACTTCATTAAAAACCCATTGTAATAGCAAAGAGGACAATACATCATTCTCGGATCTTTTTATTTACTGTCAACTAGTACTTCTCGATAATTAATGACTTTTAAGAAGAGAATAGCAATGGTAGTAGCCTCTGAACACTTTCTGATTATGATGCCTATGGCTATTGGGTGAAAGTAATTCTCAATTTTCTTCTAGCAATTTGATGAATAGCATATAAATTCAATGCCTATCTTTCTATTACTACATTTTATACAAGAGAATAGCCTGACACGTTGTTCTCAATACGATGATTTATCAGCCTGTTTGGTTTATTAGTGTACATATTATATCCTTTTGGTACAATCTAAAGGCCAAAAGACTATCGCGAAAGTAAGCCAAGAACCGCAGGAGCCAACTGCGCCCCGCACAACAGAATACCGTCCGGTCAATCTTGCGACAGTCAGTCTTGTGACAGTTCCTTTCAGTAGCAGTTAATGTACCAGGAACTTGAGGAATAGCATGGGAGAGATAGCAGAGATGGATGAGATTTAACATATAAAATATAAATGGAGATGCTAGAGATTAAAAAAGATAAATCGGAAATAACGCTTCAAGATAAGGTCCAGAGACAAATGACGTCGAGAAATATAGCGATTTTTGAGAGACAGCAGAGATTGATGTAATTTAAAATATAGGATGTTTCTAGGAAGCAGAGCTGTGGCAGAGATTAAAAATGTAACTTGAATCAATATACGCCACGTGGGAGTCAGGGATGGAGAGAAAGGAAAAGAATCAGACGTGTTTCGAAAGATTCAAACCGCTAATTTGTAATTTTCATTATTATTTCGAGATGACTTTGTTTTTGTTTACATATTTAGTAAGGTCGTCTGTTACGCTAGGAATCGACGATTGAGTTGTAGAAATGCAGAATCTTTAGCGGAAGTTTATGAAGTGAAATAACATATTGTTAGAAATTGAAAGTATTCAAGAGTTAAGGAAATTTATTAGCAAAGAACTGCTATAGTGCTGTTTAACTGTGACTGAAGATTTCATTCAACTCTTTTGTATTACCAAACTTGATTATTTTATATAATGAGGTGTAATATAACTGTTAGATGGTTTTAGATAATTCTCTGATAATATGTAGTTTTATTTAGATTGATGTTATAACTTGTCGATTTCTTTTTAGGTTGTAGAAGAGAGAAAGAGAAAAACTTAAAGTGGTGATAAAAAAGAGTCTGAAGGTGAGGAAGAATAGAAAGAAGAAATGGAACATATGGAAGTTAGTGGTAATGCAGATGACAGTGACAATGATGATGAGTAAGTATTCCTATATTTTTTATTCTAATAGGTTTTGCATTTGAAAATTTATTACAAAAAATGGGAAGTATCCTTTTATGGAGGTAAAAGTTTTTTGGGACATATCTGATGTTGAATTTTTGTTTTCCATCATACGGGATCTATTGTTCAACATCAATGTAGAAAGTACTTTTATTTTGGCATTTCGTAAGTCTTATTGAGAAAAATCGAAATGAAATGTTGTGCAGAAGTGAAGCTAGCAGTAGTGGAGAAGAAAGTGTTGAACTTATGGTTACCACTCGTGAGAAACGTGCAAACGCTGGTAATAAGATGGCACAGTTGTTGGAATCCGCCGAGCTAGAAGATGAATTTTACAGGAACACCTATGGTGGTAGATTTCTTGAGGTAGTTCTTTTTCTTCTTTCCTTAACTATCAGTCAAGTAGGTCTGGACTTTACTTCACATATTAACAAGTGTATGTAAAAAAAGCAGCACTTAAGTGCTGATGCCTTACAAATGGAAACCTGCAGATCACGATTTTTATTGCTATTGATTTTTCAAGAGAAAAATTCTTTGTTTTATTTGCTCTGACTCAAATGTAAACTATTTAGATACTTAGCATTTTAGAACACTACGAGACTAATTACCGTTTGCTACTTTTCAAGTAAGGTTTTTCACTTCAAATTCTTTTTGCTATTGAAGTTTTTGGGTAACTACTGAATCATTTTTCATTCCTTTTCAGGATGATGTTGATGATGCATTCGAATCACCAGTGGAATCGGATCATGATGAAGTAGATTCTGACTTCGATCATCCTGAAGAGGAAGACGAACCAATTAGCGATGCGGAAGAAGAATCCAAACGACGGAAACGAAAAACTGGTTATAAAGTAATTTTACTATAAATATTAATAATAATATAATTATCTTTTCTAGTAGTTCAAAAGAGTAAAAACAAACTTCTGTTTGATTTCCAACTATGAATTGGTTTTAGATACATTTTATTGAAGATTGTTCGATTTTCTTAGGAACCGAAACTGGGTGGTAGTGCCTCGAAGAGAGCTTTGTTAGAGAAAAACAAAAAATGGGTCATGGCACGAATGGGTTGCCTTACTGCAGTCGCCAATACTGTCAGTCCTGAAACTCAGGTATGTTTCGTCCTCATATTATTCCTTATTTTTGTATGCATTAAGATTTATGTCTAGAATAATTGTAAAAAAGGCTATTCATCATCAAAAATCGAGATGTTTATTTTAGCTTAACTTTGATCACGCTTCTGTTCTAGGCACAATATTTGGAAGAAGCCAAGGAAACAGAACGGAAAAATGTTGCATCGTTAAAGAAATATGAACAGTTCGAGCTGGAAAAGAAAAAGAAACGTGAAAAAACAAATGTTATTAGGAAATTGAAACCACCTTACATTAGTACTATGGATGGCCCAAATGGCAAATGGATGATTGTTCCAGAGATCAAAAAATTTACAAAACCAGAAAGAGTGGTAAATTTTTTCTATCCATTAAATTCCTCATTGCGCCACTTACATCTAAAAAGCAATTGTATCTCAGTGCAGTGTGAGGATAACAAGAAATTATATATTTTATACCTGCTGCTCAATTCCGAGAAATTCAGCATGCAACTCCATATTATTTTTATATGTCATTATTTTCCAACCGAATGGAAATAATTTATTTCTAATGAACAGAAGACTTATTTTACTTGCATCATAACACTTCTTATCATCAATCACTAGAATTTACATTCGTATCTCTTTCATATCAATGTCGTTCTATTAGTATGCACGAAAGATCATTTCAGGTAAAACTGCTTTGTTGTGTAACATCACGTCCCGCAAAGTATCGCGACCCATTAACTGGTTTACCATTTGCAACTCCTGAAGCATTTAAGCTTATTCGAGAAAAGTATGCAGAATATTTGAGAAGTATGCCTAATCATCCGGCAGTGATGGCGTGGCTTTCCAAAAAAAGTTGATCCCGTGTTTCTTTATCTAATTGTCCATGTTTATCTAAATTTATTAAATTTCTAGATAGAAGTTACATGTGAAATATTAGCAATACGTGTGTGAATTCATCGATTTCGGATAGAACAGCTAATAAGTTTGAAAGATGTAATTTAATAATTTAATAGCTCCACAAAATTCTCGGATAAAATAGTACAGATACGCTCAAGTTACGATAATGATAGCAAGAAAGATATCCATACATTCTTTCCTTTGCCATCCTTTTCATGTTGCAACGTTCACAGCAACAGTGCTCATTTATAGATACATACAAATAAAGAGTACCATTTGATTTGTATTACGTATTAGACAAATTTGAGGATTTCATTAGTTCCTTGACTATTGAGAATAGCAAATTTAAACACAAATATTTGTCACATATCGTATACACCCTCATCATAAATGTACATGCTGTGATAAAAATGTACTTCCAAATCGATCAAAAAAAACTACCGAATAGTTTGATAGGTGAATAAGGTAAATCATCTAATTGATTCTTCAAGATTTATAGCTCAAACAACGAAAGTGAAAATACCGCTGTGTTTAAACTCTAGGGCAGGCAACATTTGATGACAGTAATTGAGTTCCGTTTATTTCTTTATTCCGTATTTTATGTTTCTGCAGCTCACACTTTCCTCCACTACGTGATCGTACCACAAACTTCCAAACCAATCATCGCTTCCTTAGTTTGAGAAACAAAATCCCAACTTGGGACATTCGCATCAAATAAGTGATGCACTTTACGTCTTCCAGTGAATAGTAAACCGTTAGGAGACTCAAGAAAAACCCACCAAGAAAGAGCCCTTTCCTGACATACAATTTGGAAGTGAAAATTTATAGCGAAAATTACCAGAGATTCTGGACTGTTTAAGGCGGCGGGGATTCCTCCTACCAGTGCATTTAATCTCATTTAAATTATGTTGCTCTTTCTTTATTGGGAGACGAGAGAAATTCAATTTAACATCATAAAAAAGACGTGTAAAACCTTGCAAAAATTTTCCTACGACCTGTATAATCATTGCTATCTTCTCGTTTCTCATGGAGCTGCTGACTGCTTAAATAAAATCTAATTTTAATCTATGCCACTTCCTCGATTAAATCCAGTGTTGTCTCGAGACGAGAAATTTACTGACTAACATCATTGTTGAGCGACTGAATAGTTTTAATATTAAATGGAGTGTTGCAAGTTTAATTTTTGCTTGCAAACTATAACATTCGTTCAGAACGAAGAGTGAAAATATACAACTTTACGTAATAAAAATGCAAAAATCTACCGATTAAACCATAGTTTTATGGACTTGGACCTTTTTGAATGCATCTGGAACGGGGGTGAGATGAGTTGTACATTATCAAAACAAAAGATAGTTTTTTCCAGTACCAAAAAGAAGAAAGGCCACCTCGATTTTTGGGAAGGAAAACTACCGACTTATGATTCTCATAAACAAGGAATCTACAACAAATTTACAATAAGTTTAAGATCTGAGGTACGAGTCTTAAACTGAACGACTCGATAAAATGGTATAATATCATTAATAAACAATCAAGAGACATAAGGAAAAAGGAGAAAAATGTGTTATTTCAAAACTTGAAATCTTTATACTTCTTCTGTTGTTGCGTTGATTTCTTTTGTTCCTGTACCTTTCTTTTACGCTGCAAAACAATTAAAATCAGAGCTGAACAGACAAAGAAGGGAAAAGCAAGTAAAGTTTTATCGCTAACGTTCTGTTTAGCAGAATGCTCAGCCACCATATCTGAGAAATCTTCGTCATCGTCCTGCCGTCCACGAGTCTGTTTTCGCAACTGTTCTTCATACTTCTTCTCCAGACCCTTTTGATCAGCTAGATCAAGGTCTTCAGGATTCAACGATACTTCTACTCCAGCATCTACTCCTTGCGATGCGGGTGCCGGAGTCGGTTTTTTCTAAAAAAGTAGACAGTAATAGAAATTCCATCTATAAAATACCCGAATTTCATTATCCTATTTAAAAGCTGGAGAAGCACTATTCTGCTGATGAATACATTAAGAAAGAAAAGGTATGAGATGAAAAACAAAACAAAACAAAACAAAAGGCTCTTGAATAAAAACTCACCGACAAATCATAAACATGAGTGCTGGCCATCATTTGTCCCGCGATACGATCAATCTTACGTTCTTGAAGTACCGTATAGAGTGCTGGTGCAGGAGTTTCACCACCTGTTGTGCTGCTAAAATTTTTATTTAAACTACAGATTTTCAACTTCTTAAAACAGGACTTAGTAAATTAAAAAGCATCCCAGAAATTATTCTCTTTAACAGTAACTCAGCATAACACGTTTCAAGTATTTATTTTTCCTGAACTATTATGCCCTCGCGTCTTATCCGAAACCGAATTTTATTTTATTTCTTTATTTGCTAAACTAAAGAAGACGAAAATGTTGAAAACCCAAGAAACCTGTCTTCTATCCGCTTGCCCTTTCGCAATTCAATGGTATCCGGAGTTTCAACACCGGTAAGAACACCCGAAGTCATTCCTGATGGTGTTGCAAAACTAAAAGAAAAAAGATTATCATCTCCTTATCTTTGAACTACTACTAATGTAATTTGGAAATAAAATGATGCAGGTCCAACGAAGTAATTTTTTCTTCTTTACAAACAATGGAAACATAAAACTTTTGAGTCAGCTGCATTCCGTTAGATGTTAATTTTCTATCCTTAACATCATACAATACTGAGTCACAAATAGAACTAACCCTTCTGTAGTAGCAGGAGTAACGAAGCCTGCTTCAACCCCACCACCCTCACCTTCCTCCTCTTCTTCACTTTCCTCACTAGAATCCTCATCACTACCTATTTCACCCCAATGCCGTCGTTCTATTCGTGATTCGTCATCCAATTCTGGCAAAGCTGGAGCCTGAAAAAGTATACCATGTTTATAAAAATGGAGCCAAATGCAAAATATTAACGTTAAAAAATTCTATAGAAACGATAAACATAACATATACACTAAACAATGAGACAAGTTACTAGATAAAAAGGCTTTCATGAAGATTCATACACTAAATACATAAGTATAACTTTCTAGACAACCAATTCAAAGTAACACATATACAAGCAATTTTAAAAGTTTTCTATAACATTCTTCCGTTAAGGATATTGAAAATGTAATTTTCAGCGAAAAAAATTGTAAAAATGCAATTTGACAATTATTAATTATTAAACTGCAACCTCAAGGCCGAATACATCACCATACAATGGCTTTCCCATTTCATCGACCGGAGGTTTACCCCATCCACCAGCATGATAACCAAATGCACATCCTTCAGGAATGGGGCAATTCAATCCTGGTATTTTCAAATTCGGATATGATGGTGGTGGTCCATACCGCTGCATTGCAATCAACCAGGGGGGCGGAAATTTGTGCGCGTTCTGAAAGATAAGAAATAACACCAGTAACTTATGTTAAGAGAATTTTAACTTCATGAGTGTTGAATGACACTTACAGGACCAACAGGCATCCCTAGAGCAACTCGTAGTTCATCGGTCAGTTCGCCTGGTTTCTTCTCACGCATGACTGTTTCCAGCTCTTTACCTTCATAATACAATTCACCCATCTGAGTCATCACAGGTTTTGTTTGCCATTTAAAAAAAGCATCATGCAGCTTTTGATAATCGATATCAATACGGCCAAGTTTCGGTCTTGCACGTTCACGCATCTTTGACTTTAACGACTGAGCATCTTCCTATAAAGAATGGTAAGTAAATAATAGGAAATTATTAGTAAAAACCTAAGCGACACATGACGTGTCGTGTCATATTGAAAGAAGGAAACTTCAATTATAAATTTTCTGTTGCCATATTCATAGGACTGATGCAATTAAAGTGATGCAAATTTGTTTAAGTTAAAAAAAAAAAAGAACGTTCAAAAACCTCAGATTAAAATATGAAGGAACTTACTTTTTCCCACATTGTTTCACGCATTTCCATTATACCCGTCCTCTTGATAAAATCGGGCAAGTCGAACGGAGGTCTTTCAAAACCCCGCTTGCCTGCCAGATATTTCCTCTTAGCATTCCAATGTCTCGGTACAGGTACTGTATTTCTATACGCTTTCAATGTAACCAGGAGATGAGGATCACGTGAAGTGACATCTGCCCATTCTACTACATCTGGTCGTGTTGTGACCTGAAATATTATGTAACATCTAATATGGTGGTTGTAAAGAAAAAATTTAAGCGCCACACAGTAATTATATCAAAGATGGGTATACGAACATACATTTTAAATTTAACCTGTCTATACTTAAAAATTGTGCAACTGAGGAGAAAAAAATAAACTTATTTTTCTTTTTTATATCTTCGAGTACGCAGAAACTCAGTCACAACAAATAACTGAAATGCGTGACTTAGAAATAAACAAATACGTTCTTCTGAATACCTCTTTCAGTTCAGCAATAGTCGGTTGCATAGACAGACGAAGTTTTCTCTTGCTCAGGGTTTGTGTTTGCCCGGCCTCCTCTTGTTCACGCTAAAAACATAACACTATGTTTGAAACTATGAAACGAATAGCACTGGTTGACAAATTCTACAAAGACGCACTTTAAAACATTTTTTTAAGATCCGTCTACTTCCCAATCCATAAAGGGAGAAAGGAAATCCATCTACTAACTTCCGAATCAATAAGGAAAAGAGGAGAGAAAATCTCTCAACAATTACCCGTTTTTCACTCATTTCTTCTTGCAAAATCTTTTCCGAAATGGAAGCCTTCGTTGGCACTTCTTCTTTCTTCGTTTCTGGTTCAACTTTTTCAACAGGTTCCTCCTTTTTTACTTCCTCGCTTATCTGCATAATTTATGTAAAACATTAATATTACTAAAAAAAAAGACACACTACAATAACCTATTACATTTTTCTGTATGTTCTGTGTTTCAGGAAATGAATGCTTTTTGTTCTGGCATCATAATAACCAGTGTATTATGCATTTACAAACTAGTGACTACTCCAGATTACCGAACGATTCTAAAAATCTTATGAAGCAAATTGAAAATGATAGCAAACAATTTCATATGCAGTCAAGGACCGTCAGTGTAAGGCAAACAAAACAAAACAATATGAAACCTTGAAACTTTCAAAAACTTTCGAGAAGTAGTGGTAGTTTGGATCACTGGGGTCTAACTCTAGAGGTTTTCCAACATAAATCACTTCAACACTGTCATCATTATCACTGCCAGCTGGAGTTTTATCAATACCTAAATTTCATATTTTTAAGTTTCAGACTTGAACTGCAAAAAAAAAAAAAAAAACTAGATTATATTTAGAAAATGCAAAGGAAAAAAAAAATAAATGGTATATATTTACTTTTTTTAAAATATATTTTACCATTTACAAATACTCATAACAAACAAATGCATGAAAAGGTGGCTAAAAGAAAACATCAGAACCTGAATCCGAATTTCTAGCACCATCTTCTCCATTCGTTAATCTCAAAACCTTTTTCTTTTTCGATTCCTTTTTTTTCTTGTTTTTGTTTCTCCTTCTTTCCAGTTCCTAAGGAGAAAAGCAAAATGAGTACACATTTCATCACTCACTCTCATCGGTCCAAAACAACAATTTCGCTCATGGAACCATGACAATACATTAACCAAAAGTTGCTCCGATAATAAAAAAAAATGCTTCATATTGTTTTGGGCAGAATTTTACTAACCAACCTTCAACTCCTTTTTGGTAAGATTTGGAAGAGCATCCTCTTCCGATGGATCAATCACTTCAACTTCTGTCATTTTTCGAACTGACGACTTTGTGCAAAAGGCTGAAAATTACCCCACACTCCAATAAATGCAAATTCTCATAAATACAAAGCTATTTTATTCTTAATCATTCATTCTTCCACATCTTATTTGTCATACACGAAAAGCATTTCCTCTCTTCATATCAAATCATCACTTCATTAAACTACTTGCTAACAGCTAATACAATCTTAAATCAAACAAATGCACATTTCGAAGGACAACTAGAATTACGCCACTACAGAACCACACATACTACCACCGACTATCAGGTTGCAATGTTAGGGAACGACTCGAGGATTGATTAGTTAGCACAGAATGTATGGTCTGTAACTTTAATTGTCTGCCTATGAAAATAGTGTCGTCCAACCACTTGGTAAGCTTGGTTGCTTCTCCTAGGAAGTTGGCGACAAGATGATCTTTAAAATATCATGAGGTGTTAGCGATAGGATCTGTGAGGAAGTTGATGACAAGGGAACTTTACATTTCATTGATGGATGTCAGAAATGTACTACATTCCACTACATAACAGATTTATGATAGGAACAGTTGAATATTTGTGAAACATTCGTGCATTTGTCTTATTCAGTCACCGATATCTTGTCAACGAGCTCGAAACGACCATTACTGCTTAATGGGAGATAAAGAATAAAGCTTGGAACGATTAAGATATTCCATGAGAGCGCTTGATTATGTAGATAGATCTCAATGTTCATGTTTCTTGTTATAAATCAAATCTCTTTATCTGTTTATTACATATCTCTAAGATATCTTTTAACTATTTGTATGGAGTATTTCAGATATTTGAGTATTTTAAAGTAAACGGAATTAATATTCGACAACATTAATTCACTGTCTGTCCAGAAATCTATCTCTCTGTAATGACAGAATATAATGACCATGGATTCCATTCAATGCAATTAAACTATTCAGTATAAAGTATTATCTGCAATTATTTATTATCTCTTCAGTTGAGAGACTTCTAAAAATTTTAGGACTAACTTTAGAAACATTTAAATTTATCGAAATGATAACATTTTTGTCTACATAAGTTATGACTCATTCAGAAAATTTCTCTAGTTTATTGCAATTTACTTAAAGTAGCATTTTTTTTTCTTTAATGAAAATGTTGAAACAATTGATGTTTCTTTTATATATTTTTAAAATTTCAGAACATTTTTGAACAGACTTTCAAATTCAAACAACAAATGAAAATCGCTGAAATCGATATGCTTGACATACATTTTTCTTCAATGTTCCTAAATTTCTTTCTTTCAAGCAACTTAATTCGGTTCAAAATAAACACTTTTTACGAGGTGTAGATGATGGTTATGTATTAATGCTCAGCTATTTCAGTTTCCCCCAATAAAACTACAGGTAAAACTGAAGAAGGAAAGAAAAGTGATAAATGGTTATGGAGCTAAGAGACTAATTTTGAATTCCTTATAAAGATCAACCTAATTTCTGATAAATTCTGTTAAAATTATCAGTTCGAAGTAATTCAAATCATTTTTCATTTCTGCCCGTTGTTTATCGATAAATAATATACTATTACAATTCCAATAAGCATTCCAGGCTGTGTATTCTAAAAAAAATACACATTCGCATAATGCTTAATTGCAAGTTATTACCTAATAACTCTTACATATACCTTGATTGTTATCGATTAATTTTCAATTTGCAGATGTACTTCGAATTCAGTGAATCGATTGACTTACCATTTTTCTGAGCAATTAATAGTTATCTGTTGATGTCTATGTTGGAATTGCAATCTTTACATGGACCTTTTTTCCATTTGAAAGTGTTATATTCAAATTTCGAATCATCACATCCATTCCGCACAATAGCAAATGATTCATTTTAATTTCTCTTACAATACATCTCTCCTTTGAAAATGACTAATTTGCACAATTTTACTAGACGGTAAAGGAAATAAATTTTAGCAACGAATTTCTTTTCTTTATTTCCATTTAAATTTATAAATTACGTGTTCTTCCTTTTTTTTTTTTTTTTTTTTTTTAGATAGCAAAAGTTAATAGAAGAAAACACGGTGAAATAAGTATTTAGATAATATTCAGAAATGTTTTCTTTAATTAAATTGAACATTACAAAGTAAGCTATAAGCAGTACTTCAAAAAAACAAAAAAAACCGATTGTACGCTTTTATTTTTTCAAATCTTTGTGGGAGTAATTTCTATAAATGCTTGCAAATCATTTCTTACTTAAATATTTCTAAATTAAAACAATAAGTTAACTGATAAACATTTCATATCTACTGAGTATATTTAAAATTTTGTATAATCATACTAATATAACATTATGCTAAGTCAACTAATTTACTCCCTTCATTACAAGGAAATAATATTAAGTGCAAAAAAAAAAGAAAAAACAAAGGTATACTTATGAATCACAAAATAAACATCGTTCATATTTATTGTTATTTGTCAAAACATTTTGATATATTTATTGAATAAATAAAAATGAAAAAATAAGAAAAAAAAAAGCGAATAAAAAGTGCAAAAGTATTTTCTTTCAATTTTTGAAATTTTTCTATTTGCATTTCTGCCTGCTGTGATGTACTCATAGTGTTTTCCAATATTTCTTTTGTCCATTAATGATTCATCTCGTTATTACTTGCCATAAAAAGTAAGCTTAATAGATTTGGAAAAAATTTAAAAATACAAATTTTTGAAATAGAATTTGAAAAAAAAAAAAGAAATTCCGGGAATACGTGCTTGAATTCTACTAAAAATTCAATCAACAAATTTTAAACATGACATATACGACGAACTGGTATGCTTTTCTATTAACACTTTCAAAAATTCTAAAATTTCGATTCTAAAAATAATTCTAAAAAAAAAAAAATTACTTTTTCTCGAACGAAAATTTTAAAATTCCCTAAAAATATTTAGGCAAAAAACTAGTCATTTGTTATTACTTAATCATTTTTCATGTTTCCGTATGATGCAACCGAAATTAGTAAAATTTAGAGCTACGTTCCAACTTAAGTAGAAAATATTTAAAATGTAACATGAAAGAAAACTAATGTAAGTCTAAAGACAGCTAATGCAAGTCTAAAATGTTGGTCAGATTTTTCAGTCCAAAAGCAGAAATTCTAATTAAACTAAGTTCATAGAAAAAAAAAAATTGTTCCTAGCTGAGCTGTAAAAAAAAACTAAGTTTTAAATTAAAAAAACCAAACTTGAAAATATAACTCAAACTACTTTCTTTTAAACATTTTTTGAAATATTATTGACAAGAATGAAAAAGTTTGTAAGAAAGTCAAGGAGCAGGTATAATTTAGAACAAATTAGTCGAACCAAAGTTGACAGCGGGAATCTCGAGATATCGAGATATTTGTTAGTTTTAGATGTCAAGAAAATTATTTGTTTTAGTTACTTCTCTTTAAGCGTGCTTTCCACTACTTATACAAACGATAACGATATTTCTGTCAATATTTGCATATTGCTACTCGATCACCGAGAGAGAGAGAGAGAGAGAGAGAGAGAAGAGACGAGAAAGAAGGAAGGAAAGAGATGTCACTGCTTATTCGTTTTCTAAGTTTCTTTTTTCTATAATTAATTTTAATAAGCAAATTTTCTAAAATCTATGAATGAAAAAAATCAAAACATTATCAACTTCAGGTGTGACACACTTTTGTCGATATGTTTCACCACGATTTATTCGCTCTTTAAAATTTGGTATATCCTTTTTCGAAATCTTTTGCCGTTATGATCTGGCAATATCAAATTTCAAGTCTCATATTTCAGAAAAAGATATGTTATCAGAGCCATTAAACTTGAAGTTGGGTATAGGAACTATTTTTTTTTTTCAATTATTGTCTATTGGATATTAAAAATTTTTAAAAGTTTTGTTTATAATTTGAAATTTCAACCAACAAAATCTTAAGTGCATTGAATTTCTTTAAAATTTCCAAATAAATTGCCTTCTCCTCTTTTTGTATTGCTATCGTTTTTTTTTTCTTTGAAAGTTAATTAATGAATTTCTTTCATAGTTTTTGGAAAATCCTTCATATTTTTTTTATGCTTAGCATCCTTTCAATTTTCAAAAAGAAAATGAAAAACGAATAGTTTTTGTAGTATTGCAAAAACGAAGTGTTTGGTTTATTGGGAGCGCATTTTTTAAACTATGAAGAATACTGGGCGGAAAGTTGACAGCATTAGTGGACGAAAATTAAATGAAAAAAATTTGAAGTGCTTTTATTTATCCAATAACATATTGTTTTAGCATGTTGATGTATCATTTATAAACAATAAATAATTATTTAATTAAACTTTTTTTAGAATGTTATGAATTTCAACAATTTTTCACTGATAAAATTATGCTAACTGATTTAAATATTTTTTAAAATTGAGTAATTGTTATTCAATGATAGAAGAATTGTAAAGATTTTTCTGCATATTCTATTTTTTTTATCGGTCATTTTCCATATATTTTGAAAATTGCAACAGATTCCATTCTAATTCCATTCAAAATTTCAAAGTTTAATTTAGTAAAAGCCTTCTTTTTATTGAAATGGTGTGCAAATATCAATTAAATTTGATAATTGAAAATGATAGATTTAATGTTAATGGAATTGGAATGAGGAGAGAGAGAGAGGGAGAGAAATTGTATTATTAACAGATATATAAGCCAAGCTGGAAGAGCCAGACTAGTTTCACACTCACTTTCATTAATTAGTCCACTGATTATCAAAGGGAATGAGTGAAAAGGTGGAACTAATATTCAATAAATCAATTTATCCCACATCGATCTTTCAAAATCTCTTTTTCAAAGAATTTTTCTTTTCTTTGTAATTTTTAAATTGTAAGCTTTTAAAAGTAATTTACACCTTTAAATGCCCACAAAAAACTGATAAAGCCATTTGCATGCAATATTTTGAAAGACTTTTCATATAAAGAATATATATATTTTGATTAGTTCCTCAATCTTCTGCTAGCTTAATGTTTCTAATAATTTCTAATTTCTGCTTAGCTATTCCTAATTTACAAAATATTTTAACTATTGAAACACAATTGATGTATTTATTTGTTGCAAAAATTTCTGATTTAAATAACTAAATTTTGAAATAAAAGAAGGAAATTTCATTCCACTGAACAAACAATTAAAAAAGGAAGAGAAATGAGAAATTTAAAAATAATTCAAATTGTGAAAAACTTCATGGAAAGTCACTAAATATTCATAATAATTGTTTTAGAACAAAAAAAATAAGCGAAAGAGAAAAAAAAAAAGATAAAATATACGATCAGTGCAATTTTCTTTTACAACATCAAAAAAATTTTTTTTTGTTAATTTGCGCTCATGCCACTTTTTCATTTACTATTTACACAAGTTTCAGAAAGACGAGTAACATTTGTTGCTTGATAATTTATTGATGAAAAGATAAATTTTAGAAAAAAAAAAACTTTTTTTGTGAAAAAATATAAATAGTTTTTGAAAATACAAAATATAATTTATATTTCAATTAAAAAATTTTCGATTTAATTAGGGCAAACTAATATTCTAATCATTTCTGAAAATTTGATAATTTTCTCAAGCTTTTCAGCTTATACTACTTTACTTCTCATCTTCGTTCTTTTTTTTTTTTTTTTTTACAAATAATCAAAGTTTTAAAATAGGAGATGGATTAGTGATAATTTATTTTGTAGGAATTTTGTAAGAAAAGAAAGTTTTTCGAGTCTCTTCGACTACTTACTTTATTTTTCATTTTTCTTTTTTTGAATATTAAAATATCTAATTATCTTTAAACTACGATATTTTACTTTTACGTCAAACTTTTTATACGCAAATTATTAATTAATATAAAAACTGCAGCATTTAGATTAGTTTCAAAGGATTTCCCCACATTTTTCTTTCATAGAAATGTAAAAGTAAAGAGGAATTGAAAAAATTTGAATGGTGGACAGACGGATGTGGCTGTCACTTTTATCACAGTTAGCTCTTCGATCATCAAAAAAAAAAAAACGAAAAGAAAACAGTCCACTATTCTAGTAATTTATCTATTGTGTCTCAGTGCTACTCATTAACAAAAACGCTTTTATCAACTTAAACTACTTTATATTACCTCACGACAGTCACTATCTGTTATCATTATTATCACTATGCTATCATATCTTTTCTTAGATACTTTGGACATCATTCTTAATTATATATTATCGGTTTTTAGCTTGTTGAATATTTTTATGTTTCGTCTTGCTATTTTACCTTTAGTACTTTCAAAAATCTAATGCAATTACTTTTACTTTTACAGGTGTGAAAAAAAAAATCATTGTAGTTATTGAATCGATTTTAGCTAGTTGATCAACAAACAATGTGTTGTTTACTTGTAGCTTTCACTCTTGCATCTCTCAGGCATCTAAATTCCATTCAATAGAAAGTAAAATTACATCAAAAAGTTATTGTCCTAGTACGGTTGAATTCAAGGAAAAAAAAATGATTTAATTGTTGTTATTTGTTTCATTTTTCACAATTCCATTTGATAAAGTTTTTCTCGAGAAATACGACATCGATTAATTCTCACCTTTTCCTCCTCTCCCATATTCTCTTCATTCCCTTTCAATTTCTCTGATAATTTCATTGCTTATAAACCTTTAATCATTTTGATATGAAATGCATAAATTTTTTGCTCATTTTATTTCTTTTTTTTTTTTTTTTTTAATTTACGATGACTTTTTCACTAGCAAAAAATGTGTTATCAGTAAAGCCTTATTGCAAACATTTACGCATCAAACTGTCTGCTTCTATTCGGTGCTATAATGAATAATGATAATGATAATGATACGTGATAATTTTTTATCACGTATATTATTGTAATGTTGCATTTAACTAAAAACACGAATAAGACGTAACTTCGTTCATTTAAGACGTAATTTCTAATTCATTTCAGTTATGTTTTATAATTTCTTATCATAGTTTAAAGTAATTTGAAAATTTTCATATTTGTTTTCAAAGTAAAATTGATATAACTTATGTACCATGTCGAATGATAGTTGTCATTGCAAATTAATTTATCAAATTATAATCATACAAGTAAATTGTGATAATTATCTTATATATATACGTAAGATAAGCTAATAAACTAAGTAAAAGCTCCAGTTTTAAACTTTGAACATTTGTTTAGAATTCTAGAAAGTCAAATATTGAATATTGCTCAATATTGACTATCAATAATTTATGAATGTATCGTGCTACTTTCTTTTCTTTTTTTCTTTTTGTAAATAAATGTTTGGTGTAGGTTTTTCTAAAATTTTTAAAACTTTTCATAAATCAATGTAAAAAGTGATCAAGAAAATGAAATAGACAAGATGTTCTGATCGTTACGATCATATCATTTCTTTCTTTCTATAATTATTTAATCCTTCCATCCATTTTTTCCTAATTTTGCTAATATAATTATTGTTATAATTTGTAGGCATTCTTACATGGCTATATTAATTAAGCAAGGATCAGTAAACAGAACAAAACTTTTCTTGCATTTAAGCACTCTACGTCGTGCGTCTGCGCCACTGACGTGACATGAGAAATGATATAAAAAACTGACGTGAGATCATGTGACGTGAATACAAGATGGTACATTAGGTGTTAAGCCCCTGAAATAGTTTACGTCATTGTATTCATCTGTTCGTAGTAGTTTAAAAATTAAAACATACATGAAAGCATTAAATTAATTTCTCTTAATGTAACTATTTTTCAAGTTTTGAAAAGTGAATTTGACGATTTTTGACTACCAAAAAAATATTCTTTTTGTATTTACATTTCGAAACATAAATTTACGATTCTAACTTCTGAAATTTTTACCCATCGTTTTCAATAAACTGCAGAAGTAATAATTAGCACAATTTTATTATCAGTTTTATTATCATACAATTTGATAATACTGAGACGATGTAAATTATTGCTATGAACTTTTTAATATGATTGTTAAATGAAATCAGATGATGTCACAATAAAATACTAGTTAATTAAGCAAATGACAAAATTACCTTTTGCCTATTTATCATTTTGATTTATAGTTGCCGTATTATCATCAAATACAAAGCAGTGTGGTTTTCAATTTCAAATGTATAAAACCAGCTTAGAATCACTTTGTAGTAATCAGTTTTTTTTTTTTTTTATCATAAAAAAGAAAAGCGAAATTAATAACAGTGAAAAGAAACAGAATGAATTTAAGTTTCTTTCATGACAAAACTTTTGTAAACGAACAATTTTTCATTTCAAGAAAAATGGAAAATTAAAAAGTGGAAAAATCCAAAGTTGTGAATTATATAAATAATGCATCAAGTTGCATTCAGTAACGTCCCTATTTATTTGCTACGTTATTTATTTATTTTTTTTTGATTAAATAAATCAATTTTAGAGTCGATATGAAGAAAAACATTATGTGACATTTCGATATGACATTCTCGTAAGTAATTCATTTTTTCCTCTTCCTTTCCTTAAAAAACTAAAAGATTAAAAATTTTTTTTGATATACATATTTTGTTTTCATTTTTGAGCTTGAAGTTTTAGCTTAAAAATGGTATTCAATTGAATAGAATAGCACTGCAACATTTTCAAAAGATTTAATTAATTAAATCAAAAGAAATCCGCTCGTTTGTCAATAAATCAATCTTTTCAATAAAACTGAATGTATTTCACACATAATCACTTCCCATTTTGCATTCGAGACTGCTCCCAATACCAATGTGAAATGATTAGCAAAAAAACATAAAATCGAATAACTTTTTAAAAACTCGAGAAAAGCACAACAATTAAAAATTATTGTATTTTACATTTAACAAAGTTTAAAGTGTAGCTAACAGGATAGTTTGAATCAAGGGACTCGGCAAAGTCAATCTGAACTAAAGTTAAATAAGACTCAAAGTTTGTTTATTTTATATTGGCGTAGTCTTTACAATTCAATAAGTAATAAGTCCATAAATATGATAGGCTAATGTTCCAAATTGATAACAAATGTTATTGCAAAAAATATTGATGGAAGTTCCAGAAATTTTCCACGAAATCCTATTAAAGTACATGAACAGATGGTTAAAATTATAACTTTTGGAATTATAACAAAAATACTTTAAACAGTTGGAAAGAAAACGATATTTTGAGAATGAATAAATAAACTAATTAATACCTTTATTATAAGTTAAACAACATTTTTATGACTTAGTTTCTCGTATATCTGACTTCTGCGATAGGCGGAAAAAACAATGTTTAATATGAAGAAACGATGTGTAATTGCTCAAATAAAACTCAATAACTCGAATTTTTAAAAACTAAAATTAAAAAAAAATTCCAATTTTAACTGAATAAATAAATTTGCAAATCATTTTTATCATTTAATCATCAGTCACTCTCCATAATTTTTCTCCGTATGAATTTTAAAATTAAATTTAATGCCTATTTAATTAATGATAGGAAATATTACCAGAAATGTCGAAAGAAAGAAACAATGTAAAAAGTTAAACAGGTCAGTCTGTAACTTAGCAATGTAATAATTTTAAAATTTGAGGTACATATTACGAAAAGAAAGTATTTACTGCAATTTAGTATTAAAATGAGAAATATTATATACAAAGTTGAATTTAGATATTAATTAACAAATGCAATTAGATTAAATTTTAATACTTCAAAAATTTGAAGAAGCGAAAGACATTTTAAGATGGTTTAATATATTGAAAGAGATACTGAAAAGTAGTGTAATGATGAGATCAAATTTCAGATTTATCAAATTATAAAAGACTCAGTGATTAAGTCAAGAATTCAAGCAGTGTAAGAGATTGTAGTAACTTTAAAACAAAAGAAAAAAAAAAAACATAAAGTTTATGATAGAGTAAATTGGATGGATGGGTGGTATACTGTGGAGGAATGAAGTTTTACGTTATTTGGCTTATCATCGGATTACTGACGATCGTTATATTATCAAATCTGTTCGTCGTCTATAATATTATCAAAACATTCATATTCAATCAAGTATGAATTGTTATTTATTTACTGTTAATTTGATTATATTAATTTAATAAATGAATAATTAATTAAGTAAAGCAAAAGTGATTAATCGAATAATCTGCCACTTTGTTTTTCTATTTTTATCTTTGAAAGAATTTTAAAAGAATTGAAAGAATGAAAGATCAAAAATGCTAATTGTGATAACAAATTGCAACAGAAATGATTGAATAATCGAATAATCGCATACGCTTCATTTATTTTTTTGTAAAATAATGAAAAAAATTATTATTTATCAAACTAATTAGTCTTACTTATGGTATTTAAGTAATGCTTGAATAGAATTTCATATTGTTTATTGTTAATAAATATTGATTTCACAGAGTAAAATCAAATTGGTAACAGTTTCAACGACAACTCAAAAGTACGTTAATAGTATTCGATCAGGAAGAATTTATGGTTTGTTTTTCAGATAAAAAAGAAATTAAACATTTTCTTAATTTTTTTTTTTAATTTAAAATAAACAAATATTTCATTTTTTCAAGAATTGATTTTTGTTTCTTGGAAAATATACAAATTATCAAACTTATATAATCACTCATAATATAATTGATTATATAAACTATACATGAACTACCGCTTTTTACGATCTATCATACTTCATCAGTTCTTACCATTTCATTTTCCTCAGTTATCGTTGACCACAATGAAACCTGAAATTCAGATCTTTTATTTTGAGTTCAAATTTCTTTATGCCATCTATTCATATTACCATTACGAATTCAGGTAGAGAATCAGAATCCAAAAATTGAATCAAACCGTGCAAGTTTGCTAAAAAATTTTGACTAACTACAAAAATTGATTTGTTCATTCCTAATGCTTTTATATTTTTAAATTTACAAATCTTGTCAAAATTTCATTTGATACAAAAATTTTTACAAACAATGCAATATCAAATATTATTATAATTGGGAATGATATCAGATGCAATTGTGGATTCGCCCACAACATTGAAACATCGACATCGATACAAATTTAATAAGAAACTTGGGAAGTATATAAGGATTAAGAAACCAGGACTGGAACAAACTAGCAAACAAAATTTGAGTTTAACAAATTCGACTATCGATCCGGCATCTAACTTCTACGTTACGGTGAGATATAGATGGTAGAGATATTTTCAGAGAATTGATTGATAAGAGGAAGAGAGAGAGATAAACTATGAGAGAGATGTGATATGTTGGTTTCATTTGATGAATTGGAAATTGTAATCTTAAATTTAATTTATACAATTTACAAGTTTATATTTTAAGCAATGAATTTTATGATTACTTACCAAAATTATTATTTATCGATATAAATTATTTCTGAAAATTTTGAAAGACTAATAAATAATCTACCAATATTTAAAAATATTTCAGAATCGAACAATAACTGATGCTAACAATATTGGTTTCTCATTCGTATCTGATACATCAAACATATTTACAAATGAAACTACAAAGAAGCCATTCATTTCAAGTATTTTTGATCTTCGTTCTTCTCATACTGCTATAACAACATCAAAAATATCAACAAAATCATCAACAACAGCAACAACAACAGCAACAACAACAACATCAACAACAACAGTATCAACAACAACAACATCAACAACAACAACAACAGCAACAACAACAACATCAGCAACAACAACAACATCAACAACAACAACAACAACAATACCACCTATTATTGCAGGTATAGTTATAATCATTATCTCTTCTGCTAGTATTAGAAATAAACAACTGTTTCCAATACTTCAGGAAGTACCATTCCACTAAGAAGGATTTCACCTCCTAACAGATTGCATCAACAGAAGCAACAACAATCTAAATTAACAGCGACAAAATCTCAATTTTCACCACTATCATCTACTCCATCATCGATATTTTCATTATCTCTGTTATCATCAACGTTCGAACCGTTATCTTCACTTCCTGTCAAATTACGATTACCGAACACGGAAAAGCATGTTGATTTATCAAAGAAAAGTAGAACTTTCATTGCTTGCATGTCGGATTTTGTTATTAAATACAGATAACTACGCATTGCCAAGTTACACCTTAATGTTCTCATCTTTTAAGGTCAAAAGTTTTTGGGAATATCAACGGAAATACAAGCAAAACTGCAAACCGAGGAATTGCAGCAACCTTCATCATCCACCAAAATTATTGCCCATCCTCGATTTACTGTTTTACAAACAACATTAAAACTGCACCAGGAACAAGCTCGTAGTCAGGACATATTGAATCATTTAAAATCGGTGGAATCTTTAGAATATACTACGAAAACATCACTAAAGTAAGATTTCGGATTTAAACAAGTAATCGGTAGTGAATTAATTTTTAAATAGATATTGAAGAGCTGAAGGACAAATCAATTCTAAAACATTTAACAACATATACTTCAGTCCATACATACTTCAAAAGTTAACAGTTGAAAAAATTTTTAATTTTAATAAAAACAAAACTTCTAAATATCTTCCACATGCACAATAATCTTTAAATGAAAATAATAGGTAACGTATGCACTGATAAATTCAAAACTAAAAGTGTATTGAAGATGATTTTAGGGTCACAGAATCAGATTTTACTTTAGTAACAGCTCTACTGGATATCGGAAGAGGTGACTGGTGGGAGTATCGTCGTCCACTGGAAAGTTATTATGGTTTCTTGCAAAATCTACTAAAGCTAAAAGTTAATTTAATCATTTTTGTTGATCAAAAAAGCATAAAACATGTTTACACTCAAAGGAAATTATATCATTTGGAGCATATCACTGAGGTAAGTGCTACATTCTTGATCAAATGAATTCTATTAAAAGATATGAATTTGAATTAAAAAAAAAAAAAATGATACTTTTATTATCATTTACACTCTCACTATTAGTTATGCATATCAAAACTTTTGATTAATATCATTTAACTAAATTATCGAACGCGGCATGTCAAACGATTAGCAAAAATATAAATTTGAAAATTAAAATTTGAAGGTAATTCCAATTACTTTGGCTGAACTTCCACTCTATCGATATATGAAAACGGCAATGCAAATAATATCAGATGAACGAAATGATAAACGTTGGGATCAGCAATGGGATCGTTCTATGAGTTCACATCCAGAAGCAAAAAGTGCTAAATATGATATATTGGTTAATTCCAAATCGTATTTCTTGTACAATGCCTCGGTAAATTTTTTAAAACCAATCGCAGAGTAAAATTTTAGCAAATTTAAAACTTCTAAAAATCAATTTTCTTATTCATCATACCTATGAAAGTTGTTTAAAACAATGAGTAAATCAAATTGGATACAATTGAATTTACTATTTAAATATTGCAAAATTCTAATAAATATTAAATTGCTAAAAATATTTTGCAAATTTACATTTTATAAAATAAAATGGAGAAAAAAAGAAAACAAAATCAAAAACATCAAGAATTGATTACTAAAAGATTATTGAAATTCTATTCAAAGTTCTAATTTCATTCTCAATTATTTTAGATAAATAATCCATTCAAAAGTGAATTTTTTGCATGGTTGGATGCAGGTTATGCGCATGGTAATCAATCTATATTTCCGCCATCGTTTTACTGGCATCCTACGTTGATACGTGGAAAAATTTCCCTCATTAAGGTAATCAATCATCTATCCGTCAATTTTCTCACTTTTTCAATCTTATAAATGCAAAATTTACATTCCGACCATCATTATTTGAATTAAATACTAGGCATTTTTTAAAAATATGTATAAGATGAACTGATTTTTTAAGCATTCAATTAATGAGTTCTTCGTTATTGCGATAAGGACGTTTATTAGTAATACAATATAAGAGGTTAATGAGATCTACCTGAAAAATGGATAATGTGAGTAAATCAATATTCGCAGATCTGAAGATAGTTCAAATTCAGAGACTCTATCGTCAAATGGATAAGGAATAAGAGAGGTACCTGTATTTCATCAGGTAATAACTATTATGGGGAAGAGAGTTTCTTAGGAACAAGGGAAATTCATATAACACTTGAACTCTTCGTAGAATCATGGAATAACGAATTGTCATTATATTTAACAAACATTCTATGGAATATATAATTTAGTTCAGGTGACACCGTGGTATGACAATATATCACGATATACGCTTGCTGATTTGTATCGCAAGAACTGGGCTGTAGTAAGTGGAGGTTTCCTTGGTGGTGATATCTATTCGCTAAGTCGTTTTCATCAACTATATCATCAAATGGTTGTCGACTTAATTAACCGGAAATACGTTGACGATGATCAGGTAGCTCTGTTTATTTTGAAGTTATTATAAAAAACGGTGCATTTATACGTCAAATTACGTTAAATTTGTTATTTGGTACGCTTAATTGCGTACGCTTAATATTTTAACAGTGTAAGCATTTTTGCATCTTTAATCGTAATGAACATCTAAGCAAATGTTAGACTTTTGTTCGGTCGATGTCACAAAATGTCATTTCAGACAACTCTCGTACTGATTATTCAGCAACATCCATCACTGTTCAATGTGGTACATGGAGATTGGTTCGATGCATTCTATTTATTTCCATAACTAAAATTAATGCTCATTATGTGAAGGACATTGTGTTTTAAGCTTTTTTTATTTGAAAAAAATTCAATGAGAAACTTAAGATATTGAGTATTAACAATTAAGCAAATCAGATATGTCAATAAAATTTCAAATAATTTTCAATTTCTCTATTAATCTTAGATCACATTTGTTGTTAGCACTGAAACACACTCTGGGACCTTATGTTTAATTTCTATTTTTGTTTCTTTGATATGACAGTTATAAACAAGAATGAAATATATTTCTCGAAGCATATTTTGTTCTTGCTTATGTCAAGCTAATTGTTAGAAAAACACTCGTCAATAGCAATGTTTGTAACATTATTAGGTAATCTTTCTTCTTCCTCTTTTGAAACTTCAATTTCACTTTTTTCTTACTATGAGAAATCAATTTTATTTTTTATTCAATTTTGCTGTTTTGTTGTGTACTAAATCACTGTCTTCATTTACTATAATTTGCTTATCATAACTGCCAATGAGAGACATTCTCTAAAAGTGAGATAGAACATACGGCTGAAAATCAGGAACAAAGTCAAATTTAAGAAAAATAATTGATCACTTCTCAAATATAGCGTCAGAACTAAATAGTGGAAAAGTAATAAATTTGTGCTTGAGAATTAAATTTCCATCCATCAAAAGGGAATAACAGTGAAACAGCAACTGATTTCACTCTCTGCTTTATACATCACAACATTTCACTGAAAAGATTCAAAACTGTGGCCTTTAATCAATCAACGATCTATTCATTTGCATTTAATATTTTACTGCCCTTTCTTTTTTGTCTTTTGCAATGCCAATTTCATTGTTATTTTTCAAAGTCATTTGAAATATGTATTATACTGCCAATTTTATAATCCTCATTAAACATGTTGTACAATTTTTTAATTTAGCTAAACAACTTCCTAATAAATGAATAATTCCTCAATTTTTTGTTCAATAAAATTTGCTTACATTATTTGCATGACGTTTCTTGTAGAACAACACGCTTTCCGAACAAAAAAATTTGTAGACATTTAAGCATAATTTCTTCACATAGCTAAACTGTGAAAGAATTGAACCCAATCTAACTGATTATAGACATTTTTGCTTCCCGAAAATGGGACAAAATGGATTTAACACGAAATGTTTGAGAAAATTGGATATCCTCACTGGTACCAATTCTATACTACTATCAAGAAAAAATTTAAAATTTCTGCTTTTTGTAACATATAGAATATGAAATAAGGTGTTAATAAAAATAGCTATTCAAAATTGATTACCTTCTATTCTGAAGTATATAACTGTAAGGAAACAAGACATAACTTTTTATATACCTGCACTGAACTGATAACAATAAAACTTTAAAAATCTGGGAACATCGAGAAAACATTGATAAAATGCAACCGTTTTCTATATGTCTAAATTTCATTTATTTTCTCATAGTTTACACAGATTCACTATTATCAGAAAATAAATTTGAGCAAACATGATACAAGGAAACAAAATTTAATTTAGTTTACTAACATCTTTCCAGATGAAACAAACGCGCAACATTAAGGACTTCATTCCGAATCACTCTCTGGTTCTGTCTTAACTCCAGAAGTATCTAAGTCGTCCTCTGTCTCACATTTAATTGCCGTCTGATCATCAGATAGCCAATCTTCTTTTGTATCATTTGCTTCATCCTAAATTTTATATTGCATAAAAATCCAAACAAAACATGGCGAAATATGTACCTTTATCAATGGAATTACAGCAACTGCAAAAAAATGTTTGAAATTGGATACCTTAACTGACTTTGATTCCATTAATTTCCTGTTAAAGCTTTCTGCAGAAGTATCATGCAATCGACGTTTCTTGCTTTTTTTATTTGCTGCTGATGCATTGTTTAGCTCTTTCTGTCGTTCGGCCACAGCATTAAATAGTTGTACAATACCTCTATAAGTAATTTTTCCAAAATCGTTACATCTGTTTCTAATAACGACAAACATGATGAATAGATTACTGCACTATCAATAACAGAATCTTAAATGTGATTATGTCCTAGCAATACATCCGGAAAATTCCGACATTAAAACAGACCCATATGATACTAAATACAATAAATTTAAAGACGATAAAGGAAAATCTATTGTTTATAGTTTTTTTTTTTTTTTTGCTTGAATGCTTTTACTAGTTACATGAGAATGTTGTCAACTGAATCAATAAACATAATACTTAATAATGCAAATGCCGTAGACATGGATGTATTAAACAATAATAAGTTAGAAACAACAATGAAAAATCAAGCGTATTAATAAAAATGACTTGAAAGAAAAATGAACTTTGTTGCAAGATGAACGAAATTGCGTTCCCGTTCCCGATCTTGTACTGGATCTGGCAATACCATACCCATTCGATCCCGTTTATGCTTCGCTGCATGTTCTGCTCGCAATTCACGTTTCGTACGTTTCAACTTTTTCTGTAAATTAAATTTAAAATCAACAGTTTATTCCTTAGCTTCTGCAAGCGCACTAAATAAGAGAGAATAAGAAAGAACAATAAGATTATCTTTGCTACAAATATCCTCTTGCTACAAAATTTTTTTTATACTGCTTTAAATTCTTAAATCTGATGAAGTGACATACTTTCTGCTGTTTTCCATCGTCAAAAACAACCGTGTTCTCGTTGCCCACTTTTTTTTGTGTTGTGGGAGATTCTGAAATACGGAAAATTGGTGCCGAAAAAAATGTCAGTATTAATAAAAAATGAAAAAAAAAAAAACCAGGAATTGAAATTTGGGAAGCAACTATAAAATAAATTTAAAAAAAAAGCATGCACAATTAATCAAACCATCATCATCATTATCTTCACATGAAGAAGAGAAACTTTCGCCGGAAGTGGAGCATACTTCTTTCACTTCTAACTGATCCATTAAACGTTAGCCACTTCACGGAGTAATCGTAAAACTCCCGCGATATCCCAATTGAGAACTTTTAATCGCCTAAATGCATATACATTAAACAACAAAGATAAGTGACTTATGAAAGAGACTACGCGGAATCAACTGATTACCCAAGAAACGACACGCAGTCACGAAACCTTACACGGAAGTTAACAGTGTGCCGCAGCGGGTCTCTGCTCACGTCAGTCCGTCATGAAAACTGTGATCTCACGCCATTTCAACAGTAAAGGAAAGGTTAAAGGTATGAGGAGGAAGGGAGAGTAACACGTGTTTGTGTGTTGTGAGTGCGAGTCTATTAGTATTTTCCGAAGTCTTACTGGATGATAACTTTGTTGAGTTTTTTGTCTTAATTAAGATGTTGTGTATTTAAGGTGGAGTGAAATTTTTCTTCTATTAAAACTGAATTACGTACCAGCAGGTTTGCTGTATATCGAAAATGAAACGTCCTTCAGAGTACTATTATTCATCGTGTAGTGGCGGATAAGTAATTCCGGATGACAGATTGCAATTTGAATGTTATGCTTCAATCGTTTTCCTCTTTTTACATTTTTTGAATTCTGAATTGAATCAAAATGTCCTAAATATTAAATTATCGAATTGTTAATTGCAGTTACTGGAATGAAAGAATAAAGCACAAGGTGTTGTTATGCATAATCGAATTGAGAATGTTAGAAGTAGCAGCGATGATAACGGTGATATTGTCAAACAAAGATCAACAGATATGACTTGTTTGGATGGCATTGATGCTAAAAAATATGCAGATTTTCTTAATCTCTTCAACAGTTTGAAGAAACGGAATACATCACCTGTGAATATCGATCATACGCGACATTTAGCATCTGTTCAACATGGGAGGTAACAGTTTGACTAAGTCAAAAAGTCTTCAATTTTTTAATCAATCTAGTAAATAAGAGTTAATTTGATAATTACTTATATTAGTAAGAGAGTCTTATTATATTATGGGAACATATTTTATAGAAGGGTAATTTGAGAGCTTTAATTCGATATAAGTTTGCATTTAGACTGATGTGATAAGCCTCAAAAATTTTTATTTCATTATTTCTGAAAATTTTTATATGTTTTCCATATTTTTTAAGTGACAGTCTAGTGGGTAGAGAAGTTGAAGAGAGGAATGAAGAAAAATTTGTTTATAAATAGTCTTCTCACTGTAAATGAAATCGTTGCAAGTTTCTTTCTCACATTTTTGTGGAATTTTGGGATTTAATTGGCTTGTTTGTTTGGTGAATATTGTAAGTAAATTGTCATCAGCAAATAAGTGCCATTATTTTAAAGGCTAATAAGCAACCATTATTATTTACATTCGACTCTTTGTTTCTTTCTTTTTCAAAATAATTAACCAATAATAAATAGTCAGCGCAGAATTTATCTGATAAATTTATAAGAATGCATTACCGCACTTTCTTTTCTAGATAAGTCTTTTCTTTAGGGTATGAGAGTCGATTTTTTTTTTCTGTAACCCATATAACTCCCTTTTTTCTTCATTAAAAACTGTTGGTGAAAGTTTTGATGAATTTTTTTAGTACAGAAGGCATCCACTGTTTTAGAGTTCTCAGAATTGAAATGCATCATAAAATATGCCGTCATTCATAAAGAACTTGAGTAAGCTTTTCTTAAGGTACGTCCTGTTTTTTAAAACTTTTCTAATTTCCCTTTTTCCTTTCCAGTCTTCTAGTTTGGCATTTTTTTTGATAAATATGATTCAGTTAATTACAGATCAAGGTACAGAAATGTGTCTGCAGTAGATGATTCTCTTCCAAGTACATCGTCCCAACAATCAAGTGCTACCAGTCAGAATTCAAATCACGAACATGTTCTCGAAAGTTATCAATTATCTAGGAAATCACAGCCCAGTACTCTGTCTGATATAGACCTCACAACGGTATGCACTTTTTCGGTAGAATACAATAACAAAAAAAAAACAAGAGGTCAACTTTGATTAAATGAACAAACAGTTTGAACTTAGTTGAAAGTATTTATTCATTTGATGAATTATTAATACGTTAATTATTGTGTTTGATCTCTTCTCCTTCACACTTTTGCGGTACCTGTAACATTTTTTACCCTATTTTTTTTTTGCGAATTTACATTTTTTTAACTATTTATAACTTAAAATAAGAAATTGGTTAAGAAATTTTGATATTGTGATGGCTGTTCATAAGGTGCTTCACAGACACCGATAGTTGGGTGAATCTGAGTTAGTTAGTGAATTCCAACTATTTTTACCAAGTTTATTTGGTCTCTCTTTGGTTCTATCTATATGAAAATCAAATCGTCGCAATAACTTGTAAGGCTACTTTTTGACTTATTTGAACTAAGAATAGTCAAACTATAAATAATTATTTGTTTTCGTGTAATAGTTTAGAACTGATTCCTAGTAAGTTGGAGACTATAAGTTTCTTGGTTAGCACCGTAGACATTTCCCAAAAAAAAAAATATATATGAGGTTGTTTGAGCACAAATCATTTTTTAAAACTAATTCATTTCTTACTAATATTTGATTTACGGCTTTTTCTCGGGATTGACCTGATGTTTCTGCGGTACGAATCAGTATCATTATACTGTTATGTTTGGATGAAATGATTGTTAGCCATTATGATATACTTATTACTACTGAACAAGTTAAATGATGTAATTACTGTAAGAACCATACAGAACTTTATAGTTTCTATATTTATTTACTTTATAGACTATAAGCGGTACGGCGTCATTTGAACAATCGCACTGCTTCAATAATAGTATCGCCCAAAGTACCGAAACCGTTAGGTTCGTTTAGTTTTCGAATTTGTTTTCATAATATTTGCGCATTAGAGAAATGGACAGAAATAAATGCTTGTTTGGAATGCGTATGGAATGCTTAACACATTTTGTTTATTTTCTTGGAATGATGAAACGATGATTAATATTCATTGAAATTGAATACAGCTATTCCAGTGTGCAGAACGAAAGGTACCATTGTCATAACTCTTCCTTTTTTGGCAGTGGTAGTACACATGAACTAGTATTAGAGAGATGGTTTCCTTGTGACTTAGTAAAGCAAGCACTAAAATATGTGGAAATTACTCATTTGCCATTTTGTAATAATTATTCAGCCAAATATTTGGATATTACTAATTGTCCAAACTCGGATATTAAATGACGAAATGCTTGGAAAAAGGGTGTTGCAACCTCAGATGATGTTCTGAGGTTCATATGCCATATTCAACTTATTGTTTCGCCGATCTTTTGATTTTTTGACACAAAAGAAAAAAGAATTGATAGTTATCATCCATTTTTTATTTTCGTTCAGCATTTCTAGATTTACTTTTGTTTGAAATTGGGAAAATAATGTAATAATGTACTGGTATTTGCCATCACAGTGCCATTTTTATCGTTCTTAGTCTTTGTTATTATTAAAAATCACTTATCGGTGTAATAAAGAAATGAAAAAAACGAGCAGTTATGCGAATGAACGAATAAGGCATTAAATGAGTAAGACGTTTCCATTACATAGACTGAATGATTTATTAATGTAAATAGTTTTTTAATTGATTAATTTACTTGCCCTAAAAATAAATACTTTCTAGAAACAGGCAGGGAGTGGGGAAAGATTGATTCAAGAATTGAAAGAGAAGTACTAAGTGCAACTGTTCATTATTCTTTTTCCAGTCTGTTTGTTCCATATACTGTACAATTTCAGTGCTACTTTGCACTTTTTAATTTTACCTTTTTTTAAAGCTATTATCTGACATGAAATCTGAATAGAATACAAACTAAAATAATCGTAATGCAAATAATAATGGTTAAATAGAATTGAATCATGGAATTACATTTCCCGAAACCTCAAACCGACTAATTATTATAGCATAATGTTGGCTAATTTAATAATCCAGCTCTCTCATTGAAGATCGGTATTGGTCTCAGTTGATTTTAAGTCAAAACTGTTTTGAATATCCTTGAATACATTCTAACAATTTATTTTTAATATTTCATTTATTTAGAAAGATGTCATAATTAAAAATGATGATTGATACTCATGGAGTAATGGAACATTTTAATTATATGACCAGTTAGTATACAATTATCATTTATTGTTGTTTTCTAAAGTATCGGAAAGAGTACTGTGACACGGAAAGAATATATCGGAAAGAATACTATCGGAAAGAATACTGTGACACGGAGTCTATCTTTTGATGCGAATTGTACAGCGATCAAACGGAACTGTTTTGAACGGAACTCAGATTTGGATGTTGCAACGGTAGTCGTACAAGAAATGGATGACAAAAATCCAATTCATATAAATAGTGAATGCAGAGATTTTAATTTGAGGTTCGAAAATTTTTCTCAATTAATTGTCCAAATTTAGAAGTTTCGACTAATTTGAAGTCTAGTTGTATCCATGAAAGAGGCAAGTTCTTTCTTTCTCACTATGTATTCACAATGTTCATTGAAAAAACATTATAGGAAGTTATCGGAAAAAAAGAACATCCACTCCGAGCCATTTAACAAGAAGGAAGTATCCTTTTGCGAAACTTCATCTGTTGTAAGTTATCTCACTTAGTTTCAGCCATTCAATGATATTTTAAGTTATTTGTCATCATGAAAATCACATGAGTCTCCCTCTCAAAAGCGCATTATAACAATAATTACTGCAACTGATCATCAGAAACTACTAAAGGAATGACTCATTGAAGATAAAGAATCTCTAGTCAATGTTTTCTAGGAGACTGAGAATTATATTGATGCAGATAAGTTACAAGAAATCAAGACTTTACGTAATATTAATAAAACTGTAAGTTTCTATTTCTAATTTTTTTTTATTGGCCAACTAAACTAGAGTTTCTTTGTCATCTTTCTTGGTCATTTTTTTTTTCTTTTACTCAATAAATTGTGAGTCGTTGCATCCAGATGATTTTTGAATACTTTATGGAACACGAACAGTTTGGAAATACGAGATTATTAGTACTTATTTGAACTAATTTTACTTGTTTTTAGCATCAACTAAACTAATGTTATCCGATAACTTAGTAGTTGAAATTGTAGGTTGGAAAGTAAAAGATAAAAAATAACAATCGTTTTTTTTTTTTTTTTTTTACTAGTTAATCTCGTGTTTTGTGAACAAATTTTCAGCTAGCAAAAAAACTGGCTAAAGCGGAACGAATTGCACAATTACTTCAAATACAGCTCAAATTTTATGACAAAACAAGTGATGCTAAATTTGCATGCAAGTTGGCTGGTAAAGTTGCTATTTATAAATCTTATAGCAACCTTATAAAGTTCCTATTTTTATAATATTTTTTAAATAAATTTTAGCTTTATTAAAGAATGAATGATTGATTTATCTACTAAAGTTGATTTTTTATTAAAATTTCAGTTTTATTTCGAAACTTATAATGACATCTTATTTTTTGCTTGCAGCATTACTATCTAATTATGTGTAAATATCTAATTATGTAAATACCACTGTTGATTATTTCATTCCACTGGTGACAGTCTATTATAGATGCCATCGATCAGTTGAAATTATTGTTACCCAGTGATCGATTTCGTGATGAAGCTGTAGAGGTTAATGCTTTTTTTTCAGAAATCTCTATTTATAGACCATTATTAAATTTTCAAAAATCACTCATTGTGGTCAGCTCATACTTTAATGCTTTTTTATAGGTTCTGAATTCTGTTACTCCATCTGTAGATATTAACGATGAAAAATCTCTCTTCTTGAATAATTTACTGAAAGAGATTGAATACGATAAAGCAACGCTTTCAAATTCCGGAACTTTACGAAAATACTGTGAACGATTAGTTGAATATGCCCGTAAACATCCGCCGGTTCTTATGGAATTGCAGAATCAAATAAATGAAGTTAGAATTTATTAAATTAATTAGATTAACGAATATATACATATATTTTTTGTTTATTGTTCAAGATTTGTTTAGTTTCTTAATGCATTTCCTACATTTTGAAAAAAAGCGGTGCTCAGTGATTTTCATAAGCAGTACAAACCTTTTGGATAATTTATTTATGAATTTTAGCAGTGAATTTATCTATTTAATATTCTATATAATATCTATATTATATTAAAATTGTTGGACTGAAAAAACGAAAAGCTTGAATATAGTTTTGGATCACTTTATTGAATGTCCTATCCACAACAAAGAAATATTTTACTTTATAAAACATCTCTCATAAATATTGACTATTGGAATGTCACCTGGCTCAACAATACCAATGTATCAATTTTCATCGACTATTCTATAATGTTGATATTGACAGCATCAAAACAAAGATAAATTTAATCAACTAATTTAGTTTTGATTGTCTTTTATGAAGCTCTATTGCTGTTGGTGTCTTCTAATCAGATTTAACACAGAAGAGGTGCAGCAAATTCTTTCATCGGACACATACCAGTTTAACAGTCTTCTTTTTCAATAAAATTTATATCAGTCACTCTGATGGTTTAAAAAATTTTTCCCCTTTGTCCAGCACAGAGTATAGGTGAGAAAATTTCTCTCTGCAATACATGACAGCAAAAATGTTTCGCCATTTTAATTTGTAGAAGGTCTAGATTTTCATCTGTTAACACTCTGATAGTCTCATTCCAGTGCTTGCTGATGTTCTTTTGAGAGTGTTACAAATTTTCTATTCATGAAAAAAATCAAAAGCTATTATAAGCCAATTAAGTTTTACACCCGTTCTTTAGATGATATTTTGTATACTTACCTAACAGCAACAACTATTTCTATGTTTCATTATATCTTTATCTATGTTGCATTTCAATAATTGGCATACAAATTTTCTATATTTGGTTGCTAAGATATCTCATTTCCGGGAAGCTTTTTCACACTATCACTATACTGCTTCTCGGTAAATTTTTTTTTACAACGTGAAATAGCCATCATAAAAATCCTCTACATTTTTGATTGATACCTAGTTTGAAACACACAAATAAATTCATCCAGGAAAGCTAGTTGTCTCCGTTTACCGTTTACGGTACACTGTATGGATGAAAATATTGCATTTTAAGTAAAGATCTTATTCATTTTTGGGAATAAATTAGTGAAATATCCTAATTTTTGTCAATTTCTTCTATCCATGTAATCATTTGCACGATTATTATTATTATTATTATTTGAGACATTATGTCAATGTTTAACCTCTCTGTACACTTTTTTTGCAAAACTGTAAGGAAAAGTTCCTAAATTTTTATTAATCAATTAAAAGAAAGAAAATCGCAAGAATGCAATTTTTGCTTTCTTTCTCACATTATCTGTTGTTTACCAACACCTCGTGAAAAATTGGCATTTACCGGTTTAGTTATTGTCTTCTCTCTTTATTTATCAAATTGTTTATGAAAAGCAGAAGGGTTATATTCGCATACTTTTGATCAAACGCCTACTATCTCTTTTAAATTACTCTATAAAAATGATTTCTCTCATAGACCTTTTTAAAATTGCAATAACCACAAGGTTACCGTGCTCATCGATTTTTGAAAACTATTGCATAATTTCAAGAATGATTATTAATTAACGGATACCTATCTCTTTCTACTTTTCCGACATTAATGAGTGTCCTACTATCCCAGTATTTCGCTATTGAACATAACAAATTCAAATATAAGGTACCGTTTGCCATCTGTGGTGTCATCAAACGGTAGTAGATTCACATATAAATTTTTCCTTCAAATTTAATGTTGGTCCACATATTTTATAAAGGATACAATTGGAATAATTGCTGTTAGGTTAATGATATTGCTAGTATGGGACACAGTTAATCTTGTTTTAACAATCATTGTTATATTTATTAAGGCAATCTGATTCTTTTAACTTGTTATTGCGGTACTCATATAACTACAAGGTTACCGTGCTCATCAATTAACGCTAAAATATTATACCTTTTAGATACTTATTCAGATTTGTTCTAAAATTAGTTGCAGGACATGGTTAGGACAAAACAATTCTAATAATAAAATTTACACTCAGCTTCCTATCTTTAAAAACAATTGTTGGTTAAGTCAGGTAGAGGATGAAATTAAACTTAGAAAAAAAACGATGAAGTGAATTTTGCTTTTTTGCTATAGTGTTTTTTTTTTTTTGTTTTTTTTCGGGATCGTTTAAATGATTCATTTTATTGGTTCAATGTCGATTCATTTCCAATGAAAATGTTATTCTCACAAAAGCACTATTTATCCTCAAATTTTCAGGAACTAATTAAAAATCTGGTTTGTATGACCGTTGCTTTTTACACCATTTAAAATCTGTGTTAACTGGTATACATATCTGATGTGAACGTCATTCGCAGTTATTGTCTAACACAATTTTTCGTCCTTTAGTTTGCGCATTATTTTGTGACTTGTTGAACTGTACTGATATTGAGATACTTTAAAGATTACCATACCTTCCTTCATTGTACTTCTCATATCGATTTATTATATTTTATTTTTTAAAATAATTTTATTACCACATTCAATTTCAGATAGTAAACACTATAGGTTTTCTTTTAAAATAGGTCCGGAATTTCAATTCTGGGAATGCATTTTCTATCACACCTGTTTCATTCTCTCGGATACTTTAAACTTATTTTATATGAGCCAAGAAATATGAACAATTTTCTCTCCACTTTGAGAATAATTCACATCAGTCTCTTGATCTTGTAATTCATTCCTTTGCTTGATATCTATATTTTGGTTTTTGAAACTTTTTATAAAATGAGATCTCAAGATTGCATTTTGCAATAATTTATTTTCTGTTATTGCACAGTTCTAAACTAAAGAAATATATTATTACAAAACGTTTAAATTTTCGAGATTTTTTCCACTTTTTGTTGCTTCCCTTAATTTTAACTTGCCTTATTCGCTTTATAATTCTTCATCTTTATTCACAAATTCTATAATATAAGTATTTTCAACAGATTCATATCCTGAAGTTGAGGAACAGTGCTGAGCATGAAATAATGATAAAAAATAATCCAAATGGGAATATAATTGATGGAAGCTGTGAGAATCATCAGCATCAGGTAAGATTTTCTTGGTTTTTCAATGAAATTAATCCTATATCTGAAATAATTCATAAATGTGATAAGTCTGAATTCTGAATTAGTTTATTTTAGCACCAAAATTAACTTCGAAAATTTTTTTCGGGTAAAAGAATGTGTTGAGAAAAATGTTTAACTTTTTTTCACTTCAACTTCGAAAGAAATTCACCGTTGAAAGTCTTTTTGCTACGAAAGATTTTATCGTTTATACTTATGTCACTTTAGATCACATCACTGGAAGCAAATTTAGTGTTGCATCGTGAACAACTGGCAATGAAAGATGTACAACTTCGGCAACTTGAAGAAGAAATTGGAAACGCTCATCGATGCGTGAGATTACTTTTGATTGCATTTCGTTAAATGTTATTTATATATCGTTATTAGAAAAGCAATTATCAGAATTCTGTTTTCTTTTTTTATTTCTCAAAAATGACATACTAAACGAATGATCTCTTTTGATATGTCAGACGATTGTAAAGAAAAATCAAATTCCTAATTTTTCATAAGAAAAATATTAGAGTTTTACACTTATCAATAAATTTATAAAAAGTTAAGCAATTGTAGGCATTACCGATCATGTCGAGATAGTATTACTTTACTTCGTTGATAAACTATTGTTATCATTCCTTACTTTTTTCAAATTTACATCTTTAATTTGGGAATAAGAAAAACATGCTTTGTTATAGAATCAACAGCTAAATGCGAAACTTGGTTCAATGGTCACCGCAAATAGCACAAATTTTTTAAATCAAGAGAAGGAACTTAGAGTAAGTTCATTTCTATATGCAAACTGAGAAATTATATAGTAAGAAGTGATGAAATGTTTGATACAATGATATCATTTTATGCTTTACATCGTTTATTGCTTACTTTATTATTTAAGCGTCATATATTGATATCGTTCTCAGTTCACCTTATAATTTGAGATTAAGTAGCCATATAGTAGCGTGAAGCAGAAAGGTGTGTTAATTTCATTATTTTCGAGAATTTTGAAGAGTACTGCTCTTAGTATAATTTACCTGACATAACCTTTAGTGAAAGCTATAGTACCACTGGTATTTGCAAAACTTAGAATCCTCAAAAGGAACATAATGCTGGGTACACTTCATGTTTAAAAATTTCCATTTCCATTTAGTCCAACTATTTACGAATATCCATTATCCATTCGATCTTTATAAACATTCAATGAATAATTGTTTATAAACATCACAAAGTTGCTGAGTGCAAGTTTCAAATTTCATTCCATTCCAACTTCTGTTTATTGCACAAATTCGACACAATAAACTCTTTGATAACCTCAAAATTGATGCAATCAATGGTATTATTTTTATTTATTTAGTTTTCTTTTTTGTTATGAGCTTTCTTTTTAAATTTGGTTAATGGATCCTCCATTTTGACTAAGACCAAAAGTAAACAAAATTTTTTGAAACTAATCATTTCGTTCAAATTTATCTTCAATTCAACCGGAATGTTTGTATTGCGAAGTAAAGATCTAACTGGAAAAAAAAATTTTTTTCTTTAAATCTAAAAAAAGATCTTAAAAAAAAATTTAAAAAAAAAAAACTGAAATTAATCATTTAACAAGCAAGAAAAAATTGTCTCTTTTATTCGATTACATTCAAACTATACCTGTTCTAAGATGCGGGCAATCTTGCACCAGATTTGTTTTACCCAAATTCTATCTTCATCTACTTTGGTAGTAATGATATTTGCAAAACCTAAAATACAGTCGAGATAGAATTTGGCTGATCATAAAGCTTATGAAATTTTCAAAATTTTCGAGGTTATACTTAAAATTTTTTTCGAATTGAAAATTCTGCAAAATCGAATTTTCAAGATAATTTGTTAGTCGAAATTATCTTCAACATCTTTTCAATAGTGAAGAATAGGACTAGTTGTTATAGGTTAATATTTTTTCATCATTCCCATAAGTAATAATGTAACAAGGAATTTTTTTATCAAAACAAGTAGCGTTTGAAGCTCTTGTCGAGTTGATTGATAATATGGAAATGATGACATGTCTTTTCAGAAATAATTATGCGTTTTTTATACTAAAAAAAATATATTAATTTTTTCAAACTTTCAAGCTGACAATAGACAAAATAAAATTTAAATTTTGAGATAAAACTTTTAAAACCAAATGAACTTACCTGTATTAAAGGCAATCCAAAGGGTTCGTGGACTTTCACCTAAAGTACAGCACAGGTAACAGTAAGAATCGAATCGGTCATTCAACTCTGCTAATCCACAGGTGCTATCATATGCATCTATTATTTTGTCCACTGCCTGCATATACTATTAAATCGTTATAATAAATAGTTTGCAAAGAAATATTCGTTTTATAAAAATTTTTCAAAACAATGAAGTTGTAAAATCTGGTAGGCCTATTTATTAATATTACTTGCAAAGCTCTGTAGTTAATCTCTTATATTTTATCAGTCAAACTTACATCAATGCTCTGATGGGCAATTTCTTTTAGTTTTCTTATATACTTCTTTGTTTTAGGTATCTTTTCACAGTGATATTGGAGTGCTTCGTACATCTATAATTACATTTTATTAAGTTCTAGATTTTCCTTAAAGTTCCATTTCTTACCACAGCAAATAGGGGTGAAACGTAGAAAGTTTTTGAAATATTTAAATTATCTTTTTATATGGGAGACTTCTTTGATTTATTTTTCCAGTAAGTAGAATAGCCTAATTGTACTTAGAGATCAGTACTAACCAAAGCATTACACTTTGTTAGATTTCCATCTTCCTTCATATATTTGGTTTGGATTTGCCGCCAGATAGTTTTTAAAATTTTCATTTCTTTTTTTGACATGCATTTCTGAAGATAATTTTGTCGTTGATTTGCAAGTCCATCGTTGAAAGCTTTTTGAATTTCATCGAAGAACTAAAAATAATAATATTTCATGTGCACTATTAAAATTTCTTTTTTAATATGAATTTTTTCCACCAAAAAGGGCAAACAGCTGGAACAGCTAAATACTTTGTATCATTTAGTAGTCATTGAATTTTATAATTCTAGAATTATAATTCCAGTGATAGCTGTGATGTCTAGTTTTTTGATATTTTCAAATGCTGTAAGGTAAATAAAAAAGTGAATGATATGTTTATGTTCTATACGAGGTTACAGTTAAAATTTTGGAACAGAATGCTAATTTATCATCATCACTGTTAAATTGTTTTTACATAAACTTGGGTGAGATTAATTTTTCATAGTGACTTGCCGCATGCCAACACTGCATTTGTTTCTCATTCATATCGTCTGTGGCTACTTCACATAAAGCGGTCATCATCGATTTACACATTACCTATAATGGGGTCACTCAGGAGAAGAATTCATAAGTTTGCAGGATGAAAGAAAAAAAAAAAAAAAAAACTTTATCCAGAAAAATGTCTAATGTGCTAAATCATAACGTATCTCATATGGAAACTACAAGATAAATTCTTTTTTAAGTTCATTATGAAATGAAATGAGAATCCCAACAAAGAGGAAAATTACATCCAGTGTAGTAATATTTATGGCTTTATCAATTTTTAACTCAAACACAACACTGCTGGTTTAGTTATTGAACTCTTCAAATCATCCAGGATGAAATTGCAATCCTATCTTTCGGATCTTACAGTAACGTTCATTGATAGAGCAACTTTTATGATTGTTCTTTTTTTTTTCACTTTTTGTAGCTAAAGTTGCATCCTTTCATTCTGCTAATTATCATTTCATACATTTCCTGACGTTGATAATCTTATCTAATTAGCAATTTGAGCATTTCCTCAGTATGTGGTTCGTAGACATTGTAGAAGAAATGCCGAGCTCCGATATTACGGATCAGTTTGCACATATCACGTGGCTCATCCACAAATTCCATGATCATTTTCAGTGCTGTTTGGAAACAGGTGCAATAATCGCTGAAAAATACCATTAGTATGTGTCTGGAAAGCAGCACAGGGCAAAGAAGATTAATTTGCATCCATCTAGAATCTTTCTTTATAATGATAATTAACAAAACTAACTGAAATCTTTGATCATTGTACAGTTTCTCCTTTTCATAATTTTTTCCAAAGCTCCAAAGTAGTCGCATTGATTCAAAATTTTCGATTACATATGCAATTGTTGACTGAATTACTTTAAGCTATAAAAGTGAAACTTTAACGTTTTAGATTGCTAGCAAATTTTATTTCATTATTAGATGCAGCGAAATGATTCAGATTAGAAACAAATTTGGAACGGTGCAGTCATATTAATATCAAAAGAATCTACTAATTTTAGTCACACTAGTAGTTGAACAGGTAGCGTAATTAAAGTTTTGAGGATTGAGACATTTTAAAGGAGAAAGTGATAAACGTGACAATTACTTGTAAGTCAAGTTTATCAAGTTGTATCCAGTGACATCGTGCTTGTTGCAGGTCGTTAAACGACCCTCTCTCTTCCGTATCATTTTCATTATTCTGCAAAATCGATTTCTTCATGTCACCTTCTTTCTTCATCTGATTACTGATCTGCGTCACCGCATTTATCTGATTCTAATGTAATCATAATTTTTTGCTAGTTTTAATCGTGATTTTGTTAGCTATCAAAAAAAAAAATATCACTTAGATTAATCAGACGTATGTAATGTTAGTGATATAATGTAATATGTATAGCACTGACTGATGTTATAAATAACGTACGTAACATTAGCGTAACGTTAGTGATACAAATATTATTCAAATTATTAAGAAAGCGAAATTTTCAGCTAATTTTGTTACTTCTTATTTCTACATTTATATTATTTTCTACTGTTTACATTCATCGAGTGAGATCTTTCCTACAGACTTTTCCTTTGCTCATTAACGAAGATCTTATTAGATAAATGAATAATTATATAAATAATTCTCTGTATTCAAAGAATTCTAGATGCAAACCAATTCATCTGCTGCAGATTGATTAACCATTGTAAGAGCATTTGCGAGAACCTCCTCAACTAGCTGAAATTTTATGTGTCTAGAAAAAGTGATATTGAAAGTATCTGAATGATAACATATGAAAGAGTCAATGTATACTATAATTCTTGAATATTTTCAACAATTATAGTTGAACATTTATATGGAAAAAAATAAGGTTGTTGAGAGAGTATTTTTTCTTTAACTCTCAATATTAATTATAGATCGATATATGTTGAGAAAAAACATTTCTTTTCTTGAAAGGAATCTGAGAAAGTAGAATGTTTTAGTCAGTGAAGATTTAGTCTAATTTTAGAGAAAGAGAAAGGAGAGCAAGAACTTACTGGATGTATAAGATTCCCGTGATGCATATTTGGTATATCTAAATTAATAGTTATCTCTTGATATATCCTAAAAAAAACTTCAGTTAGAAAGGAATGAATAGCTTAAACTACCTTCAATGGTTTATTTTTAAGCATTTTAACTTCATCAATTATTAAAAAGAAATCCCATTTATTGGATTGCATTTTCTGCTTAATGATTAATCAAAGAGAAAATATTTGAGTTTTTAAAATTAGATGGGAAGCATTAATTAGCTTGTTTATGCTTTCATTTTCTATTTTATGGAAATATTTCAAATTATTTCATGTTTTAAGGGGAGAAGATCTTTCACATTCATTTAATAAATGATGGATGAAAAGTGAAATAGTAAGTTGTTTGGCATTCATTCTGTACTACTTAATTTGTACTAATTTTTCACATCACTTAAAACTAAATAATTAAATAGCTTGAAAGTAATAGCAAAGTAATAAAAATAAAACAAAATTGTTTATTAGATGAAAATCTGACAATTATTTGATCTAATACTTGTAATCGCATTGAAAGAATTATCTATCTTTCATAAAGGAAAAAGGTTGAGTAGGAAACTGTTATTACCTAAACTATAATCATAACTTACTTTCTTGTACTTGTCTAAGTTATGTTCTAGTGGAGAAGATGCTTAGTACCTTGCTGTACTCACATTCGTACTGATTCCAGTAAACGTTATATATCGTCATTTTTACGTGTGTTTGAGTATTTCATTGTTGAATTTCAAAAAGTTCGTATAACATTAATTTTTGGGACTTTCGATTAAAAAGCGGTGTTTAAGTGTTGAGTAGGACCTTAAACGAAATAATAATACCTCTTATTGTCAGTCATCAAGATTACTGGTTTTGATTGATTCAATTCATGTTATTAAGCTTTGACTGCAAGACAAAAGCGATCATTTCAAATAACTTATGGAAATTGAAAAAGCATGTCGAAAGGTACATTTGGAGACACATAAACTTCTTGTGATATCATCAGCATATTGTGGAATATTTTAAATATTGCTTATATTTGGAAGTTTTATGATGTTTTTATATTTGGGGTACCATATTTAAATTTCTGCAAACTTTTTCCTTTGTCATAGAAATATCCTTTGTTTCCTTTTCTGAGTTTCAGATCATTGCATCCTTTTTATTCTTCGTTTGTTTAATTGAATACCAATGCAGTGATTATTATGATTACTGCAATTATTATCATGATTACTGCAATCATTTTATAATTACTGCAGTTATTATTACCATTGTGGACACCAGAGAAGAATTAATTTGTTTAATTTGATCAAAATTATTTCGTCTTTGATCATCTTTGTGTACGGAAAAAATTTCCTAGATGCTATAGCAAATAATACAATGATATCTTTATCATTATTGTTATATATTATTATGATTGATAATTGAACATGTTTAATCGTTAAAAGAGAATAGAATAAGAAATATCAATACTTTATTCCCCTCAACGATTGCTCTCGACGACAAAATTGTAGTATCATATTGTTATCATCGTATCATCACCATTATCTCATTACCTTATCATCATCATCATTTATCTTCTGATAAAATTTGTTTTATTTTCCTGTTAGCGATAGTTCCTTCTATTCTTGTTATATGAGGACTCGTTAAGTGCATTATAATCGATTGTATTCTTGCTTGATTCTTCTCATTCTTCTTCCTTCTTCAGTTCTCCATTCGTCTCTTCGAATGCTTAATGTTTAATTTGTTGATTCATCATCACTATCAAATCATTCTGCTCGTCAATCAGGAAGCAGAAAAAATATTTCCATTTTTCCCGCTGGTGCTAACAATTTGACATCGTTTTGTTTTCGTTCATTATTTTCATCATTTTGGAAAATAGTTTGAAAATATATGTTAAGAGTTCAATGGGAAATTTGCTTTAAAACACAACTTGTTACTTTTATTGTTTTAAAATCGTCACTCAGTTGCTAATTTCATCATTTAAGAGATAATGTGATAATAATATGCTTCAACACAAACACGTTAATCTGTAAAGTTCTAGTTTGTCTAGAAAGTTTTTGAAACATTTCTTTATTTTCCAGATTTCCAGATGAATTTTATCTGTTTTTTTCCAGCATTAAATAAATTGCTAAAACCAGCATTTACGTATTTATATTAATTTATTTCTATTACAATTACCAATCTCTGAGCTTCGATCACGAAAATATTAGTTCGTTTACAATAAGATTGACAACTTTTCCATAGTTTTTTTCTCTTCATTAATGAAAATCGACAAGTTGAAAGTACATTACGGAAAAAAATTATTGAAAGTTTAGACATATATTAATTCTCAAAAATTTAAACGTCAACGCACTGGCAGATACCTAATAATTAACCATTAGTCATCATTACCGTAATTATTCTTTCCACTTAAACTAAATTTTTTCCTTTCTGAGTCTTTGCCAATTCACATCATTTTGTCAGTAAATTAAATCTGAAATTTTTTAGAAAAAAAACATTGTTAAGAATGTGTAGTGGTTTGGAGGACGCTTGAAAGGTCGAAAATTTGGTACTTTTGAGATTATAATATATATCTATGGGTTTTTTTTCTAGGAATTTACTCTTTACATTAATAAATTTAGTAGAAAAAAGTACTGAAGAATTTTGTCCAATGTTGTTAGAGTTTCTGGCAAGATTTCTGCTTTTTGTATATTTCACAAATCGCTTAAAAAAAAAAAAAAAAAAAATCAACATTGTCCTAATAGCTTTAAATCCAAACTTCGGTACAAATATCTCAAGTCGAATTAAACCATTCGAATTATCAGAGAGCTCCGTACAAAATATTAACAAGTTTGCTAAGATTTTTATTACAGAAAAAGTAATCAAATTTTGTTCAAGAAAGAAAATCTAATAGCTAAGATATTATCCTAGGATTTTAATGCTTGGTGAACCACTAACTTCTATCAAGAATCATAGATATACTTACGAACTGGTATGAAATATGAACTGGAAAAGTTTTCTCTTTCAAATTATCTTAAGCAAAGTGGAACAAGTGAAAATCTTACGGTTCTTTGTTATGTCATTACGTAATGTACTAAAGATCCGTAAGATCTATTAGCTAAAGCATTATCCAAGTTCGTTAACATCATAATGATAGCATTGTGTACAGCTGTTTAGCTTAACTATGTATTACATAAGAAAGAATGTGACAGCAAGCATATGGTGACGATTTGGAAGAGAGGACGAAGTGCCATTTGCAAAACTTGTTTTCTAGTTTTTGTCGTTAGTACGACAGCAGCGTCGCGTATCTTAAATATCGCCTCGACCATAACGAATGACATTGGGTAGTGAGAAGCTATTATTGCTGCATTATTTCTTACTTTCCTCCAATCTTCACATCTATAATATTTACATAATTTTCTCTGATAACTTAGATGCATTAGTATTATTAAGTTCTAAGTATCAATGAAAATGAAATTTTTCAATCGAACTTTTCTTTCCTCAGAACTGTACAGATTGTAAATGGTATTATACTGTCTACTCTGTGGTTAAAAATCCGATATTAGAATGCATCACTATTAGGAGAAATGATCGATTTGTGAAGTCCAATTCTGGCAAATATTTTAAGAGTGGCGAAAATTTCATATATCTTTCATTGTTGTATTATTACATCCCACTTGTCAGAAATCATCAGAAATAGTTGTAGAATTGAATTGTTTGTTTGTTATATGTACTTTATGTAAATTTTGTCAAATTTTAAGACTGCTTTAAAATATTTTAAGCAAAATTACCAAACATTCAAATTTTTTGAATCTCTTTGGTGGTCTTTTTTTTCAAAAAATTAATTGGGAGAATATGTAATTTCAATATAGCAAATGAATAAGGCTTTCAGATGAATAATTAAGAAAATCCTACAAATTGCTTATATTGCTCTTCTCTTTTACTTTCTAGAATAATGATAATCGAATGTGACTTCATTACTCTTTCATGTAAACTTCGATTACTGTTTCTGAATTACTGTGAGATATCTGCTTGTGTATATTTGATCCTTTCTAGAAATGGTACGGATGAGTTGATTAACTTCCTTTTGCTTTATGCATGTTATCATCTCCGAAAATACTTTGAAATCTTTCATTGTACCATTTTGTTGCTTTCTCAATCATCATTTTCCTTTCTCTTTGAGTCTTCCATGAGATCAATATAAATTAGAAAAATTAGATTACATTTCGGTAATACTGAGATTCCAAGAAATCTTCATCACTCTTTGATTTAAATTCCTTTTCAAATTATTTGTAGAATACATCATTAAGAAAAAAAGAAGAATGCAGGAGAAGGAAATAGATTTGCATATAATTAGGTAAAACTTGTCCACTAAATGGTTTACTCACTTTTATTATTAATTATAAATCAATTTATAATCTGCTCTAATGTACAGTTATTATTTCGTGTCAAAATTCAGATTTTATCGGTCCATTTCGTATATATTGGGATATTTAGGGTATAAATTCGTTAAATATTTTGTTTAATTTTAATTTAGGATTAAACCAACCATACTAAATTTTCTGCTGAGCTTTTAACCTACGATCAGACGCTTTCATCTCTGTGCTTTTTTTACACGTCAAATAATTTGTCCATCGCAGTACTAAAAGTTTTATGCATGATGCGAACGATTCTTATTTTATCGATGTGTAAATAAAAAGCTGTCTCAACAGGAAATATTTTGGAATGAATGCAACTAATGTTGAATTATTACAGGTAATAACAGATTACCTTCTAAACTTCAACGAAGTAAATTTAAAAAGTTATAAGCATGTTTATTCAGATTTATCATCGATAGAGACATCGCTTCATAATTCATCTCATCTACACCTGCTTTAAGAAATAGTTCATCTGCTTTTAACTTCATCTGCTTATGAAAAAGTTACATGGAAAGGGAAGACAAACACTAGTGAAAGGAAGTGACAAATTATGTATGACTAAGAATTGTATGCCTTGACTAAGATTGACCGTTATTTGTGTAAATAATGGTTAGTAAACATTGTTGATAGGACAATAAGTTTCAGTTTACATTTCATTGTGATAATCATATTTGCAAAATTGGGTAGAATATTCAGCAATGAAGTTATCAGACTATTCAAGCATTACTTTCATATTAAATATTAGAGGTTTTCATTTACTAAAATAGATTATGCAGTCATAGATTTGATATATTGAATCATTGAAATTAAATTTACCACACAAATAAAATCTTTGATGTGCATATCTGCAGTGTGCAAATATGCTTACTCTGCAGATCTGACTGATTGAAATTTACCCCTTTTAACATGTGCAGGAAGAGAAGTTAGATGAAAATGCAAAGTTATAGAAATTTCCTCAAAGATTTTTTATTAACTAAATGAAGGAGATAATAATGACTTATTCCTACATCGAGAATGAATAATAAATTATTAAATTAACGACTGAATTCACATGCACATTTTGAACTTTTTAAATCTTTCCATTATGACTGAAAGTATAGCTTGCATGCAAAAAAAAGCTGTCACGGCATGTATAGCGACAACTCATACAGTTAAAAAGTGTGCAATTAATAGGAACTAATGTATCTGATTTTTTTTCAAACAATAAAGGGATGATGATAAGATAGAAAGGAGTACTTAATTATTTAATTAAGATCTGAACGAAATTAAATTAAAATTGCTTAATGATTAATTACTTATTTCGCTTGATACGATGAGTATTCAGTTGGAAGTATGCAGCCGGTTCTCACCTTGATTTTAAAATCGTATTGACACTGAGGGAATGAATCGACAGTATTTGGTAATATTTCCCCTAGTTTAGTTCAAATATGATTACTAGTAATATTTCTTGAGATATCCATTACGACATATGTTGATACTTTGTTAAGAACATTTACAAAATAGCATTTGAAGCTATTTTCATCACAAATTTTCAATTTGCAGAAAGCTCTGAAAGAGCGTACTTCGGAATGCGATTCATTGAAAAAGAAGGTGGAAAAGTTCGAGAGAGACAGGTAACTATTTGTTTCTTTTTCAGTATATGAATTCAGTTTACAAATTTTCTCAGCTTAGATAATACTTAAATTGGTGATATCACAAAAATGATCATCTCATCTCATCTGTAATTGGTAGAATTTATACCTATTAAAATCGAGAAGGCAGTGTATAGCACTGTTATTATTCCTAATTAATATCACTATATAGCCGCTGTTATCTTGTAAAAAAAAAAAAAAAAAAAAAAAAAAAAACAAACTACCAAAAGTTTTTCGGTTACATGACAAATGAAGGATCTTACATGGATTTATTAGGCTGGTTTCTGTGGATTGAACTTTCCAGCCATTTTCGAAAACTCATTTCGAGTACAGTGATTCAAGTGACAATTAGTGGGATGGACCGATTTCTATGATACTATTCGATTATTGGAAATAAAGTTTTAGTAACATAAGATGAAAGTTTATGTGTCTGTGCTTATGATGCTATTATCAAACTAAGTTGGACTTTAATATTCCAGACAACAATGGGAAAATCAGAAGCGTGCGTTGGAAGCAAAGCAACCAATGGATGTCCAGATGTTACAAGGCCAAAAACGGGAACTAACCATGCAGCTGGATCGGGAACAGGCTGAAAAACAAGAACTTTTCATGCAGGTTTCATTTTTTAGTCTTTTTTCATAAATTTCTTTTTTTCTACGAATAAGTTTACTTGTCCTTGAACGAAAAAAGTGCCCTCTGCAGATGCATTTTTTGTTTTGTTTTCAACCATTTAACCATAGCAGGTAATCTTTCAAAGATAAATTAATGATTCATTTTCAAAGTATTATAGATAAACGACAGTATTATAGAAAGTATTATAGATAATCGACGATATTTTTAAGCCATTTCAAATCCATTCAAAAAAATTATGCTGAGTATTAAGTGTAAGAGAAGAAGGACGAAAATTCAATTTATAATTTGAAAGTCAATCATAATCGCAAATTTCATTATCTTAATTTTAGATTAACAGTTTAATAGCGCAATTAGCAGATGCAAATCGCGTTACTTCAGACCAACAAGAATGCAATGTACTGAAAGATGAGAATGAAAAGTTGAAGAAACAAATCACCGATATTTTAGTTAGTTTTAATTCAATTCTTTTGTATGTTTTTTTCTTTTCCAGGAAAGTAGAAAGTTGTCAATGAACGCATTAGGTTTGATAAAGCATTGATATTAATAGCAAAAAATATTTTCTAATCAAAAATGAAATTATATTATCATTTTCTTTCCTATTGAAGTGTTCAGAAACAGCTGCAACACTATCAATTCAATAATAATGTTGCGGTTGCTGCATATCATATCACTGAGATTTTCAGGCTGTTCAATCACAGCTTAATACAGACGTGCACAATTTGCAAGAAGAAGTGCGATGCAAAAATCAGCAAGTAGAAAATGCTCAAGATGAGTCAAAAAGACTTCGTTTGATAATGAATAATGAGAAGGTCCAACTAAAAAGTAGCATTGAAGAGTTGCAGCGCGATTTACAGATGAAATCAGCTGCATTGCAAAGCTTAATGCTTGCCAAACAGGTAATTAAGTATCTCATTTCTAATAATATCTGTTTCATATATCGATTCCCCTCTTTCTTAATTTCAGTGTGATCTTTCTAGGATATCAAGACGAATGAAGCAGACTCAGCAATGATAACTCAGTTAACAGCTGAAAATGAGGAATTAAGAGGTCAAATTGATGTGATCCGAAATGAGATTAAGGGACGCGCTTCCGAAATTGAGGAAGTGAAATCAGAGAGTGGAGAAGTAAGCTGTACTTCATGAAATTTCTGTAATAGAACGATAAATTACTTTTGTAAAATAATTCCAGCCAAAGGACATATCAGTTCTCTTGAAAGATATATCAACTTTCTTGAAAATCTAACCTCATTACAATCAAAATTTCTCTGACTATGTAAAGCACTGCAGTCTACTGATATTAATTCAGTTTTCTTTTTTTTTTTCATCAGAATTATTTTCCCTTTAGATCATAAAATGCATGTTTTAAGATATTTATAAAAATATTAAAGAATTTTTTTGTTGCACTATTCCATTTGATTTAGAAACTTAGAAATCTTCAAAGCGAGTTGGATTTCATGCGAGAAAATGCAAAAAAGAAGGAAGCGGAATTGTCCAAACAGAGTGATGTAATTTCTTTTATTGCTTATTAATTTATAATTTCTTCAGTTTCTTTTAAATTTTCGAGTACGTCATTTTAGTTTAACAGAACTAATATCTTCATAAAGCACTTATAACCTGAAAACTTAATTTTTTTGGAAGTTCAAGGTTATACTGGAATCTCCTAAAATTTAGGAAATTGGAAAGTTGCAGAGTGAACTCAATTCTGCACTAGAAACTATGCAGAAGAGAGAAGTTGAATTATCATCCATGCGAAACAATGTAAGCAAACTTCAATCTGTAGTCTAAACTGCAACTGCTAAGTTGTAAAGTTTGTGATTCAACGTTTTCAGCTTGATTCAGCTCCGTAAAAAACTGGAATTATTCTTTTAGCGTGCGCTCTAGCAAAGTTTGCTTTTTAAGGTCTATTTGTTTTGGAAAATTTCATGAAAATTAGTGAAATTATGAAGAGAAGGAATTTTTGGTATTCGTTTTAAAATAGGGAATTTCAGGAAGTGCATGAAATATCACAGCTTCGAGAAGACATAGAGAAATATAAATTAGATGCGGAGAAATTAAGTGAAAGACTGGAAGAAAGCCAAAAAAATCTGGTAGAATGTGAGAAAAAGTACGTTTTGAATATTTTAATAATAAATTCATTTGCTGTAAGGTATTGCTTACAACGCTGCTGAAATTCTTTCCTATATTTAATCTTTCAAAAAATATTTTCTTCCGTTTTGTGGGAGTTTGATACCTGTTAGCATAACTATTGTTAGTCTGAGATTTAGTAAGGTATGAACAAAAAAGAATGAAACGGATGTAATGTAGAAGAGACAAGGCAAGGGATTATTTTTGGTATATACTGCCTAATATTGTTTTGATTCCTCACATCTCAATCCTAAACCTGAAATAGGAGTTGGAAATTGTGGATAAATCTTCTCATGCTCTTTTGTCAATCATTTTGTTAACTTGTTGTTATTGACATTATTGAATTTTTCAAAACATTTTCATTCTTGAAAGATCTAAAGATGGTTATTCGCTACATGAAGGTCTTAGTAAAGTCTAATCGAATATAATCATTCTAGTAATAGTGATAACAACATAAATAAATTCATATTTCCTTTTCAAAATCATATAAAATATTGCTGATAGTATATGACAGTTCTGAATCATTCGTTTCACTCTTGATCTCACTGGTTCTACGGAGTAATATCAATGTAAACTGTAAGCTTTATCTGACAAATTAAAATACAACTTTGCACAATGATCTATTCTTCTACCTTATATGTGATGTTTTTACTTACTAACTGCTTAACTTAGGTATGATGCTTTGAAAAAAGATACCGAAGCAAAAATCACATGGGGAAACAATGCTTTGGCAGATGCTAGAAGGAAATTTGAAGAAGAAATAAAACAACAGGAAATAAAACATAGTGTTGGTTCCTTTATTTGTTAAATTTTACGAATAAATTTTATCTTATCTGCAAGTGCCTTTATGCTTGTTTTATATATTGTTTAGAAATGGAAGTATTGCACTTTTGATCTAACATATTTGAACTGTTGTTCCAAATTAATATGCACTGTATCACGTAATAAGGAAGTATCTGAGGAAATCTGTTTTTTATATTCGAATAATGAGCAAAGTTTTATTAGATTTTTTCATTTCCTAAATGGGAACAATTAATTTTCTTAATTTATATATGTAAAGGTATTTGTCAGTCAGTGAATAATGAACACACAAATTACTTTAGCAGATACTAAGAAGAAATTTGAGGAAGTTGAGTTCTTTGTCTTTCATTTTAGGATTTGAAGCAGAGTTTAAAAATGGAAGAAACGCGAACACAGGAAGCAGAACATGAAGCAAAAAATTGTCGGTTGAAAATCATTGATCTAGAAGAGGAATTAAACGTTCTGAGGATACAAACTGATAAACAGCGTAGTGTTGATGAGCAGGTAATTTTGGGACTAAATTAGTTCTATAATATTTCAATCATTCTGTTGCAATAAGAAATTGCATTATTTCGTTTATACTTTTTCTTGACTCTTTAAAACTTTTTGTTATGATCTCAACCGGACTTCTCCATAATCAATCAGTTCAGATGAAGTGCATAAGAACAACTTCGTTTCAGGTGCGGTTATTGCGAGAAGAATTAAAGCAAGCAAGGAATAAAATATCCGCTCAGGCTGCAGATCTAGAAAAAGCCGAAATAGATGCTGATGTGGGTAGATTAGCGGTATAAATTAAATCTGTCCTGTGTCTGTCACTGACTTAACTTGCACACTTGAAGATTGAGCTGAATAAGACGAGATTAGACTAGATATGTTATGTAAATTGAAGTAATAGTTATAGGTAATAGTAATGTTAACAAATCATTTACTATTCAAAACTTGTTTTCAGGAAGCGGATCGTTCCTCTCGAGAAACTATTGATGAACTCGAAGAGGAAGTTCGTTCTCTCCAAGAAAAATTAAAAATTCTGGAAATTGATGAAGAAAAACAAAGCAAACGTCTGTTAGTGACTGAGCAGGAAATGATGAGGAATCAGGAAAATAGGTAAAAGAAATTTATTGTTAAAGTGAACTTTGCCTGCTAAGTAAAGTAACACTGTTTTTACTGAATTATTAAGAAACAAAAATTTTCTTCGACCTTTATTTATATCATTGTATTTCTGAATTCAGTGAGAAATACGAAAAGAAGTGTAAAATGCTGACGAAGGAGCTAGAAGAAGTTCGCACTGCTTTCGCTGATACCAGTGCACTTCTAGAAACATTCAAAGCTGAAAATGAGAAATTGTCGGCGAAAGCAAGCTTAGAAGATGAAGTGCTCACATTAGCTACCTCACTGCAGTCAGCTCGCGATGAGATTAGGTTTGTCCTCAGTTTTGAAATACTCGAATTTTTAGGTTCATGTCGAATTTTGGGTAAAGCTGTAGGCTTAAATTGAAAGTTTCGGACTGATTTGAAGGAAGGATTTATAAGGTTGCAGTGTGATTAACTTTATATTATATTTTATAATAATATAGGAAGGAACATTGTAACAAATTTTCTATTGTTGATTAAAATACACATAAGAATTTAAGTAAGTTTAGTATGAAGCATGATGAAATCGCAAAACTGCGAAAGGAATTACGTGAGTTACGTGAAGAAAATGAACGTTTGTTGATGGATATTGATGTACAAACTCAGGCATTGCAACAAGATGCTCAGTTGGCTCGATCTGAGTGCGATGAAATGAGGAAAGAAATGGAAAAATGTAAGGTAAATAATAAATTCACTTAAGATTTTATTATTTTAATTTTATTTATTTTAGAATGAAAACTGTCACTAATACATAAAAATAAAAAACGATTAAAAAAATGTACCTCAAGGAGGATCACCGAAGAAACAATTATTTAGAGCATATTATTGTATAAAATATCCAAATTTAAGGGTTTCCAAGAATCCAGAGTCAGAAACTGTGATTATTTGAATTGAAATTTGAAGCTTTATTTCATGTCACCTTTGAAAAAATCATTCTTCCATTAAATGAATTACGTAGTGCTTGAATTATTTTCTGTTTCTAGAATGACAGCGTTGTTCAACAGCAAAAGAATGATGTCATTTTGATGGAACTTAGGAATGAAATTTCGAAACTTGAAGAACAAGTTATTGAAAAGGTAATGATAAACTTATTAAATTACAGACTCGGAAACGACATATGTGTTGGCTTTACTTTATTTCAAAAAAGTGTCATTGTTATACCTAATTCTTAGTAAGGAATGGATGGTTGAAGTACAATGGGAACTTTTTCATATTATTTATTCATTTTTTCTTTCTATAATGCATTATCATTAATCAGAAAAAAAAAAAAAAATAAAAAAACAGCACAAAATTTTTATAACAATGGGATTAGAAGAAATCCGATTGAACTTAGCGAAATATGCAACAAAATCAAATCGTTTGACGGTTTGAATGAGAAATTCAGGACGAGAAATAAACATCACTGTTTACTTTGCAGGAAAGAATGTTCGCATCAGCACAAAGTGATTTGGAATCGAAACATCAGAAAATATTGATTGAAACTAAGCAACAATATGGACAGAAGATTGCTGAACTAAATAAAGCAGTTGGAGAACTAAAAGCTTCTGAAAGCGGAAAAATTAACAAAGTAAGCTAATATTTATAAAAATCTCGTAATCATAATTACAGAGCTTCCAAATGTGAACTTTAAGTGAAATAGGGAAAGGAATTGAAAGATGTTTAGGTTCCATAAAGAATGTGAAGAAGTTAGTGCAGGATATGAAAAAGTTAACTGCTTTATTTCCAAAATTTCTACATCATTCCAATTTTTTTCATTTCTTTTTAATCGATTCTTTTTAAGTCGTATAGACTTGCAATTTTTATATATGTTCAGTTGTTATTAATGAATTTGTAAAATGTTTGTTAATATAAATGCAGTGGTCTTTTTTTTGTATATATGAGTTTTTTATTTTCAGAGTTATTTTGGAACTGTATTATTAATGCATAATTTTGTTACTTTATAGCTCAATGCTGTAATGACGAATCTGAGGAAGGAATTAGTTGTCAAAGGCGGCAGTGTTGCATCTTTCAGAATTGACCAACATGATGAATTTCAAAACAGTAAAACACAAAATCTTGATTTGAGTCCAAGATCTGATTTCGAGGAAAAATTGGCTACTTTAAAGGAATGTATAGCTGATGTACTTGAGGAAAAATTGTTGTTCGAACAAAGCGATTGCCAGTTAGTGTTGGTCAATAAGGCTACTCAAACAAAGACGGAAATAGAAGAGGGAAGACATATCATTTCTGTAAATAATGATGATGAAGAAGAAGCTGTAAAGCATAGAGATAAAGATGCTGTACTGATAAAATTAGACGATTGTAATTGTACAAGCAGAAGTTGTGGTGAAACGAATGAACAAATTTGGAAGTCGAAATCCAGTAGTGAAGTTTGGGGTTTAAGAGCAGAGTTAGCTTTTCTGAAAAAACAAATGAAGGACGAAGAAATGGACAGAAAGTGCCTTCAGAAACGTATCCAAGTGCTTCAAGCAACCGTTCAGGAAAATAAGGAGGTTTTGGATTCGATTAAAGAAACAGAAAAAGATGTAAAAAGCGACAAACTTGAAACCGAGGGACGTTTAGATCCATTTGAGGAACAGATTAAAAAATTGAGAACAGAATTAATGAGTGTTCAGGAATGCCGAGAACAGTATAAACGAGAAATAGAAGAAAGAGACTTGGACATTACTAGTTTGAAGAAAGATATTGAAAATTTAACAAGCGATATGAGGTCTTGCAAAACACGTCTTCAAGAAAGCAGTCGTCTGGAAGAACGAAATAGAGTCATTGAGTTTGAAAATAAAAATCTTCTCGATGAATGCTCTTCACTGAAAGCGAAGCTGACGAAATTAAAAGAGCAGTTTGTCGAAATGGAAAATGAAAATAATAGGAAGCATGTTGAGAAAGTAAAAGATCTTAATCAACAACTGGATAAAGCTCATCAGGCCTGTGAATTATCGAGAGTAGAAATGGATCGATTGCGAGAGCAGTCTGAAAATTTGTCAAAGGAAGTGAACTATTTACGAAATTTCTTAAATATCGCTAATACGGAGAAAGAGCAACTGAAAACTGAGGCACTCGAACGACTGAAAGAAATGGAACGGCTATCGTGGTAATTATAATAATTTTCCTTTTGCAATTCATTATTTGGATGGGAAATTGCTCATCCATTCTTAGTCGTTCACAATTTTAATTTACAAGAAATTCGAGATATTTTTCATGTGTTACTTTTTCTCATCCGAAATGTTTTTGTCGCACAAAAGGTGCACTGTACTCTGTGCTGTAACATGCTTTCTATCTTAGCTTACTGCCATTTTACTACTCGCTTATCAACTACATTGATAATGCTATTTTAATAGCGTTTTACCATAACGTGGGATGTATTTATTACGTTTACTTTTTCCGTTTTCCAATTTGTATTTCTGTATTATCACTTAAAGCTTTGGGCTCATTAAGATTTCGCAGAATTCATGAAGCTGTAACCTTTTCTTCAGATATGCTTTACCAAAATTAAAAAGCAGTTAGACTGAATAACTTTTCTCTCTTCATTTAAATGTTACTTTACTGTCTATAATTGGTTTCTTAATCATGTAAGTGGTGCTTGTCGTACTTTTATTTATTTATTTGGTGGCATCATCATACTTTTCGTGTTGCCATGCTCATTCTTTCAATTCGCCTAATTTTACACAGCTTGTTGTTTTAAAAATAATTTCCGGAAAATTTAAAGTTTAAATCAGAACTAAATTTCAGAGCTTTACCTTCCGCTTCGCTGTCGCTAATTCTTTTTGTGTCATACGTCACTTCCGATTTAAAATTTTTAACTAAATTTGTTGAGATCGAAGTAGGAAAATTACTGTTATCTCATATCTTTGGCAAAAGAAAAAAGGCAAAAGAAAACATCTTTCCTTCTAACTATTTGTTAATGTGGGAATCTTAGATCTGAGTGGTTTTGTTTTTTTGTTTTACAGTGAACGGATGGAGCTAGAAGTAACTCGACAGCAACTAGATGAAGCGATAGCGGAAGGTGAGCGTCAAGCTCAGGAATTAGCAAGTTTAAAAGTTCAAACTAAAAGTAATGAAGATTTGGAAAGAGATCGGCAACAAGAACTCCATGATTTACGCGAACAAATTCAGACCATCGAGGTCTGGTCAAAGCCTTTTTGATTTTAATATCTGCTCAGAAACACTTTCAATCTGTCGTATCTTGTAAAGTGCATAATATTGTCCTTATTTTTGTGATAATGATTTATTTGCCTGTAACCGAGAGTACCTCTCTTTCTACGACAACAACAAGAGGTTGAAATTGTTTTGACATTGATATTCATACCTATGAACCCTAAAAAAAAACATCTTAAAATCCTTCAGGTTTTGAGGTTTTTATTTATTTTTATTTTATTTTATTTTTATTTTTTTTGTTATTTAATATTTCTGAAGGATAGTTATTATTTAAGGGACAGATGTTCTTTAATGTTTCTGATTGTTATAAAATCTTTTTTAGGAGAATTGGAAAATGGAGTGCAGTAAGAGCGAAGCAATTACGCAAGCTGCAGAAAAAGAACTTGAAAAACTAACTAAAACAAATGAAACATTTATCGAGGACATTAAAAGGCTCACAAATGAATTAGAAGTTGAACGAAAACGAATCATCGATTTAGGTTCGTTACAGAACAGTGATATTTGTTTGGTTGTATTCTAATTTGAAAGAGATGAATTTTCCTGCATTCCTAATTTATTTAGTTACATTGGTGAATGTTTCTTTAATTTTTGATATCTTAAAAGGTCGAGCTTCCTCGTATATTAATAGAATTTTTAATGTTTTAATTCAGTTTTAGGTATCGAGAAAATGCATCTTTCAAATGAAATTGGACAACTCAGAAATGAAGTTGAAACACTGAAGACAAAAAATGTGTTAGACGAGGATTTGCCGGATGTAAAAAACAAGGTTCAGAAGACAGATTTGGAAATTTTTTTTTCTTTATACACAGATAAGAAGTCGTTATGATGGGTTCTTTTCACAGGATACTTTTTTTCCATAACTTTCAAGAAATAGTTAATAAAAGATTTTGATATTGTTAGCATTTTATGAACCATTAAATGTTGTGAAAAATCCCTAATTCTGTGAAAAAACCTCAAATAAAAACGACCCATACAGCCTTATTTTCTATGGATTATAGACTATTTGTGATATTTTGTGTAATGGTGTACAACTACTGGTGCAAAAGTTGAAATTTTCACAATTATCTGAAATTATCACACAGTTTATGAATATAGAAGGAGACAGTTCATCTTTGATTTAATTATTTCAGTTAAACGAATTAATGGCAGAGAATGCTCAACTGGCAGGTGAACTGTTGAAGGAGCATAATCTGTTGGATAAGGAACTGAGTAAGCAAGATCAACAACTGGAAGGATTATTGAAAAAGCATTGCAAAAATGAGGAGAAATTATTGCGAGAGAAGAATCGAGAAGAATTGATGAAGCTTACAGAGGACTTCGAGAGACGGTTGCAACAGTGTAACGAGGAGTGGAGAGTAAAGTCAAACAACCAAATGGAAATACTGAATCGAGAAATACAAAGTGTAAAGGATAAAAACAAAGAATTACTAAGCCAAAATGAAAGGTTAATTTAACAAGCAAAGAAAAAAGGCAAAAGTTTCTACATGTTGTATAAGATTCATTCTGCATTAGGACTGTCCTATTATTCGGTGCATCATCATATCTTTTAATGACAATAGCATTGCATAGCAGTAACATTTGAAGCAGCATTTGCTAACTTTCAGAGGAACTCAGTTATTCTATGCGGTATCTAATGGGAACAATTCATGATCATTTGTATTTAATTAATAATTAAAGGAAACATTTCTCGAATGATCTATATTTACAAACTTGCACGTTTCAGAAGTTCTTTCTATTTAGTACATCATCAAATTCCAGAATGCGAAAGGAAATGGATGAGATGCAGCAAGAAGTGAAGAAAAGCAAACAAGTATCGGAAGAATTGGATATTAGGGAAAGGTTAAAGAAATCCGATGATAGCTTGTCCAGGTTTCAAGATTCTCTGATTCCTAGAAATACATTTTAGAGTAAGTAAAGTTAGGTTCTTATTTGGATGACAACGACTATGAGAATTTACCATTCAGTTATAAAATCATATTAAGCATTATTTATGCTTCATATGTTCAAGCAGCATTTCAGGTTTGAAACAGTATGCAGCACTCCCACACCACCACCTCGTAAAAGGATTGGAAATGAAATAACCGATGAAATATTGCAGGTGTCATTGGCGGAAGAAAATAAGAAACTGAAGAAAGATATCGATATGTTAGTCTCATTATGCCTTAATCTGCTAAATCATTTTCCTTTAAATAATTTAAAATTTTCAAAAAAACTAAAATGAAACTTTCATTTTTTTTTATCAAGGCAGTAGATTATAGTACCAAAAGGAAAGCAAAACAATCGAATGAGACTATCTCTTAGCAAATCCACGCAATTTTCAAAATGTTATTAAGATTGAATTACACACCAGGGCAATTTACGGGTCTATTTATGCTCTGAGATTTATCTTTACTTTAGTTTCTTTGGGTTTTGATTGATTACGTATAGTATTTTGAATATTTAATCTCCAAGTGTTACTCTAAATGTAATAAGAGATTTGCTTTAAGTTTTGATCCATTATTTGCATATTTATTGCTATGACTATACTTCACAGTCAAAATCTGTTAGTAGATTAAAGTAACACCTACATTTCATAATATTCGAATTTCTATCTCAAATCAATTTCCTAATTTTTATGTCACATCTCGATTAAGCTCAACTTCCCATTAATCGATAACTTCTAACCTGTATTAGTCTTTTATTTAATTTACTTATTATATTCATAATAATTTAAGTTATCTTTAACTTTAACTTTTTAATATGGGTTTTCGTACACATGTAGAAGGGTTTGACCCCTATACCACAGGTGTTTTCTGACTTTCCGTTTTTTCATGCATTCATTCATCTATATTCCAAATGAAGTATGTTTACACAACATATTATCCTTCAGCAACCCTTTTCCCAAATATATTATAGTTCATGTTTCTGTGGAATATCGCTTTTACTTTTTCTTTTCTTCTTCTTCTTTTTCCCTAATGTGACGTGATTATGATAAAAGCACTCATAGTTAAATTACAAACCTAGATATTCATCAAAACTTGCAGAAAGGATCAAAATAATGTGATTCCGAGCTAAACGCGAAATTTTTCGAGCAAGATTGAAGATTTTAGAAGTTTTTGTTAAATGTAAAAGTCTTTTTTGGCACATTTTAATGCCCCAATTAATAAGTGATAAAAGTCAAAGTCTCTTGTTCTCTTTTTCTCTTCTCGCTTAACTATTAGCTAATTAAAAAGTAAATGAGCAAATAAGCGATAAAATAGCTTATGATATGATTTTACACTTTGGTACTATAATAATTACAGTTAAAATGGAAGCAGCTGCTCATAATCTGAATAAACATAAACCAAATGACAATTTTGACTGATTGCTAACAGCTTTTCTTTTTCTTTCAGAAGATTTAGACCGGATTTAGTTTAACTGTAATGAATATAACTCAAGCAATATTGCATTTCCCGTAGCACTGTCCATTAATGGCTGATTAACGAAGTGATTGGAACGTTTGCCGATTACGTAATGTAGTTTCCAGATGATGGCTAAGAAATCAATAGAAAACTTGTTACATACGGGAACACATCCGGGAAGTTATGTAATTCATGAAAGAAAAACATTCGTCTGTGAGGTCTACCTTTACTCCTATATGTATTTCAGTTCCTTGATTCAACAAGTCTTGTAGTTGCGCTAATCCAACTTCCTGAGGTGAAGTATTTTAAGAAGCATACCACCTTATCAAAAATTTCTTTTTATTTATCATGAGATTTGTTAGTTATTATGGGTTTTGAAATTTCAAAAAATATTAGGGTAAAATAGTGAATTTTGATTTCGAAAAGTTTTATTCTTTATTTCAATGCAAATAAATCTGATTTAAATCAGTTAGTTTGGAACTAGAATGGTTAATTGTAATGCATTCTTAAAAATCGTTGTACGAGTGCAAAATTTAATATCTTGAGGTTTTTGTTTTGAAACACAAAACAGTGATTTGTTCCTAGACTGATCTAAATTTTTGCTTCTTTCCTGGATGATTTGCTACTAAAATAAAATCGATACTGAGTATGAAAAGTATGAAGTAGCTAAGGTATACGGTCCCCAATTTATACTTCATTTCTTCACAATGAATTTATTAACATATACTTAAACAAGTGCTCAAAAGTTTTGTTATCAGGAAAGGCACTACTATGAACCATAAAGGTTTAAGCGGAACTGTGCTTACATTTTTCATTTCGGTGCTTTCTTTAATGCGCAACCATTTAGTCGGATTATAAATATGTTCCACATAAGATGGACTTTCTAGATTCTGAAATTACGTATTATGCCACTTGTGGAATATTACAGAAGTATTTGCAGGGTATAAACAAACCTTATAACTTGGTGTTATTTCCAATATTTAAATTAAACTTAGAAAAATTGCCAGAATTAATGATGTATTCAATGGTATTTCGAAAACGATTACTTTATATCAGTATATTTTCGTATTTTAAGTTGCTTTTATGGCATATGGTTCAAAACTTTTCAATACTCGTTTCTTCATGTCACTACATATGTATATATAAACATATAAGATTAAGCAGTAAATCTGAACGTTTCTTTTCCGGAAAATATTTATGTAACTCTTTATTATTACTTCCATATTCTCTCACAAACTTGAAAAAAGTGGAAAAATTCTTATTGTTAAGCAGTTTCAAGTGTCTTTTTAAGAAAAAGTCAGTACACGGTACAACAATAGTTCGTCCTGTTGAGGGCACTGCAGGGGTTCAGGAACAGGGCGGGAAGGTTTCAAATGGTCCTTATGATGGAAATACGATAGTTGTTTTAAGAATGGAAAATGCTCTCTTGATCATTTTATGATGAACTTTCGGCTGTCTCTTTTTGCCTTCATCAATTCCACTAATATTTTTCATGTTATATACCTGAAGTTTTTCTTCTATTTCCGCTTTTCCTGATACGTGGCATATATTTCTTCCCTTACATTTACCGTACTTATATCCCTACTTAAGGTAGTCGTTAAGCTAATCGTGATCATCTTTGATGGACGTCGATCGGCTTCAACCTTTGATGTTCATGAAGAAATCACTTGCTTTAACACATTTGGCCTTATTCCGCCCTCATTAATTTTATTTATTTCTATTCATTTATCTCATTTCATATGAATCATTTTATGATAGTGCTTGATCCAGCCGTCCTTGCTGGAAATCAATAATAAGTTTATGACTGAATTTTTTTTATTGCATTAATGCTGCATTCCGGTTGCACACGAATGTAAAATGATCCATAAAATTTCTAGATTACTGTGATTGCTTGACAAGTATGAACCTGCGGATTACTGTAGTAAGTTAGTCATAACGATTTTCTTCCGTTTTTTCTGTGACCTTACCTGACCCGTATTTCATCAATTTTGTAACCTCGTTAGTTTAGTCATCATGTTGCATATGTTTTGATTGAGATTTGACTCGTATTATGCGAATTTTTATATTGAGTTAGAATAATTCAGTCCTAACATCATTTCCTATTAAAATTTCTCTAATTCGAACTTTGATATGTAAAGCTGGTATCAACTACTGATGGATAAGGAAGGATTTAATTTGCAATATTAATTTAATTTGAAACCTATTTTGCATTTTGCTGTACTGTAATATTCTTATCATAATATGGAAAAACTCCAAGTTCAAGGAATGAGCTCATCACAGTGAATAGTAATGAAGAAGTGGAATTGGAGCTTTCATTTTTCAGGCAACATAGATTGGTGGTCGTTCTCAGGCGAAAATTACAATCAATGCAGCAACAACAACAACAACAACAACAGCAGTAGCAGCAGAAATCTGATCAGTAATGCATTCTTTCCCAAAATTTAATTGGTTTGTTTTCGTTGATTTCACAAATATTTTTTGTGATCTTTCAATTTTTAAATTTTCACTCTTTATGAGAATTGTATAAGAGCGCTAAGGAGTTGTTTTGTATAGAATGCTTTGACAGCTTAAAGTATTTCTTCATCCATTTCAATATGAACATCTTAATTAGTGCCTTAGGCCATTCTTTTCGTAATAATTTGTCTAATGAATAGACTTCTCATTCTCTTGAAATACTGGTTTCTCATTTAATTAAATCTACATTAGTAGTTGAAAGAAAAAATGAAATAGAAATTACCGAATCAGAGTATACTTACAATGTTGTTTTCAAAACTTCTATTGAAACGTGATCATTTATATTAGTGAATTTAGGAGTGATACATATCATTATTGTTTTTTAGTTTAACTCAGTTTTTTTCCTATCTTACACTTAACTTTTGCTAATTTCATTTTCTTATTTTCATTATTCGCTTTTTATTCCTTAGGAAATTTTTTCTTGAGATTTGTTTTCTTTTGTTGGCTGATATCAGATTACATTAACCACATGAAGTATCTAAACAGCATTTTATGTCAAGGAAAATAAGTACTTTAAAAGGCTTCTTTTCTGGAATATTTTTGATATTTATTAGTTTCATTAATTCGAACATTTTTAAAGCTATTTGAATGGTCTTTGTTAACCCCTTCAGTTCGACCTTTTAGGGAAGGTATGAGAGATATATAGTTACGGATGAGGAGCTTCTCGTCCTTGTCGCCATCGTTTTGGTATCGGTTTAGTGTGTCTCCGTGAGTGGCACTGTATTGCTTTACTGCTGCTCGAGTTTTGTTTGCATAAGAGCATTTGGATAGTGGTCGAATGATAGGACGGGAAAGCGTAGAGAGGTTGCACAGAGAGACTCAGAAGTACAAATTGATTCCGCCATGAGGAAAGAACAGTATTGTGTTCTCGTTATTTTGATTATTTCAATCTACAACAAACTCGAGCTATGTACAGATGAATGGACAAATATTAAACCATAGGCTAATTTTAGAAGCTTTATTTCAAGCAGTTTTTCAAGATAATTTTGAATCTACAAATTTCTGCAAAAGCAGGGAATTCACGATGTATACAGATTGTTTTGAAAGTTTTTAAAATATGAGAAGTGTAAATAGTCGATTCGTGCAAATTTTTTGAAGTCAAAAACTGTAAAATGACATTTTTGTGAAGAAAATAAGTGATAGTAGAGGAAAGAATGATGTAGTGAAAGTGACTAGTGACTAGTTTTATGTGAGATAGTTTTATTACTTGGGTATAGAAGTGTTTCGAGATAGATGAGATATTTTCTTTTCTGGGTTTGGAAGCTTGCATTTGGAAGCTAACTTCAACAATAAAAGTTTTTGAGATATGTGAGCAGCAATCGAAATGAACTAGTTACTAGAGTTATACTCTCCTTTAAGAAGTTCCGTTGGTACAGCAAATGAGTGAGTCTGAAGTACCTAGAGAGAGAAAGCATTGCAGTACTTTACATTTCATTACAGTAATTTATTTTGAGGAACAAATAATCACTATTCAAAGAAGCAGAGTGCTAGAAGTAGTCAGATAGGAAGTTAATTTTGAAATGGTCTACTTTTGTACATTCGTTGAGAATTGATATGGGAATATTTGCAGATTACATTTTAATAATATCATCTATTCCTAGCAAAAGTAATTGTTGTTTATTTTGTATAAAATTTACAAAATGAAAAGAGATTTGAGAGAAACATAGGAAAAAACAGAAATTAGAAAACTAAAATGGGAGATGAAGACGATTTTTGCTTGTATTAAGTCATAATTCACAGTGCAATATCACTACTGGAATGCTTTTGACTCACATTTTTCTCTTTTCTTTATCAAAGGTTTGTCTACATAGATGCTTAATTTATTTGTAGGAAAAGAGGAAATTTAAGAACTAAATCTAGAGTATAATATGCCTTTTGTTCAGACACTTTTTATATCTATAAGAAGCTACAAATATAAAAAAATGGCTTACTTTATGACAATGCACAACAGTAAATATTTATTTATTTCTTTATCAGAAGGGGGTAAAACCCTAAACAAATTCTTCTACATTTAATATTTGTTCTTTAAACATGAATAAAACCAATACTAATATTTGTCCTCACTTGGTATATTCACCTCCCCCTGTCCCCCGGTGTAACCCATATATAAACAGGTCTCGATCGTGGTTGTCCCCTCAGTTTCTCTCTCATCAAGTACAGTCGAAATGACCGCTTTACTTGAAAACGTTTCATGTTTCATTTTAATATGACTTGTATTTTTGAACGTCATGAGCGCTTATCTCTTTGTTTCTGATGTTGTTATTCTATCCTATTTATTCTACTTTTATATCAATCAATAAATCAAATATTTATCAGAATGCATTTCGTGATGATAACTTCTATAAGTTCCTATCATAAGTATGTATTTTTTTATAGTAGCACTAAACTTGGGTTCTTCTTAGTTTTAGAAATGTTTCAAGCAACAAATGATAGATTTATTACTTAGTTTGAGCAATACATTTGAATTGGAGTGGAATTTGCTAAATTTCTATTTGTCATTATTTCTTTCTGTTATACTTGATGTATATATTTCAGCAGTTGGATACAAATTACATGATAAACACTGATTGATAATTTATATCTTACGGATATGTGATATCGATTTTCTTCTTCTTACAATATGTCGAGAATAATGTGTGATTCATGTTGTGATACTACTCTACATCGTTTTTTGCTGTAATTCTTATTTAATTTAACATATAAGATAAAGCAGTAGAAAATTACAATTTAATTTAGGAGCATAAAGCTGAAGAAGGAAGATAACTGTATCAATATCGTAATTATAAATGTTGGTTAATTTTTGAAATTGAAAGACGAACTATTCTTTAATCCCACCTGGTTATTCAGTCTTTCAAATATGGACCAAGGAAGTGAAGAAATTATACCTTTTTTCAAAAAACTGATGTGCGCATAGGTTTGGTGATAGACTCGAATTTTGTTAAAATATCATTAGAAAACAGGTAGGAAAAAACACTTCCAGACAGTTTATTTTGTAGGTTCGATTCAGATATTTTTTGATTTCCTAACTTATCTCTTTTTAAATTGAATTCAAATTCAGATATGATCCATTTCATTCTATTCAATTTTATGAGATTTAAAATTTGATCAAAATTGACTTAGCAGAAAAGTTTTTAAACCAATAGATAAATTTATCCTTCTTCTCCAACCCTATGCTCCCAAATTAATTCCTAATTTTTCGCTGTTTTATCTCATGTCATTTTCCAAACTGTATTATGCTCTAAATTTTCTGTTTTCTTTCGTATTTTAACTCATTTTTGTAGATATTTTCCATATAAGATGTAAAATTTTTCTCCTGTGCACTTCTGTTCTGTTCTGGACTATAATTCCTTTCTTGACCATCCAAAAAATTACTTCAATGCTGCAAAATTTCTGCTGGAATTCTTTTGAAAAAATATTCCTCATATGAAAGTCATTTGAGCTGACTCTACTACAAATAGTAAAGTCATTTTTGCAAACTTTTATGTATTTTCTGTGGTTTCCCTAATCTCTAACTATTTCAATCATTACCATCCGAAATACGCGTATTTTTGCTCATTTGGTATTTTTATTCATCTTTAAAAAAGTTAAATTTCATTCTGTGCATTTTTAAAATTTTTGAAATAAAATATAAAAATCATTGATTTTGCATTCTGTTATTGTCGCTTATATAATGAATTAAGTCAAGATTGGAGGAAATGTTTCTTGCAATACGAAATCTGATTTTTGTTAATCATTGTCTCGTAGAGTTATCACCTTTATCATAATCCTGATCCTGTTATTGGACCTTTAAGGTCGTGGTCCTGCAAAGTTTTTTCAGTACATTAATTTTCTGAAATTTCCATTCGTATTAGCTTTTTTGAAGTAACAGTAGTGGAGGTGATCAACCAGATGAATACTTAAACTTTTTGTTGATCAGTTCAGGTTGTGGTAAGTGATGAATTTTAGACAGAAATAACTTGGTGATATATACCTATCTGTACTTACAGATCCCTTCATTTTCATTTGTTTACCCATTTTACAAATGACTGTAGGTAGGGGGAAGTATTACACAATTGAGAAGACTTCACGGAAGTTAGGAAGGAAATGTTAACTTCAACTTCACCTTCCCTTTCCCATTTATTGTCCTCGCCTTCACACCTGACAATAATACTTTCGATCTATTAGATCCATTGATATAACTATTCATTTGGGTGTGTTTTCGTACTCCAACTACAATGTCTATCCATTAAGTTGAGAAGTGCCCAGAGCGCAGTTTGGCACACAAGTACTTATTGTTGTTACATTAGTTACCAAAAACAATGAGGTATTCCATTACACTTCCTTCAACAGTTGTAATGGAATGCAAATTTCTTAGCTCTTAAAAGGCTATAAGTTCATATAGAAAAGGTCATAATAATGAGGTCAATATTGCTTTATAACAAAACGGAACTCCTATTGATTTACTGAAGTTTCACCCTTCTCAGGTTAATTTAGAATTAATTTAATTTCGTAATTTGTATGAAGGCAATACTTATAGACAAATGTAAGTCTTGCAAACTTCGAAATATTTATCATTAAAATATGCATGTTTATTTTGTACATTTCTTCTCTCTAACAGGAATCTTCGAGAGCTTCGCAGAATTTGTAACTTTTCTAAAGTATTGAAAGGTAAATAAGAGAAACACAATGGTGTTTCTAGTATTCAAAAGACACTAATTAAATTTCATCTGTAGATAAGACCAAAACACGAATGACCGAAATCTGTTATCCAAGCACTGTTGTATTAATAATTACAACATCTAACAAACATCCGTTTAATATATTTAACATTCATAATACTTTTTAAGTAACTGTCATACCAGCAATTAACATATTAAATATTTTCGTATCGTACGAATTAATATAAAAAATATATTAAACATCTTGGCTTCATATGGCTAAATGTCATCTATTTATACTTTTCAAAAAGTCTCATAAATAAAACTAAGCCTGGTCAGGATTATTCGTATTCATCTTGAAATTTTATGAAAATTTACAAATCGAGTTACAAAGTCAGTCACGATGTATTACTATTATTGCAGAACACTTCAAAAATATTTAACTGCCATAAACAATAGTAATGTCAACAATAATGTAAAGCAAAGCAAAGAATAAAACCGCAAGACTGTAACATTGGGGAGGAGGAAAAGTTTAGTCCATGATTTCAATAAATATGATTTTATGATGCACCGTTAATTAATTAGTTTTGAGAAGCCATTGTTTGGCTTTTTTACTCATACATTTATGAGTCCAAAAATTGTATTGCAGGAATAAGTAAACATTCGTGGCAAACAAAGTAATTATAATCACGCATTCTTCTCTCATCCCACTATCTTTCAAATTCAGAAATTTTGAAATTACTCGAAATCTTAATCAAAAAAATAAAGTAATGAGAAGGATGGTGCAGGAAATATTTCTCGAGAGATTTCAGGGCGAGAAGACATAAGAAGTTTGCAGGAAAATAAATCAATAAAATAATAATGGTGGTATTACGTACAAACAAATCTGTTTCATCAGTCAAGCAAATATATCACAGTTAAATGTTTTGTTGTCACATTGCTAACTTTTAGAATTGACTTTCCCTTGGAAAATTTGAATGAACCATAAAAATGGTCTGAATATGCATTTTCATTCATTTTGTCTCCTATGCCAGGTCAAAGGTATACGGTAGGTCAAAATTTGATTCAAAAAAAGAAATGAGAAATGATTAAGGCATCATAAATAGATATATTAAGTGAAATTAGTAAAAAACTACCGTCAAATTGTTCAAACTTTCAAGTAAGATTGAAAAAAAAAATAATAAAAAAAAAAGTTAATAATTAATTAAACTGGAATTTGTTGCATGCATTCGAATCATTTCAGTGGAAAAGAAAAATTAAAGAATTGTGAATATAAATACCTAACAACATTTTACAAAAATATACAGCAAATTATGTTTACAAATGAAATCGCAAATATTTGGATCAATCATAAGTGACCAGTTGTTGAAATGAGGCACTACTACTAAATTATAATCTTTCTTCTCGTTTCCACATCATTCAATCTTTTTCTTTTAAGCTCCTTTTACAAATTTGGCAATGAATTGGGATTATTCGAACTGGAAAGCAATAAATTTATGAAAATAAATAAATTCTTCATGCTAAATGATCAGCTAATTCCTCTTTAAGGTTGAATCCCTCTCCTCCCTAATGATCCAATAACTTAGCACAAACTTAATAAAAAAAAACGTCATCTTAGAATTTTTATTACTTACTCAATTATTATGCAAAAACAATAATCTAATGCAAAGTAACGAAAAAATTCCTATAATTATCAGAATTATAGAGAGATATTGATGTTTTAATAATAATTAGCAACAAATAACATGAGATATTCTGCTTATTGTTACAATATTCACTGCATTTGCAACCCTCTCTAGTCTTTATAATGATAATTATTCAGATTAATTTTATGACAATGAGATGATCGAAGATTTGTAAATTCAAAAAAAGTAAATTAATACCTTACCTGTACAGTGTTTGCTGATATGGATAATCGTTAAGCGAATTGCTTGGTTGTGTGGCATACATATTATTGTACATACTATAATTATCGATAAGGCTTCCAATACGGAAGGCACTTGGTGTTAGAGTAGGTAAAGCTGTTTGTGACAAATCTGGCACTGCGGTCATTGCGCCATTCGAGTACAGTCCAAAGGATGGATATTGGCTGGCATAAGGACTCATCTAGAAGAGATCCATTGTTGAATATTAATGGTACAATTTACAGCAATTGAAGATAGAGAAAGCATGAATTGAAGAGAATGACATGAGCAAGAAGTAAATTAATGAACTATAATGATAAATCGGGAAGATGCGATACCATAGCATACAGTGATAATAACTGTGATAACAATAACAGATAGATATTGTTGATGAATAGTAAATAAAAGTGTAATTTCTGTGTCACTAAATTAGTCAAATCTTTAGTCAATTTGAATTTTCAGTCATAATCAGAAAAAAAGAATATCAGATTAACTTTGTCTTCAGACTAACTTAGCACTTCCGCTATTTGTGTTTGCTTTTGCTTTACTCTCGAAATTAGAATTAAATTAAAATCAAATTAGATTTAAAATTAAAACTTACCGGCACGGTTCCCACTGCTGAAATGACGCTTGTCGGTTGGCTGCTTACGGTAGATGCTGTCAACGATGTGGTGGCAGATAACTGTACAGATTGCATTGCTTGTTGCTGAGTCCTGATTAGCTGAGGATTTGCACCACTAGCAACTGATCGATCGGTGCTGGTACTTGTTTCAGCCTAAAGTTTATAAACAAAAATTTGAAGATAATTTTTGGATTGCTATTAAAACTGATTTCAATAAATGCTTCATTAATTATGACTAAATTTAAAATTTCTTCTATTTCATTCAGTTTGAAAAAAAAAAGACTTCAATAAGTGTTTTTCTCCTTCAAAAAATTTATAATTTTTATAAATTTCGACTTTTTTTAAAAAAAATACAACAAATCAGTGTTAACATAAAAGCATTTCATAAACAATTCAATAGAAGTAAAGTAAAAATTGAGTAAACCAGAATGATTTATAAAGTAAATGTAAAATTGAAGAGTTGCGGAAGAAAGAAGAGAAGATTTTACCTCACTCGGTGGTGAGCATGCCGTATCGGGTTGTTGCGCTTTTTGCGAACCACTTGAAACCTTCATTTCAGCTGTATTACTGATCCCTTTATTATCCATTACATCCTCATCATGCTCTTCCTTAATTTGACTCGTTCTTGCGCCATGTCCATTCTATAAACATAGGCGCTACAAGTCTGCCAATATCTATTTATTCCTTACGAATTTGCATAATTAAGATAGATCTTATTGTTCACTAAAATATAATTTCGAATTAATTTACCTTAATTTTCTTATTTTTTGGTTTACCATCATTTATTTTGAATCGTTTCTGCCTCCTCAAGTAGCACCCATTTTCAAACATATTACCACAGTCTTCGTGAAGAGTCCAGAAACTACCTTTTCCGGGTTTATCCGGTGTCCTATACAAAAGTCAATAATTGATTTGTTATTTAAGATTGTTTATGTTGAAGGCTTCATCAACAAGCATAACCATGGTAGTAATAACGAAATACCTGGGTACTTTGACGAAACAATCATTAAAGCTAAGTGAATGTCTGATCGAATTTTGCCACCTGAAATATGTCATCGTATTATATTGCTCTTCGCGATAAAATATTGTGAATGAATAAATGAAAAGTAAACGGATGGGAAGGAAATTTTGTGGATTATCAAAATATATAACATTGTCATTATCATATTAATGACACTGATAGCAGTAGATAGCCAGTCTATTCAGTAGACAGCAATTTTTGATAAGCACTGACCCGGCTGACCTTTGCTGGTTCTGTCGATAGTAGGCGTAATTATCCATAATGAACTGATAGATTTCTGAAAGTGTTAGCATACGAGATTCTGATCGTTGAATTGCCATTGTTATCAGTGAAATATATGAAAATGGCGGCTTCGCATTGCCTATTTTACCATTATAAGTACGCATCTGAGCCTGAAGAAATAAATATTAAAAAATTGAAATGAAACGTTTGTTATAAATGTCTTATAATCATGAATCTTTAGAAGTAAATCATACATAGTCACCTGCCTGTGTCAGCCAATTCCGTAGTCATTTTTGCGCCTCATACTATGACTGTTTGATATTCAAATTTTACGGAGCACTTACAAGTTCCTGTTGTGTTTGTTCGTTGAAGGTAACGCGGGAGGTGCGACAATTCGAGGAAATTTGTGTAAGTGATGAGGATGGACCAGCAACGGCAGAAGTTGAACTTGCGGCAGTTGTCGCAGAAGTGGATGCATTATTGGTGATAGTTGAAGATGCTCGATTAGCGGTTGAAGCCAAGGGTGATATTCCGCTTGCTACTCCAAAACTATTGTAAGCTGCAACTGATTGATTTTCAAATGAAGCTGAATAGCTATTCATCCTTGAGTATTAATTAGTATATATAAATCTGAGCTTTTAAACAAAATGAAAAACGATATGCTCAAGCTTTAACAACTAAAGTTATTTTCCTAAATTCGGAATGAAGAAAAATCGGAACTCATTTGTTTAAGAACTCGAATTTATATTTATCACTAAACTATCAGGAATACTTCAAACCATCTAGTAATGAAGATATGCGATTTGCATTCTATCAAGAGATCAGCTGATAATATAAAAGGAATAAATAATACAAAAAACAGAAACAAGTAATATTTACTTTGATTAACGGGGCTCATATAATTTGAGGTATAATAAGTTGGTAATGTTCCACTGGCTAAATTATTGCTAGTTGGATAAGGATACTGATTATAGGCGGATAAAGCGGTTGAATAAGTTGGCATTACCGAAGCATATTCTTGCGCTGTCATACCCTGTAACTATATTTGCATAATCACTGATAACAAAATGATTGATGACTGAGTTCTTCTAATCTTATCTAATCTTTCCATTCTTTATCTTTCTTCTCTTGCAATCTTTAACTAGTATTTGTGGCTCTAAAAATATTAAAAATCGTTTTATGGTCGAATATAATATTATGATCACAATTGTGATAATGGTTATATAATAGATAAGGAGATGATATTAGAAATTAAAATCATAGCTAAATGTAATTCCCAAATCCATAATCATGATGCTTGATAATAAAAACAGTTCAATACTCAGTTCATCAGTTTTCGATATTGAAAGTTAAAAAAGAGGTTGCTGTTTAATTTTTGATTGTAATGAAGATTATGATTATGATTACTGTTATCATTATGATTATGATTATGATTATGAGTTATAGTTATAGGAATAATTAAAGTGTGTTTCGTTGTATCATTTTTCAAGGAAAAGAATGGATATAATCGAAACATTTCAACGAAGGACGAAATGATGATTTGCGGTTGGTGGAATGCTCCACCCCACACCCAACCCATTATTTGTGTGAAGTTTGTGTCACACAAGGACGACTACGGTATCTCAGCATCAATATTGAATTTCATTCTTTCTCAAGTCGATCAATTATGTCCGCAATGTCCCTTCCTCTTCTGCACTTGATGATCACAACTGGATTTCCTTTTTCAATAAGCTATGGGAAAGTTTTTTCTATAAAAAGAATCTAGCAAGCTTGAAAAATATTCCATTTAATGGCGCTTAGACTTAATAAATTTATAGCTTATTTTCAATTTAGACGATTTAAGCAGTAAATTAAATTTTATAGAAGTTCAAAGAGACAAAGTACATTTAATTGCTTATTTAGAATATGGAAATATTATTACTTCGATAAAAATTGGAAAAAAAAAATAAAAATATTCTGGAAATATTAAAAAAACATCTACATATTATTGAACTAAAGCATATATAAGTATTGATCTGTTGACCTAACGAGTACTGTTGACCTTTTTCAAATGTACTCCAAAATAAATAGTTTGCAGAAGTTGCAAAAGTAAACAGATGAGGATATCCCCAAAATTTATAATAGGCAAATTTGAGTGAGTAATGAAGAGTATGTACATAAAGGATGACGTTTGCTACCATATTAGGAAGAAAGGAAGAATGTAAATGTGTTCTAGTTGCTCAGTTGACATCAGTATTTGTAGACTCAAATTTTTCGATTAGTTTTGATTAATCTGGAAATGCACTAGAATAAGAATCAGGGAATCCCCGTTTGGTTCTATCACATGTCGTGTATATCATCAATACTAATATTTGCTGTGTGTAAATATAAATAAGAATGGGTTGACGGGGTTAGCGGAAAGGTTTTATTGGTTAATCAAACAATTAAGTCAAACAAAAGTACGAGAGAGAAAATGTTTCTGAGACTCATTCTTGATGAGTTCATTTCCGAAGACAAACCAATAAAAACATTAAAAATAGTAGTGGTAAAATTCAGAATTCAAAATATCTATAAGTGAGTGATGTTTCGCTAAAAAAAAAGATACGAAATCTATGAATAACACAATCAAAAGCATACAATTTTGTTATATTTAAAAGAGAAAAAAACTTTGAAATTTTTTATTTCATATATTAATTTCAAGTTTTTTCATGATAATTTGCGATTTCTTATAGAAACATTGTTTATTTCATGTAAATCTACATAAACTTTTTTCTTTTTTGCAAATATCTGTTGTAATTTGAACTTAAAAATAAAATAATTGAAAACCTGTGTTAAAGTAGATGCTTGTGCTTGATAAAGTGCTGCAGAGTCAAATGATGATGCAGAAACTGCTGAAGCGGATGCAAGACCGGTAGCATTACTAAGCATTGTATTCATATTAGCTGAACTGCTAACCGATGAGGTACTAGCCGTAGAAAGACCAAATACGTTTGCCGACTCCAGTTTTGCCACTTATTCACCGTTTTAAATTTCTACAAAGTTTTGTTACTAACATTATTAAGTTATATGAAATGCTCTAAAAAAATAATGTATCAAATTAAAAAAGAAAAAGGAGAGAGAAAAAAAAAAAAAAAAACGAAATTTCATGAACTTTTTTATGCTGTAAAATTGTAAAATTATCATCAGCTAAATAAATGATCATAACAAATTTTATGGTAAGAATAAAAATCAAAAATCAAAAAGTCTGTATAAAAGCCTTATCGTATCGTTCCGATAACAGAATTCAATGTCATAAATACATCTTTCTACTTTGCATCTCTTCAATAATGGGCATATAAATTTATGATGCATTTCTATTGTGAATACTACTTTTCTCACCTCCCTTTACTATTACTGTCAACTTTAATAAAATGAAAAAAGGAATAAGAAGAACAGGGAGAGAGATAGATGGAGAGAGAAAAGTAAAATGGGAGAGTAGGAGCTGAACGAAAGGATTATATTGCGGAAAAAAAAAAGGCATCATTTTAATACCGTATCTATGACATTCTTATTCGATCCACCTTGTTGAAATGATTATTTCATTGCGATTTTTCTTTTTGTTAGTATGGTAATCAGAGAGAAGCATTTAAAAGGTAAAAAAGAAAAATGGCTTTTTTTTTGATTTCTTAAACTCAATCTTTTTTAACTTGGCTAAACTTACTTATCGTAGATGTTGTTATTTAATTAATGAGACACGGACTGCTATTAAATATTAAGCGTATTCGAAAATTAATCTATAAATTTGATGATCAAAATTAAGTGATCTAAACTTATTATTATCAAAATGAGGCAAGAAAAGTTCAGGTGGACGTAAAGCTTTTTTAATCTATACTATCTGTTAGGTGTTAATGATTATGATAAGCTCTTTTATGATGATATTAAAGAAGCATAAAACTTATGCAATACTGATTTCCTGATTTTCTTTCAATTAATAATTGGAACGCAACACGAATCAATATTTAGTTACTTAAAATGAAATGATGCACGGTTAATACGTCAAAAGCAAATACGGAAAGACAAGGTGAAATGTCAATATTATCATTTCATCAGTTTCTGGTGTTGAATTGGTAAACAGAACATAGCAAATTGAAACCACTATCAAATATTTACCTTTTTTATGAATACTTTATTGCTAAAATGGCGGATACTTTATAGATGACTGGAAAACAGCTGGCAATTACTAAAACTATTTGAAAAGAATTTGAACACCTGAAGTAGACCAGAAAAGATACATTTAATACTTGTCTGATTCCAATCAAAGAACAAAAAAGATGAAAAGAGTGTTAGTAATAAAAATGGCCAAAGATTTGACATTAAATTGAGGATACATAAATTTGAGAAGTTTTATGTGCAAATATTGGAAGCTTTTAGACATCATTTACTGATAATACTGATTAAAGAAGCTTGAAATGACAAATTAAATGAGAATGAAATGAAATGAAAGCAAATATGACATTATAAAAGGTTGAAAGTTGATAAATCTATATGACCTGTCGATGAAGCGGAAGATGAGGAAATGGTTGACAACCGATCTCAGATAAAAGCTTTGTTGTGCAGACTGTACTGTCATCTCTAAAGGGTCTCCTGTACCGCCTACCTTAGTCTTCCTATTTGTACAGCTAATAAAGCTAGTCGGAAAGAATGGTACAGACGGACACATATAGAGAGCATATAAATGATACGTACAGGTATCGGAAGCTTGCAGACACTCTTCCAAGGTAATATCGACAGAATGAGAAAATGGTGACAGTGGTGACAGCATTGACAGCAGTGAGGAATGGCGAAGTCTATCTAACTAGTTACACATTCTGTCTTGGTCAAGATTACAGAAAAGAAACTTTCTCGTCATTCTCGAGTGACTCATTGAAATCTCTGCAATTGAATGATTTGAAAAACTTACTTACAAGTACTGCCACTACCCACACTTACACACACATGCATACACACATACACACCTGTGCATACATTCTCATATATCTAAAAGCAAAAATACGGTAACCACAATTTTTAAGTGGAATTGAGAGAATCAGTTTCTATTATATTTATGAATCTATGAGTCCTCTTATCATTTGAAATAGTTTGTCTTTATCAGTAGTGTATAAAACTACGCAGGTAGATTTGCTGAGTAACCTGAATGTATAATCATGCGAATAGATAGAGAGATAAAATGAAAAATAATGTACTGAAAAAAAAAAAAAAAAAAACAAAATTATAGGTCCAAAAAATTTCATTACTTCTTGTTTCCATTTTTTTTTAACAAAAAGATGGAGCTAGAAGAAATAAACTTGAAAATTAATCTTTTCTTATCTTGATGATGCATGGAATGATCTACCAATACTGATTGAATTATAATAGTTTTCCACGTTGTTAAGTAAAATTCTATTGGACTTTTACACATAGTTTTGTGAACAGATGAAAAAAGTTATTTGTCAACGAATGAATCAAAATAAATTGTTTTAGAAACTAAATTGTGACATAGAACTATCCATCAGATCTCGATGCAATCATAAGATTCATAATGAGTACTCTTTTTAATTTTATATTCATTTCCAGCTTTCACTACATAAATATATAAACAAATGATTTGTTATACAAATAAGATATCACATTGTCATAATCAAATCAAATATTTGTTCTCTGATAGAGTGATATTAGCATGTGGCCTGAACTACATCGATTTTTTTTTCCAATATTCCAGGAAATAGCAGTAAAGAAATGAAATTCAAAGAATTTAAATGAATCTATTTTACACAAAGTATACATTTTATAAGAATGGAAGTTAATTTTGAGAGATATGAAAGGTATTTCTCAGAAAGGGAAATAAAATTTATGGATCCAATGATAAATTAAATGCAAAAATTTTATACCTAAAGTGTGCAATGAATATTATAAGTACAAATATTCACTTAATAATCGTGACTCAAGCAAAATGCACTAATTAATTAACTCATTGTGACAAACGGTTATAATGGATCAACGATCTGCCAATTCTGGATCTACCAATAAGAAATCATTTCTTGGTACAATTATATACTTGCATAAAATTTGCACTATTAAACTCTCTTCATAACAAATTGCGCTAAATAAAACTGAATAATTTTCCCATTTTGCTGTCTTGAAAACTATCTGTTTTGTATTCTAGAACTTTTTCATCCCTAAAATTCAGAACCATTTTAAAGTCAAAAAAAACTCGAAATTTATTCTCACTACAAATATAATAAGAGCAAAGGATAGAATTTCAAGAGAATTAAAAAATCACAAATTTAAATCTAGAAAAGTTACAAAAATTAAAAATTAGAGAATGTTGCTATAATAGAATAATTTAAATATGAGAATGGCATGATGAAACTTCTCGTCTAAAGATAGTTTCCTTTCACTCAAAACAAACGTTCAAAATAATTTTTGATGTCAAAATAGCTTATAGCAGCTGCTTAAATAAGTAACCCTGAAATTTACTATGTAAATAAGGAAAGTTCACATGACGCTATCACTGAGATCAAATGATTGGATGGATGAATGAATAAAAGGCGGTAGAGGTACAAATTGATGGATAGACGGATCGAATGAATCGGATGGATGGATGGATAGATCGGATAGATCGGATAGACCGGAAGGATCGGATGGATCGGATGGTATCGACAATGAAAACTATTGCCATCACTAAAGCGCTTTTGAAGCAGTTGAACAAACATTGAAAACGTTGACAGTCATTAGCTAGTTTAGCTTTTCTCTCCCTCTCTCCTTTTCTGTCCCTCTCTCTCTCTCTCTCTCTCTCTCCCACCAATGCTAATAAGAAAGGAGTAGGAATGAAGCCAATGTTGTTGAAGCATTCCAATGAACTTCATATTATCGCGCAAAAATTTCTATCATTAATTTATTAATTAAAGGTAGAGAGTAAAATGTCAAAAAGTATAATTGATTGCTTAATTAATCTTCAGGTAAATGATTTTATATTAACCCTAGTGATATGTCATATATGCTTCAGGTCATTATTTTTCATTGAGTTAATTTTAACTAAGAAAAATTTTACAAGAAAATAAAAGTTGATCAAATAAATAACAAATGTCGAGTAAGATAGCAAATAAGTAAGTAAGTAAGTAAGTAAGTAATTGTCATGCGACACATGTCATTGATAGGATGGTATGATGAATGGAAGAATGAAGGGAGGAGCAATTGACAAATGTAGAAGGGGTGGATGGTACCGCCCAAATACGATATCATTAAATTCACCTCGAATGAGCATTTTCATACGATTTGATGGTTTCAAAAAAAAAAAGAAAACCGATTAGACTTAAATTTAATAATGAAAATTGATGAAATAACACAAAATTCTTTGCATTTGTTGAGGATATATATACTTTTAATTTTTAGTATTAAATTAAGTTAATATAAATTTAAGAAGAAATTTGTTTTTTTTTTTTTTTTTTCAATATTTCTGTTGCATTTTGTGAAATATTTTACCTATAAATAATTGTCCACAAATATATTTCACTCTATTTTTATGCATTCTTCTTGGCTTTATTTTTTTTTTGTTTGGCAGTATTTCTTAAATTTCTTGGTAAAAAGATTTGAAAAATTCCCTTGGAAAATAAAAATGTAATATTTTTCAATATTTCTACTTTCCTTCTTCATAGTGAAATAGTTTACATATAAATAATTGTCCACAAATATATTTCATAGTGAAATATTTTACCTATAAATAATTTTTTTTTTTAAACGTTAAGTAAGTAAAACAATTAAACGTTAAGTAAGTGTTTTATAAACTTATTCCTTCAATATATAATATCTCGAGATTATTGGTTTACAATAATGTGGAAATAACTTCATAACTATACAAATGTATAATATCTAACTTTCATTTTTCTGTTTTTAAATCTGAGCTTATGAAAATACATAATACATACATCAATGAACCTTCACTTTTCCATTTTGCATTTTAGATTTAATAATCGATCAATTGGTATAGTATCAATTAAACGTAATGTATTGCTGTATTGTAATAATTATCAGATCTGCAAAGCTTGCTAAATTTAAATTAGAAAGTTAAATACAGTTTTTATGAGAAGTGGAATGAAGTTTCGAAACTGTTTTTAAAACTTTTTTTTGGTCTTTAGTTAATCACAACGTTATCCAACAATGTTACATGCATGTTATCACATTTTATAATCATTAAATTTACATGAAAACGGTAAAGGAAAATTAAGAATTCTGTTGTCCAAGTGCGAACAAAATTAAATGTTACTTAGCTCAACAAATAGGCTTTCAATTAAGGTAGGTTTATGAATTGAAAGGAATAATATAACTATATTTAAAGCAGCTGCAATTAGTCATATCCCTTTCTTACTGCACAAAAGACACATAAACAAAAATGTGTTAAAAGGATGACTAATTATGATATTCAAGTTAATTAGAAGATCTGATAACTATGGTGGTACATTGTTTTGAAATCGTGAAAAAGCCTTTATAGTTAGCAATAATTTCAGAATTTGAAGTAACATTGGGTACTTAAGAAATGCAATTTCACAAAGTTAAAGAGTTAAGAAAGCTATACTTGTTATTATTATTCATTTCATCAATTTTGTTTTCAAAATATCCTGAAATTGAAGTCGAAAATAAGCACTGACTCGTTTTCATCTTCAAAACATTTCACTTTTGTGTGATGAACGGAATACTGTAACTCAGTAAGCTGACTTGATCAATCGTTAAAAATATGACTGATAAACAAACTCATAGTTAATTGGAGGAAATACTTTAACTTCAAGATTTGTGGAAAAACAATTTGTAGAGGGTCTACTTAAGGTGGCAAAGAGTTCTTATTGCTGTTTGCCGGATGAGATAGTACCGAAGCATCAGGGCATCGTGAGAATATAAGTAATTGAAGTAGGTAGATAGATGTACTGCTGTGTTCACCGGGGTCATCCAATAGCTCTTAAAGAGTATAAACTTTACATTTTATAGTAGTACTTGCAGAGAAATTCTATTCACTTTTATTTTCTTCTGCAAGAGTTAGCTATTTTAATGTTGTACATTTGAAATTTTTGTATGTTTCTCACGAAATTCCAACAAATGATACTAAATAAATTGATTGTTAAGTTTGGTCAGTTGAAGTCCAAGGAAATATGTATCACAGGGAATTTAAACTAAAAAGGTAGGATTTGAAATAAATGAGTAGTCCGATCATTCTGTATGCAGGAGACAAATAAAGTTCAATGCGGTAAAACTTCTGGACAATGTTAAATGTCTAGCAATTCTATTCTCCAAGAATATTCTCACTGTTTCTCTTTCTTCAAAAATCAATTTTCAACAAATTGTGAAGGAATGTTTACATTATGGTAACAGTAAAATGCAGGGGCGCTTATTCTTTACTTTTCTTCCGACAGGTGTCCTTCAAAGATGTCGTATCAATTTCCGAAAGAATACTTTGATATCAAAATCACAAGTTAAGGGTTATTTACATCAGTTGAAATTTGAGTAAAATGTAAAAATATTCTGAAACAATATTTTTAGTTGAAAAAACAATTTTAGAAAATTTCCTAGATATCTTTCTTACTTTTCATACTTTCAACGTTCTTCAAAATTTTCTACATTTTTCAAATCAAAAACCACTTTTTTTTTTTTTGTTTGCCCAATCTAATAAATAAATTTCAGTAAGGACAAATCACAATGAACGTTTATAGCTAAAGCGGATTTAATTAGTGAATTAAAGTACTCTTAACGTATCACATTAAGGACTAAATGAAGACCTTACCAATATTCCACTCTTAGTAAAATATTTAAAGCTTTAAACAGGGATTTTAGATATAAACTAAACTAACCAGATTCTCAAAATATTTATAATAAGATATACTTCAATGTGCTAATAAAATGGTTGGAGACAGTTTCGTTAAATTCTGAAATGATTTTCAGTTGCTTACAGAGATAATTCATTTCTTATTTAATATAAATAAGTACTTGTAATGATGAGTGAATAAAATGTTAAAATGTGTACAGCACAAAGAGTCAAGCATAATGATTATAATTATAATAGTTGGTATTACATGCAATTAATCTCTTCTCCTGTCAAATTACTTCACTTTATTTGTATAAGTAATTCTTTACTTAACAGTTTCGTCTTTTCTCCTTTTTTTTTTTGCTCTCTCTCTCATTCTTCTAACTATTTTTCATTAAGTAATTTCCGTTTCTACTGTAATTTACTTTCATCTCATCATCATTATTACTCATTCTCATTATATGTAATGCATAAATGACCAATTTAAGGGAAGAATTATTTGACAAGAGAAATAATTCCTGCAAATTCTAAAATGTTAAGTTGGAGTCAAAATGTAAATTAGAAATTAATTTTTGACATTCTAATTATTTATCATTTTGTAATTTTAGAAGAAATACACACTGAAAATGACAAAGAAAATCATTTCGTTTAATTTCATGACCTAAACTAGCTGATTAAACATCTTTTAATTTTCTCTAAGTAAGAAACTTTTAATAATCAATGTAAATAGTTATAGTTTATATGGTTAGCAAACTTATAGTGCTTTACTAATTAAATAACTAATATATGAAGTGATGGATAGAGAAATATGAGTTCACAATAAATACAGAACAGAACCTTTTTTCATTTATGCAATTCTTCAGGTGCTCATTTCTGATGAGGTCAAAGGCCATCGTTAGTTTAGGACTGCATTAGTTCTGGTGATATTTTCGGTACGAGCTTAATGTTTTATAGAGTTACAACTTCATCTGGTAAGATATTGTTATGACTGAGTAAATTTTAAAATTTGAAATTGAAAAAAAATTGATTCTGCAAAAATAATTAATTAACCAATTATTAGCTATGTATAGCTATGGTTGATATTTTTCTCATCAAATATAGGATATTTAATTGGAAGATGGAAGATAGTGGGAAAATTAGAGAGGAATATAACAAAATATGATTGTACGACGAATGATTACTGAAAGATGTCATCCACAGTTTGTGTCACAGTATTCATTCGTGGTGCTAATCAGTAGACCTACTTCCCATTACTATTGGTTACTAAATTTTGGGTGACCGATATTGCAAGTTTTTAAAGAAAATCAAAATTGGCCCAACTGGAATGAGTACTTTTGTTAAGTGGCCAAGAACTAAATTTACTTAAATAACGTAAGACGAATTCCATCCATCTACACGGCAATGCAACATTTTATGATAGTTAATTGTTAATTAATAACTCTTATCATTTGGTGTTTTCTTATTGTTAGAATGTTTTAATAAGCAAAATTGTAAAAAAAATTACTCCTAGCTTTCTTATTCATCAAATTATATAGTGTTCTAGTTGTTACTTAGTACTTACTATACACATTGATATTTCGTTTACAGTGATTTTATCCATTTTATTTATCACAATTCAAACTAAAATATCATCAAACTTTCGATCGTAAAAATTTTTTAATTACAAACGAATTAATAAGAAAATCGTAAAGAAAAAGGTGGCGAAAATGATTTGACTGCTACAAGCTTTTGATATGGAAAATTCACAAGTGAAAAGAGCAGACTGTGTCACTCATTTCAACTGATAATGTCATCATCCCATACTGATAAGCAGCTGGTCACCAGAAACCAAGATGGGTTCATCGTGACATTTCAACAAACATTAAATGACATTTCTAATATGCTTAGGTTTTGTCAATACAATCATTTCATCACAAATTATCATCATTATCACCGGTAGACAACCATTCACCGAATGATATGGTCGGGTGTGTGGTCAGTAGTTACCTCTCCGATAACCTTTCAAAAATTACATAATGTTTCGAAGGCAGAAATTAATTAGAGAATGTAAAAAACTCTGTCAAATGGAAGGAAAGAACGTTTTCATTGTCGCACTGTTGGCAATAAAGCAATGATAACGTCTGACTCCTTATCATATCACTGAATCGATGAATCGTTATGCTGCAATAAATGCTTATGCACGACCATAATACTTCCTTTATACATAAATGTTGATGATAACAGTTCGGCGTCAGTAACAGTGACCAATTGAGACACTTTCTGATTTTGTTGGAGCGCTCATTTAATTAACTTTTAAAACTATTTAAGAACTAATAATATGCACAATAATTTTACAAAAATTTGTTCTAATTTTAATAATGATTACATGATTGTTTTACAAATGTCAAATATTATTTGCTCTCACCAAAAGATGTAGTAATTATGCCAATTAGTAATGATATACCATTTCTAAAATGATAATAAAGTATTACTGTTTAAGATACACAATAATTATTACTGCTTACCAGTTATTCATAACTATCTCTATTGATCTTTCACTCTGTAATTAAAAGATTTAGTTGAATAACTAGCAACCAGGTGTATTACAAAAGGAGAAAAAAACGATCCGTTGGAAAGTTGAAAGGAAAAAAGTAAACAAAACGGAAAGTACCACTAGCACATGCTTGATAATACAGGTAATTAACCGTAGAGATAATCAATTCATCAGTGTCTTATGCAAATATTACTTACTGCATTATTGCTACCATTACTAATGTTAACTTTTATTGATGTACTGTAGTTAAGGTAACAATAAGAAGTACGAATATGATTAAAACATCAGTTTCTACTACCGTTTCTCAAATATTTTTTATTGAAAACAGTGAAATCGATTAAATTGTGTCGGTTTAATAAACTGTCCGCAGCATAAAATTTTTTCTTCATTTTTTATCCGAAGTTTTTTGAAACTCTAATAACATTCGTCGGGTAGTATTGCTAATCTATCCGTTCGTCACTTTGTCACGAAATATTGTTATATTTATTCGATCAAAGCAATTTAACATACTAACTGTTTTCCATGGATACATAAGTTAGCCTAAAAATTATGGCTTAAACAATTGATATCAGTGTTATATGATGAATTTGATAAGATGATATGATGTTTAGTTCGTTAAAGTAAATATATTTGAATAAACAGACGATAATTTAGTTAATAAAAAAGTGAAGAAATGCAAAAGTATCATGATAGAAAGATTTAGAATCCTTACAGTTAATAATTCATTTGTCAACAACCCTCTCAAAAAAAACCGTTCAAATGCTGTAGAAATGATTCAACGATTCATTTCAAGATGTGCAATGATAATAACAAATTTCCGGATCTATCTTACAATAAGCATCAAAACTGATAAGCATCAGAACTGGGAAGATTATTTCAACAGTGTAAATTTCATTTTTTGAATATTTCATTTTTATCATAATTTTAACAAACACATAAAAAATCTCTCTCTCTCTCTCTCCCTTTTCTCTTCTTATCCTTATGAAAGTTTCATTAAAGCCTAACGAAACAACTTACCTTCTTCTAAAAATTTCAACATTTCTTCAAATTTAATTAAAAGAAGTAAAAGAACCAAACAACAAAACAAAATGTTCTCATTATTTGGTCAATGTAAAAAATAAAAGTTTCATCTGTCCACTTGATTTCTCACTCATCTGTCGCACAATTTAGAAAAGACCATTCAGAAGAAAAAAAAAAAAAAAAAAAAAATTTCACAAATCTTAAGTATTTTTTCAACTTGCTATTTTCTTCCTTTCTTTTTCGCATCACTTCCGAATTTCACACTTTTTCACAATGTCCACATCGTTGTCACACCTTCAAATTTTTCTCATTAATGCGTCCATCCATTTACCTTTCCATTCCTTTCACCTTTCATACTTTCATAAATATCCATTATGCAAACCATCCCCATTCATCCTCTCTAATATTACCCACAGTACCTGCTTGCTACCTATGTTATCACCAACAATAATAACAAAATTTCATATTTTCCGGTAATTCATTCTTTTAAAACCTGTTTTTTACTGCTTTTGCTTGTGAGCTGAGAATTTCCACTAAAATTCATTTGTTGCCCAGTGGCTCTTCACGAAGGACAGCGATGAAAGAATGACGGAGATGTTGGAGTGTGTGACGATACGTTGATTTCCGTTGTAGAATCTAACAAATCAACCTCGTAGAACCAATTCATACAAAATCCCTTTAGATGGTAATGAAATTAGAAAATATTTGCCATGCTCAGAACAAGAAAAATTCAAGAAAACTTGTGTAAAATTTAAAAATTTATTAGTAAAGTTTTTATTCCGCTCATTAATTTATAAAAATAAACAAAGGAACGAATAAAAAAATTATGCAAAAAGATAAATAAGTCGTACGAATTCATAAAATCATAGCTAACAATCTGCGATTTTTTATTTTCTACCGTTTTATTTAATTGAATTTTCAAAAATGTAACTAATTTTTTAAATAAATAAAAGCTTGATAAATATTTGTATAGTTGAATGAAATTAAAGATGAGATCTGCTTGATCAGGATGATCAAACATTAAATTAATATGAAAAGAATCAGCAAAATAGAAATATGAATTAATAACTGTTATATTATCAATAATAATCAGAATAACTTTAAAATTTCTATAAATCAATAAAATTTGTTTGTTTTAATATCAAATTACATGAGTACGATTTAAAAAAAAAAGGTTTAAATGAAATAGAACTATAAAACAAAAAGAGAAAATAGTAATTTGTTGAAATAAGAATTTGAAAGAAATTAATTATGCAAGATAAATGGAATAAACATGAAAATGCGAAATGAAAAGAAAGATCAAATGATTTCAGATCGATATAGTGTCAATGCAAAAACATTCTTTATGACAAGTAGTAGGTTACTTTACTATTATGAATATTGCAAAGCCTTATACATCTATTGCAAATTGTTACCTTACCTTTCTTTATTTGCAGTTTTCTTCTTGCAGTGCAACTACATGACAGGTGTTTTGTTTAGTTTTTTTTTTTTTTTTTTAAATTATAAAAATGACATTAAATTTAAATTTAGACTGAGATCGACAGAAGCAAAGAAATTTAATAAAAAGTTTTCTTTTTTTACATCCATTTAGAGCGATACCTTGATCTTTTCAGTTTATTTTTATTTTAAAGAGTATTTAGCCAGAATAACTTGAGCTAAAATGCTTTTCTGCCAAAAAATCGAATTATGTCATTGTAAATGGACAAAAGAGAGAAACTAAATTCAGAAATAAGATTTGGAGAATAGTTTTGAGTAAATAGCCAAGTGTTTAGATAAGCCAAAATGTTGCATTATCAGTAAACCCTGAACAAATGTTATCACCGAATGTGTTTGCAAACATTTTATTCCTTCACTTTTATATCTTCAATGTTCCGAGTGATTTGAACTGTGCTTTAAAAACAATTATCAGCACACTCTACGGCAATCATTTGGTGGTAAAATTATCAGTGTGGCAGTTGTTTCGTTCAAAGCCTGCTTACCAATTACCGGATAAGGTTGCTGATCGATGATAAAGAACCAAGAATAGAGATGCATACCTTTGAGCCATGGCTGTACTAAGCGACATTTTTCGTCACCATGTGTGGTTGATGAAGTCTGTAATGATAAGAAATGATTTTACTAATAAAAAATTCTTGCCTCTTTCAATTCATTTCATTTTATTCGATAAGAATTAAAATTACGAATGTTGCCAAAACCTTGTATGAGTAGACATAAAATGAAAATAACTTTAGATTAATGATTAATTTTAAGACACCTATTTTAAAATAGATAATCTACCTGTGTATTACATGTGCCACCTGATTCCATTAAACAAAGGTAACTCATTAGACGAGTTCTTTCTCCGGTAATATTGTATCTAAAAAGCAAACAGCTAGTTTGATTGTTTTCTGCTTATTCAAAAATAGAGAAAAAAGTGCTGTAATTCTATTATAATGGCATTTTTAAGATTTTTCTATGATGACAAATTTGATTACCTGTAACCGACACATTTTCCATCTTCAAGCCATTCCGCATCTGTTTTCATGTACGGAGCACTATCCGCCATCAAAATTTGATGCGTAGACGATATCTTTTTCACAAATGGTTTTACACCTCGATCTGTAGCAAAAAAAATGATCTTTATTTTTCTTATTGTTTATTTTCAATTTGATAATAATGACAAGGTAAAGTTACATCATAAATAATTTTAAATTATGTAATTTGAAAATGACAAATGACTTACAGTTGATTTTTCCAGATGAAATGATGCCCAATGGGGACAATGAGGATGACAGATTCGCTTGATTGATACATCTGAATGATGTTCATACAATAAAACATAGAAATTTTTACAGTTGCAAAACTTGGTTTCATTTCTTCAACCTTTGCCGATATTTGAAATGTCACTTTTAATCAAATTTGATTGTGGTAAATTTTTAGATAAATAAAATGTTTTCTTTCTTTTTTTCTGTTCTTTCAAAAAATTTTTTTAAAGTTCCAAATTTTTTTGTAACCGATATTAGAAAATTTAGTTAATAAAAGTTAGACAACTCATTTTAAATTCATACTCACTTTTCCTCACATGCTTGCTGCGTCATAAATATATTTTGACTTTTCCCGCATCCTGTATAATGGAAACCTCTACAAGTATTTGTCTCGGAATTGTAATAGTAACGATTCGACATTGATTCACACCAACATCCACGATCTAATGGATCGGAACATTCGTCTTAAATGAATATAATACGTTTAAATTCAATTAAAAAAAAAAATTTTTTTTTAAAAATAAAATTTATTAGAATTGTCGCTGCAAAGACTTGATGCTCAGTTTCTGATAACATAGCCAAATAATAAAGCCACGCATGAAAAGTTTTCGATCAAATGAACAAACTTCAATTTTGTTTCTTCAAAAACTATAAATTACTGTATAATGTTTTAGCAGTTATATTTTTTTTTCAGGTCATTGAGCAAAAAAAAAAAAAACTATTCCATTGAACATTGCAACTGATATCGATATGATATCACAGCATTTAAACGAAATGATAATTTAAAACGAGTGAAAAAACCAACTTTTTGTTGGAATTTCACAAATTTGTTGACATTTCTCAAATGTATCAAATCGATTTTCATTGCCGTCATTACAACCACCCCATAAAAACTGCTCACAAGTACCTTTGGTTAAGTTATAAAACCACTGATAGCTTAATAGATTACAATTACCCCAATCCGGATATGCAATACAACGCTCTAAAATTATGCAATTATTTAAAATTCATATTTTAAATTAGAACAACGATTAAAGAAGAAATTTCTCAATTTCATTAGAAAATTCTCTTCAAAAAATTGTACATTGACAATATCTAGGAAAAGATTTTATTAACTAGTATTTAAGAAGAGAATATTGATTCTTTTTAAAATTATTTAACATAGACGTTCTTTCTTCTGTGCAAAATTGAACCTTGTAAAGGACGTTTTAAGCCTTTACAAAGAGCATTACAGGAATATTCGGTAGCAAAACGATTTTGATTTCCGTTGCATCCGCTGTAGTTAAACGTGACACACTGTAGCTGAACGTGATTATACGCCCATCGTTGAACACTTTTCCGATCATTCTTCAAACATTTCCCTTCAGTAATTGGTTCGAAACAAACTGAAAAATAAAATTAATTCAAATTTCTTATAGATCATACTCAATAAGAAGGTAATATTAAATATCGCTTGAATGTCAGAAAATCTTTTAATTAATTAATGAGCCGTATAAATTGTATAAAAAAATTACTATACTGAAATATCTAAAGCTAATGCATTGGATTTCATTTCCGACTAATTTAAACCTTTAGGATGTGAAAATTTTTCGAGAGCATATCCTGTCGAAATATATCGACAAACAGCTTCGCAAGTAGATAGATCGTAAAATCGATTTTCGTTACCGACACATCCGGAATACCAGAACTGTTCACAACGTTCTAAAGCTTATTTTGAATATATATATATATATATATATATATATATATATATATACTTTAATATATGTATATATATATACATTATATATATATACTCCAAAGTATATATATATATACTTTGGAGGCTACTAAGAAGGTAAAAAATTGATAGGCTTATCACTGAAGGTTTGATATTGGAATTGATTGATTGGAAAAGTCCTGATGATTGAATGGAAAAAATTAGCGATGCTCAAGAATTACATTTATAAAAATGATAAAATGAATGCAAAGTTGTTGACTGTCAAAAAAATGAAGCGAAAGAATTCGAGATTATCTGTTTATATATATAAGTACCATTCCTCTGATTGTAGTAGTAGCGTATTCCAGCCTTTTCCGCACATTCATCTTCTTCGATTTGCTCTCCACCATCGAGTGGTAAAAGACAATTCGTTTCCAAAGCTACAATTTAAACAAATGACACAAAAATTTTAAAACTTACCCATAGCTGCTAAAAGCTCATAGAATTCTTATTATTTCTACATACGTTTCACTAAATTCTAAAGGAGAAATTGTAAGTAAGAGGTTGACAGATCGAATACCGATATTTTGATAATAAGTACATAATGCTTTGATAACAGTTATCAAGTTAAAGGTTAATCAACGATTGAAATTAAACAAATGAAAATATGAATCAAGCTACATTAATAAGATTAGGTTATATAAACTTTGTCTGAGAAAAAAATAGTAAATAGAGAATTTAGTACCTACGAGATAACCCACGAAATTGATAACACGTTATTTGACATTGACGTAGCGTAAGAAAACGATTCGAATTACCATCACATCCACTGTATATAAACGGTTCACAGCGTTGCGCTTCTCGGTTATAGTAGTAAGAGGGATACCTTGAATACAACTTACGCTTAATCATTAAAAAAAAATTAATAAGAAACCATTATTTCATTACTTGTAATCTTGAAGAGAAATCGATATTTTTTATATCTTTCATTATTAGTTTTTTCCGCAAATTTTCTTGCAAAATAATTGTTTTAAAAGAAAATCTGTTAAAAGAAACTGAAAATTAAATGAGAATTAGAATGGTAAATTTCGGTTACCATTATTTTGCAAAAATTAAAAAAGCTGTTTGATAAAAATTAAGTATAAAACAATGCAAAACTTACATTTTGGAACAATTGCCTAATATCAATGGCTCCAAGCAACGTGTTATCAGTGTTGAGGGTAGCGTGTGTTCTTTATCTTCAAATGGTACGATTTAAAAAATGAAATTAAAGAATTATTTAAAATTATATGAATTTATAAGTAACAGTTAGTTGTATTAATTGAAAATAACAAGTAGCAGCTGAAAAATGGAAAACGAAATTAAATGATGAATGTACTTGAATTATTATTATGTGATTCATGTCAATGTTATACTTTCATCGTTTCTTAAGTTGCAAATAGTTTGCACACTAATTTGATAAGTGTATAAGTTCAAATTTGCTGATCAATCGTCTAATATGTTCGCCGATCTTTATTGATATGTAAACACGTTGCAACATTTTCCACTGACAAAATTAATATCACTGATAAGAGGCGCTTTAATGATTAGATGATAACAAACCTGCTTCTACTCCTGCTTCTGAATTAAACCACTTTACTACGCATTGCTTTTGGCAGCTTGCAATGTTTTCGAAATTATTACCATTATCCGAGATACAACCACTACTCCAGAATATTCGACATTTATTACTCGTTGTATCATAATAATACCTCGGTGTCCAATTTGTGATATTACATGCATCTGCTAATTTCGAATCGAATTCACCGCATTTTGATATTTCTGCAATGTTAATTGACATTAGTTCAAATCCTTTCTATACCAATGTTCTTAATTTATTTGTTAGTAACAAATGGGACCAAATGATTTTTACCCTCCAAATCGATATTTTCGTGCAAATGATCACAAAATCAATTTTTAAATTTATAATGTTTACTTGATAAAATAGGCGTGAACTGATCAAAGTGATTCATCGTGTCATTATTTTCTTCTTCTACTGATCTTTGGAAAACTTTCTGCAGCGAACGGCGAAATTCAGCCTTTAATATATGAAAATCAAAACTACTGGTATTGTCATCTGATGGCGTTTCATTAACATACGAATGAGTCACAAATATTCCGGAAGGATTGCTAGTAGAAGTTGAGTTAGCTGAAATTTCAATTAGTGAGCAAAGTGTAATCTAAATCATACTAAATTGAATTCAATGACATTCTTGATGAAAAAAAAAAAAAAACTTTCGAGAGTATAAGTATAAACTTCTTGTAGATATTTGTTTTATTAATAAAAGTTATTAATAGAAGTTATTTTTAAAATTTTATCAAGAAATGAAGTATAATTACTGTTTATGCTCGATATTTCCGACTGAGTTGCTTTAATAGGCTTAATGTGTGCATCAATAAAAAAATCTGAAAAACTTTTTTTTAAAAAAAAAAATGTTAATTATTAAAGCAATCTGAAACTTTCATTATTTAATTTAATTAATTAGTTGAATTTTTTCTGGTTCTAAGTTAATGAATATTTGTAGAATAACCATCAAAAATATTTCTCATCCGTATCAATTTTCGATGACTATTTGATCGCATGAAACTATATGGCTGTGAGAACATTGCTGAAATTTTTCCGATACGATATGTGTCTGTTCCTATTCGTTGTGATGATTTTTGGGTCTGAAAGATGACAATATGTGATATCATTAAATAGAAAGAATATGAATTATACAGTTTTCAAGAATGAAATGACTAAACAAATCATTGAAATCAAAAAGTTCCCAATGTTTTAGCTTTGCAATTATAAACTACTTTACTTTTGATATTAAAATACAAAAAAAGTGTAAGAACTGTTAAAAGTATATTTTCTGAGAAACATTTACTGACAAATTGCTAACTGATAAAAGAGGTTCAAGAAAAGTGATTTGAAAGTGATTAAAGGTTCAAGAGACATTCAACATTCAGTCATCAAATACTTTTATTCAGTATAAGGTATTTATTAATTGCTGAATTAATTTAAGTCGATAAATTAAACATCAAAGACAAATATAAGCAATGAATTTGATAAGTACCATTCGATCGGACTGCTCGCATAATCTTTTGCAAACTCCGCGATGATAAAACATATTAGTAGGTTCTCGACGTTTCGAGCATGAAATGTCATACCAAAACATTTCACATTTTGAACTTGTTTGATTGTAGAAGAACCGTGGACGCCAATTGAAAGTCTTGCAGCCATAATATTGTTTCATGTCAAATTTTATAAAACACACTGTAAATATACATATATTTTTATAAATAATAAATTAGATCAATCATGAGAAACTGTGGGAAAAAGAAGTGAGATTGAAATAGAAATATGGGCCACAAAAATATTTATTTAGCTATTTCTGTGAAAACGGTAAATAACATAGCTAATAGAAAATATCTTCAAATAGGACCAGAATAAAGAGAAAGCAATTAGCAGCAGCATTTATAGTTACTTGTTTTTTTTAACATTGAATTTTTCCGCTTATCCTCTAATTTGCCATTCTTTTTCCTCACACAGAGTAATTTACAAGCCTGAAAATAATATTCGATTGAAGAAAAAAGGACTAATTTAACAGCTATAAGTTACATTCTTATGATATTACTTTCCTTTTTTGCAATTTTTACTGATTTAAATAGCGCATTTTATTTTTCAAATTCCAAAGAGAATTTTGAAATTAATAAAATTAAACCTTCTCATTAGCAAATATATTCTGATTTCTTCCCAATATTTTACAACCACCATACCAAAAGCGTCGACATCGATTTTCTTTAGCGTCATAAAAATAACGTAGCTCCCAAGTTGGCGCAATCGGCGTAGTTTGACGGCATAATTTTCGATATCGTAGATCAAATGGTTGACTACAGATAGCTAAAACTTATCAAAATAGTGCTCTTTGTAAAAGTTGTTGAACCAAAATTAATTTAAACTTGCAATGCAATATTTATGAATGCTATCGTATATTTTCTAATTAATCAATTAAGTAATTTCCTAATTAGTGAAATATTGATTTTTCAAACTATAATTAAAAGAGAAATGTGAAATTAAAAAGAAGCAATGACTGGAGAAATCTTGTTTCACATGGTTTTCCTGCTTTTTACCACATTTTGCTTGACATTGCCGCCGATTTGAGAAACGATTTTCATTTCCATTGCAACCACTAAAAATTATTTCCATCAGTGTTCTAAGCTTTAATTTTAGCATTTAAGTATTCAATTCAGAGACAGATATTACTTATCACTTATGTAATAATGATTTCTTCTATCAACATAGAAAAAACCTCAAAAAATTTTAAAATTTTACTTCCTAAGCAGAAATTTCAAAGTATCCAGAGAAATCAGTCATTGCTAGTATTCTTAAATTTTCAATAACTTTCATCAAGTTATGAATAAAGTTGAAATCACATCGAAATATTTTGAATATAAAAAGTGTTACTGAATATACATATTGAAAGGACAAAGAAAAGCAATGATTTTTTCATTCTTGAAGCTTATAAACTTTTCATTCTTGAACTTTTCTCTTTCAATTTGTTACCTGTGGCGCAAAATGAACATAATTGTGAGTAATTTTGAATCGTAAGCATACCTGTACATAAATTTGCGACATTTATGATTATGAATATTATAATAAAAGAGTGGAATTCGCTGTGAACAGTTGCCACGTTGAAGAGGTTGCTGCAGTAAAGTTTTGAAAATTTTTGAAATAACAAACGATTTGTATTTTTACATACGTAATTTATTAATATATAAGTTAAAATTGAAGTGAAGTAAGTTTTACAGTTTTTCATTTACGACTTTATTTAAGCATATTTAATAACCATTTCAATTGTTACAACCACAAAAGCTTTGCACTGAAATGTAAAAAAGTTAATTCTTCTTCTACGTTATTTCATTCTTTTCTTTTAATTACTTTTAAGTAAAGTAGGCCTTTTTGAATACAATAAAATGGTATGCTTTATTCCGGAAACCGGAATAGAGTTGATAGAGTTGAGAAACGAGTTATAAGAAATAATTTGCTGTTTGTTAGAAATAAAAAGCACTATTAGATTACAAATTTTAAATATTAAAATGAGAAATGTCGTTTTCATTTTACCTGACATGGATGATTTCTATCATTTGATAGTGTGGCTATTAATTTAAATATGGTACCGCCTGTTGCTGCTTTATTAAAAGCTGGGAGAAATACAATTAACAGAAGCGCATGTGTCGCATCCATTTGTTTTAAAATACTGAAATTGGTACTATCATATTTCAAAAACCAAAGACAGTTTAATTAGCGATTTCCTCGCTTTATTGTTTTTTATAAAATATCGCAATTGCTAACTGCTATATATTCATGTAACCTAAGCATTGTTTTCAAAGAAGTTCCGGTTTATTTCCTGATCCTGAAGACCTGATTCCACATTCGACTCCTTGTTTCTTTCGACAAATCTTTCGACAATACATTTTACAGTTGAAAGAAAGGCGAAATGGAAAATATCGTCATTAAAATATTGCGCCCAATCAGATATATTACTGTTGCGCAAATTTAAAAAGCATTATTTTCGTCATAAATTCAAGATATTTCAATGAATATGATGAAATTCACTGGAATTAATGTGATTTGGCATGCTAATCTCTCTTTTAAACATTCAAAATTGAAAATGCTAAATGAGCACTGAAGCTATTATCATGCAAACTTGAATACTTGTGTAAATGATTTTTATCAGTTGTCGATGATTAAAGTCTGATAGTATTTGGATGCTGAAAACTTTACAGTTACAGTTAAAATTGCAGCTAACAGTTCAATTGAATTCTGTAATAATACTTCCTGAAGAAATTTATCCCAGATAATTTACTTTTATTGGAAGTAAATTTTCCAATAATTGCAATATATCAAATTGTTGAAAAGTATTATTGCATACAATGCTACTCTTTTTACAAAGAATCGATCTAAAGATATCATTTTTGCTAATTAGCGAAAATCAGAAAAGAAATATAAAAAAACTTTTAAGCAAAGTTTAAAATCTATTGACAATCCACAAAAAATTTTCCAATAAATTTCTATTGGTAAACATTTTATTTATAAATTGATTTAAATTATTTTTATATACAATCATGACAGCGTCCTTTTCTTGCAAATTTTTTTCAGTTTGAAAATTTCTTTTTCATGCATCATAATTTTTTGTGTTTAAAAAATTACAATTCAAAAGTTTTTTCTCCAAAAATAACTATTTCATCCATTTCTTTTTAGTCATTAAGTAGTTTTCTGTTATATGCTTTTCCTCTTTAGATAACTCTTGGAATATTTAAATGTGACAATCTAAGATGATTAATACAAAATGAAATTAGAAGTGAGTTTAACCTCTGAATTGATAATTCAGAATATGATAAACTCAGACATAAAGAATTATTACAAATAGTTTAATGAATTTTAGCTGAATTTTTCTTTTTCATCTTTTTACACTAAATTCATAATATGCGTTTTGATAAGAACGTGCTAGATTATCAGATCATTTTGAATACTAAACTATTTTAAGAATTAGATTTAAAAAATAGATATCTTGAAATTTGTAGTAAATATAAAAAGTATTACTCATAAATTGTTACATTGAATGCTTCTATGTTTTTAAAATGAGAATTTAAACCGCTATCGTAAAAAAAAAAAAGTGTAAAATTTGACACAGTGTATAGATGTTTTGATTTTATTTATAGAAAAGAAATAAGTGGAAAAATATTGATGACCTGACTGTCTGATAGTGCAAAGTGTTATCAAAGATAAATGTTTTATTCGAGAAAAAAAAAAAAATACTACAGGAAAAAGTGAAATCTTTTCATTTATCTTTCATTGCAGTTAAAAGGCAAAATGAATCATTGTAATGAGTAAATGTTAAATTTTATGAACAAATTTTTAAAAATTAAAATTTTTAGCTCATTAGAAATTAATCAAAACTCAAATTTCTAAACAACTAAAAAAAATGGATAATATAATGTCACCTATCTGTCATTCATTTTAATTCATTATATAATATATACTATTACATTCATGTTAAATTAACAAAATTGTATAACAATTAATTTAGAGAAACTTTTTTAGATCGCAAATATTATTAAACCAAAGTATATAATTTTAAATTTTCCCAAATTTGCGCTAAAATATGAAAGGCAAAAAAATCTTTAAAAATTTTTATTTGAAAAATTTTTAAGATTTCTTTAAAGTCTAATTAAATAATAATTATTTAAAATTTTGTAGGTTCTTTTCCATGTTCAAAACTAGAGAACGAATAGTAATCTGTGTTTTAAAACAAACAATCAACAGATTCAAACATATTATTGAAATTGTAAAAAAAAAAAAAAAAAATTTAATTTGAAAATTATAACTTCTTGAACATTTTACGCATTATATTAAGAGAAATTTAATTAGAGACACTGTTTTGTCTCATTCTTTGTGCTATATAAAATTGCTTTATTTTATTGAAATTATTTTATTCATTAAAACAATGCTCAAATGTTATTTCCGAGATATCTCAAAGGATCAGTGGTATAACTTGTTGTTAAATTTACAATGCATCCTTTCATATTGCTAAAATATTGTCCTAAATTAAAAATTTTATTTCTATTTCCAGCACAAAAATAAATCTTTAAAAACAATTTTTTTCAAACTTTTTTTTTTAAAACGTCAAGCAATAATAATAAGAGAATAATAACTGTACTTTTATTATACAATAAATATTGGCGATGTTATAATTATAATAATGCAACAACAAATTATTTTGCACATTAATCTTTCTCTCAAATTATATTACTCATTTAATTAATTATTCATTGTGAAAGTAAGTTTAAACTTGCCAATTGTTTTATTGAATTATTAAAAATTATTCGAAATGTATTAATTCTGAAGCCTCAACCAACTCAATTTATGCTTTTTTTTTTTTTAATCTAAAAATAATTATTCAATCAAAACAATCAGAAATAATTTAAAAATATTTTTTATAAATGAATACCATTATTAAACTGAGTTTTTCATTTTTAATAAAAAAATTTCAATGTATAAAACAAAATTTAAAAAAGACTAATAAACGAAAAAAAAAGTTTTGTTAAAGCTGATCCAATGATAACGATATTCCCGTGATATTTGTTAGACCAGTAAAAGAATACTGAGTGATTGTTTTTTTGCAACGCGGAAAAAATTCACAAATAAAATTTGATTTTGAAAAAGTATTTTTGTAAGTGGTCTATGCCCATGAGAATGCTAAAACATTCATCCAAGAATTCTTGAAAACAAGAAGTATCATTGTTAGCATATAGCTTTTCAGTTCATTTCACTGCTTTCTAAGATGAAAATCTGTAATTCAATTCCTTCTAAAATTTGAATCTATAATTCAATTCTTTTTTTTAGATAAATTAAAGTTCCATTTTTATAAACTAATAAATGATGTAAGTATAGAGAGGGGAAAAGTTTCAGCTAATATTATATAGCTAGAAATTAAAAGATTTTATAAGTACTAAGACTTTCCATTTTATGCAAAAAAATTTTGAAATGCAAAAATATGAAAAAACATTTCAAAAAATTTTAAATAATTTTTATTTTTCTGAAAAAGTTTTGAGACAAAATAGCTTGATAACATTTATTATTCGACTATGAAGAAAATCAAAAAGAAAAAAAAAAAAAAAAGATTGCTAAAAAAAGAGCCATGTATTAGTATCTTTTTGAAATGTAAAGAGGGAAAAAGTGGAAAAGATTAGAAATTTTAAAATTCATATATCACTTTGAAGGAATCTTCACAACAAATAGCAAATTTTCTTTTGTATGAAAATTTTTGACGGCAAGAAAAGGAAACGATTTGAAATAAAATTTGTTCAACAAATTTTCAATGCTAAAAAAAAAATAAAACTTCGCAGAAACTGGAAACAACACTCAATCAATTTTATCACAAAAAAAGAAAAAAGAAAAAAAAAAACATACATGAAATTGGCCAATGAAAAAAGAAAGCAAAAAAATGAAAAAGCAATGTTGTTTATTCGATTATTTGTTTGAATATTTGTTAATTTGATGTTAAATTAAAAAGTTAAAAAATTTGAGAGAAATGTTGAAAAAGTAAAAAAGGCTGCAAAAGCAATAAATAAAAGTGCAAAAAGATCATTCCTTAACACACTGATTATTTTTTTATTTTTATTCTTTTTTTTTAAACGATCGTTTCATTCGCAAAAACTACGCACTGATTGTTGTATAGATTAGTTCCTTTTCCTCAATGCTATTTTATCCTTTTTTTTTTTTTCTTCATTCATTTATTTTGCTTTGAGAAATGAATGAATGAATTTAAATTATAGATTGCAGCAATAATGCTAACATAATTAATTAGCTAAAAATGATAAGAAAGTATCGATTGATAAAGTGATCTTTGTATTTGATTGATTAAAAGCATTTACAAAGTAATTGAAATAGAAAACAGATTCATATATCATGAAATTAAATAGAAATGATTACAAACAACATTAATTACACAAATAATATGATTAAATACGAGTGTAATGAGTGATAAACAAGATTTGAGAAGTATTTCTTGTTTAGGATTAGCTAAGTTAGCTCAAAGGATCTCTTCAAAATTATATATGATAAATGGTATATTGCGCATCTGAAGAAATTTCCGCTATAAATACTTTACCAAATGATTGATCTCATAGAATGAAATTTATTGAATGTATGCTAATAAATCAGCCAAAAAATAAAGAAATGTTTTTAGATGACATTTCTTATCCGTTGTATAGCAATGAAATAATGAAATATCATGGAGTGATTCACGGGAAGAAATTCGAATATTCCATGAAATGAGGACAAAACATTCACTGATATCATCCGAGTTTACACTCTTAATTTTTGCAATCTTTTACAGCAGGCGCTGTTGTCGTGTTATTATTCATCAAGCATGTTAAAATAACTTGTTTTACTTGTTCATGTGCTGCTAGCTTTATACAATTTAATAAATAAATATGGTGGAATTATGTAAGTTTATTGAAATGATATGAAAATTACAATGTTAAAATTGCTCTTTGAAATTAAACATACATCCAAAATGACTAACATCAGTTTTGAAGATAATTTGTATACCCTAACCATATCCAGTCATGTCCAGACCCATTCATTTTGGCCAAGAATTTTTAATCCCACACAGTAAAGGCAATTTTTCTCGAGGACCAATGAATTGTATTTAAATGATCAGTGATAATGTTTAATATAATATTATCATTTTATACTTCTTACAAAGATCATTTAATATTAATAAAAATATAAGAAATATTATTAGTGAATCATGTTTTATGATTTATTTATCAGAAATCATATGTGTTTTACAACTAACAAACATATTTATTTAGGATTAAACACAATTTTTTTATATAATGGAAATAAATACGAAAAAAAATAGCCAACGAAGCTTTTTTAGATAGTTTTTAATGAAATTTAAATTCAAATAGTTTTAACAAAAAAAAATTCCTTACTTAATTCATAATTTTGAGAGAGCTAAAATAGACTAATCAGTAAACAATTAAATAGAAATTAAATTGCTTAATAAATCAGAAATGAGTATCCGAATGATATATGATATGATATCACGAAAATAACAGGTAAGCTTTGTTCAGTTCAATACAAATATAATTCTTATACTTAAGTCTACACCTAATTTTTCATATCTAAGTGTAATAATGACGAAAAAGAGAACTCACCAATTTATTATCTTTATTTTAGCTTTTTTTTTTTTTTTTTTGGGAGGGAAGGAGGGAGGGGGGGTTAATCAGTTGCAAAAAAAGAGAGAAGTAGCTATGATAAGATATGCAATATTTATAGAAGCGCTTAACATTTTTTTCCCTTCATCACTAGAATAAGTAATTAAAATTTTTTCAAAATCGGGTATTTCTCATTTTGAAATAAAACAAAAAAAGTATTTCTGCAAGAGAACACAAATATTACTGAAAAATAATAAAGAGAAAAGGACTAATAGTATCGTTGCCAATTTCAACTAATGAGAATATGCATTAATAAAATTAAATCTTATAAAAGTGAATGAAATAATTATAATTTGGGCCGTCTTTAGCATTCAGTGATGGTCATTAGGTCCATCGCCAGATCCATCGGTACGAAAGTTTGGCGCACCGCTGAGTAGTGCCGCAGCCGTAAGGTACTGCTGTAAGTTGACAGGTGGAGTGCTAGATGATTGCGACATTCCGTTACCAATCGATACTCCATTACTGTTAATTGTTTGTGCAAGTCTAGAAGTTGGAAAAAAAGAATATGAAAAAAGTGGGAAATTTAGGGAAGAATGAATCAAAGGTTGACAAAGGTTAATGAATTCATTGAACTTCTCCATTTTTATTCTCTTCCTCTGAGGGAAAGATCTAAGAGATTCATATAAAGCATAGAAATAAGGTTAAATCTTAGCCACGCCTAGGTTTGCACTCTTTGAACGGAGTGCACATTTATTGTTCGCAAATAGTTTCTCTCAAATTACTTTATATTTCACAAAATTCATTTTACCTCTCACATCTACTTAAAGGATAAAATGCGACATTTACGCCCTAACAATGGTGCCAAAAAAAAGAAGCAAGCTTACCCAGTCATTACGTGATTGTAGTATTCTCTAGCCAGTGGGTTGGATGCATTAATACCGAACATCGGTGAATTAATCGCCGGATTCCACATACCCTGCATAACGAACGGATCCATAAGCGGAGCGCTATATCCACAGGGGCGAGGATATTGCGCAGCAAACGCAGCTGCGTTTGTTGTAGCTGCGTGATTGCCGGAGACGCTACATAAGGGAGAATTCATTTACTCGTATGTACTGTGTGATTGTAGACACTCCGAAGAGATGAAAATAAACTCTTCCGCTGGTAATGCTGTTGCTCATTCCGGCTTTGATCGTACGTTAGTTATGCATAACTTACCCTGCAGATGCCCGGCCCATTCGTTTGCCATAACAGTCGTTAATCTCGAAGGCGTCCATATCGAATCCCAATGATGCAAGCGCCTGACGCGTATTTGCGGTATAAGCATTGTACTGGTATTGTTGCGCATAATTGTATGGAAAATTTACGCCTGCTCTGTTTATTGATAAAGATTATATATTGATTAATTTAAATAGCGCAAATTGAATGGGAACTTTTGCAATTTCTTTGCCCATTTCAACGATCATTTTAGATTAAAGTTATTTTCATGTCTTTTTTTTTTTTCATCATTCATTTCATCTCGCACAACGATGGGAAATGTTCCGTTGATTAATGTGCGACTTTTGTGAGTGAAAATTAATTCGTTCAACATACAGGTGAAGTGGAGAGAAAAAGTTTTCGAATTTCGAATGTTTCAAATTGAAAAATAGTTTTATTTCAAAAAAAGAGGAGAAATTTTTCACTTGAATTATCTAAAAATGTTTTTCTTATCAATACTGAAATCATGCAAAAACCGCTGTTGTCAACACTGAAATCAATAATTCTTTTTCAAAATTCAATCTCTCGAAAAGTCCTAAGTTTTCCGAAGAAAATGAGAAAGTAAGATTGATTATAGAAAATGATATTGATAAAATGAAGAAAAAATTTTTTCGCTCATTTTTTCGATTTCTTTTTCAGCCTTAATTTTATGAAACAAAAAATAATTTTAAAATATTTCACTGATTTAAAATATATAATTAAATTACATTAATTAATTAAAATTCAATTTGGAAAAGCTAAATTATGAAAGAAAGCAATTGGAAGTAGTTCTACCTGGGATCATAGAATGTGTTATATTTGTTGCCCTGAAATATGGCTGCTTTTAATTATATTAACTTAAAAGTTTCCATCATTAAAATAAATAAATAATTATATTTTAATTATATATACATGTTAACTTGAAAGTTTGCGTCAGTAAAATAAATAAATAATTATATATATATTAACTTAAAAGTTTTCATCATCATTATAATAAATAGCAAAAGTGTTTAATTTTAAAAATACTAAGTGTGTCTAAGTGTGTTTAGATACAAATAAAGCATCTAAAAAAGGATGAAAACATTTTAGTTGAGATATAAACTTTTTTTAAGGTTTAGAAAAATGTCACGGCGATTATTTTGTCATTTTATTAATTGCTTACAGATCTATTTGATCGTTTAATTGAACATCAATCTATTTGACCACAACATTAAAATTAATAAATAATTAGTTAATTTTAAAAGAATGACTAGATAAATGTCAAAAAAGATAAATGTCAACCTCAACGCCGCTATTTGGAAGCATTGGAAAATTGTTCATTCCGTAGATTGTATTTCCCACTCCAATCTGACCAAAATTTACTTGTGGAAATAGCGAGTAATTGCCTGAATTTATAGTCTTACTTATTTGCAGGAAATAAAATAAAATAATTTAACGTGATTACAAGTTAGACTCTTTCTCCACTTCATTAAATATTTTGGATGCACAGTAATTATCAGTTTATTTACAATTATTATCCCTCATATCTAACTTAAAGCAACATTAATTAAAGTAGGTTTGTATTTTTTTTTTACTTTGAATTAAAGTAATCTATGATGTACATAAATTTCATGAGCAATTAAGCATACAAAAATATTTACGAAGCGCTGTTCGCGATGCAATAGTTGGTCGATAAGTACCATTAATGATCGATAATTCCATCAGCTGTTTACGTTTCAATTCATCTTCACCTTCTGCCTTAAAAAAATAATGGAAAATTAAAATATTTTTTTGAATTGGTGTCTTCAGAATTTTCAATAATTTACTTATGTTTTTGAATTATCAATAGGAATAATACTATAGTTATAGTCATTCTAGAAATTTGAGTTTTGATAAATTATTTTTATTCTTTGAAAATTAGCCAATTTATGGAGTTAATTTAGAAAATAAATATATTTGACAGCAGTGAAGGAGGAGTAATGAATGTACTGGTGGTATAAGCATGGAACGGATACAGTCAACAGCCCTTTTCATTTTTGCTTTTGCTCTTTCTTCGAAATCTTCGCATTGCACCAAAACATGCAATTCTTCCTTCATGTGATCGTTGTGGATATTTTGACGTTGCGGGGCATCCTCAAATTACTTCAATTTTCCTCTCACAGAAATGTTATTGCTATGACTTTAGTTTCATATTTGGGAAGATTTTCATTTTGAGTGAACCGAAAAGATAAGTTTACTCATTGAGTTTATAAAAAATTGATATCAACTAAATTAACCTCACGGATTGATCCACGTCCACGAATCATGATACGGCAGCCTGATTCCTCCTCAAGCTGTTTTGCGGTCATCCCACGTGGACCAAGAATACGTCCAACGAAATTATACTGTCAAGATAAGACAATAAATTGAATGGTTTGTTTGAGATTTCAGAAATGAAATTTCAGAATTTCAGTGATTTAGAAATTGACAACTAGCTTTGTTCAAATGCTAAAAATTATTTTACTTTTTTTAAATTTTACTTCTTATTAAAATTGACGATAAGCGCACTTTATGATTTACTGATACCAAATGAAAACTTACATTTGGATATTCATTTACTGGCACAAATATTTTCTCTTGTAGAAAAACTTTCCCATTTGTTGTGATTGATACCTCATCCATGGTGCCATCTTCATACGTTTCTTGAGTTGGTATCCCTGGTAGCAGTTCCATTCCATCTCCGTTCACTTCCATTGATTGTTCAAGACTCTCATGAATTTTGGCAATCTCTATACTATTAAATTTTTAAAATTTAATAATTGAGAAAAAAAAAAAAAAAGTTGGTACTAATAATGTGAAATGAATATACCTTCGTCAACGAGACGAATAGCATGCTTAAAGTGAAAAGTACTTGGTAGAGTTCCCAAATCTTCCTTTTCCTTAATGAGTCGTGCCAAATACTCCTCATTTACCTGCATATTTTAAGACTAATTATTCATGACATCTATTCCATTACTTAAAATGATTTCAATCTCAGTTTATTCAAGTTTTATCAATTGCAACGAAATTACTGTCTGAAAAATTATAATGTTCGATTGTTTTTTTATCAAGAAAATAATCAGAGCTTATTTTAATTAATTTTGAGAAATACATAAAATAAAGTTAGCTTAGTCTTCTCGAAGAGTAACTTATCGAGTTAAATATATTCGAGAATTGGGGAAAAGATGGAATTTTAATAGCAGTCTACCAGTAGTACCAACATCTTTTAGGTCTTGGTTGAAATATTGCTGCTCGCTATCGTCATAATCACTTTCACTAGCGGCGGCAATTGCAATCTCGGGTTTTCCCTTATCTTTGACACTATCAGTAACTGATTTCATTGTTTCTCGATTATTCGAATTGATCGAAGCAACTGATCTCATTGTTTTCCCAGTGTTCGAATTTTCAATAGCTGAAGACAAATCAATTTCTCAATAAAAAGCATTTCAAACATGCTAAATCATTCATTAATCAATGGAATTAAATCCAGGAGAAACTTTAAATAAAAATCTTTGAAATTTTCTGAAGGTATTAAATTTTAATAACATGGCACTGCAGCGCATAATTTTCAATATCTTCAAGTTTTTCAAGTTAAAAATATTTGTTGAAATTCACAAAAATGTTTTATCGAAACACCTTCGGATTCTTCGAGATCCAAATTCGGAACAGCTTCAAATTCGCCGCTTTTTTTTTCTGAATTACTCTAAAATATGGAATAATTAATTATTCTCAAAATTTCGTTCATTTACAAACGTACGAGATTAAAGTGCGGGAAAGTCACTAATAATGGAAAAAATTTCCCTTTACATTATATACTATGAATCCCTCTTATGTCTCATTTATTACTTGTGAAAATTTTCGGAAAGATTACTTAACTTAAAAAAAGAAAGATTACTTAAAAACGAACCATTTTGATTCTTTCGTTGTCAGAATAGAACTGTTACAACAGAACGACAGATATTCTAAATATTTGATAATAATTTTACTTAGTTTTACAATTTCAATTCAATTTTAGATATAAAACCTTACTAGATTAGCTGGTTATTACTCAAACTATGCACTGCTTTTCGCTAACCATAATTAAATTGAGAACTCTCTGCTATACTCTCAAAAGCAATCTTACGATTCAATTTATTATCTTTTAGTTACTTGATGTGAATTGTTACGGAAAGTTGTTAATGTTTCCAGGAAAATTTTGATTTCTATGAGAAATATATGAAATTACTTTAGTCGTATTTTAAATTTAGGTTTTGAAAAGATTAGTATTTGTAAGATAAAGAAGTGCAGTGTAATTTCTTAAACTTTTCTGCTATTTGATCCCAAAATTCTAAATTTCACTTATAACTTTGCCTTAAAAAAAAAAAAAAAAAAAAACTACAAAATTGGATTGGAAGTTGATATATTTGTTGATATAAATGAGAAACATCTCAAAGAATACTGTGAAATCTTTGAACACTAAGGAAATTAGCTTAGAATTCTCAATTCTGAATCTTTCATATAAGAAGAAGTAAAACATATAATTTACCAGAAGAGAGTAATAGTCGAGACAACTGTCTGCCAAGCAAGAAAGGAGTGAACTGTTTGCAAATGAATTATTCTTATCGCAATTGTAACGCCTTTCCTCATTTATGCAAATTTCTTTACTTTCATAAATTCCTCCTAGCTTTACTACCATAACATATTATATGCAAATTTTTCTCTTTTATCATTTAGAAATGCACACAACTTCACTGTTATAATATACCATATGCAAATTTGTTTATTAACAATGCTATAAGATGGAATAAAAGGAGAAAACAATTTAATTGCATCATTTTATCAGTGATTTTATAAAAGCGAAAATTTTGGGTAATTGTGTAAGTAAAACTGACAAATTTTTTTATTTAACTATTTCTGATCAATCGATGGAGTAAAAATGATATCTCATTTTTGACTTTATTTAATAAAAGAATGAATCTGATCACTATGAAATTTCATTATTGAATTTAACAATTTCCATGGGTAACTGCAATTCTGCTAGCATAATTGCATTCTTTCAACTTTTATTTTCTTTCAGCATTTCATCTTCTCATTCCCACACTTATCGAATACTACATTATTCCATTAGCTCATTCATTCATCTAGTCGCAGCATACGTAAGTCTCCTCGCTATCAGTGTTATCAGTGCTATCAGTACTGTTATCATTCGATCTAACTTATCTGAGACAGAAATTGGTACAATGTGTGGTTGAATGGATGGTCCACTCATTGATGTATTCATGATGGTTCGAATGATTTTTGAATTATTGTAGTCGAAATTTGATGCATGGAAACGTTAATTTAAATTTTTTGAATTCCATTCTGTACGTGAAATATCACTTCATCCTTTTCATTTCCATTTTTATACTAGCAATGATTTTTATATTTCTCATTAATATACATTTGCAATCGTCAATTTTATGCTTCTGAAATAAGTTCTCATTCATTCCAGTCATGTGATATTCAAATGATATCAGAAGCGATCACGTGTTTGTCCTTTTGAAATAACTGAGGGAGAGGGAGGGAGAGAATAACTATTTGTTGATAATTGCAGTGTAGAGGAAATGGGAATATTTTCAATTTCCATCGAAAAGAAAAAAATCATTCCAGACGAGATATTGAGTGACGGGTATATATGTATGTACATATTGACGTAGTGTGATACACAAAAATGTATGGTGTATGGTCGTGTAGGTATTGTACTCTCCTCAACGATGATGCATCTCTTTTCTGTGCTTCATGTGGATCAGAGAACACAACTTCATCGAGTAATTCCATTTTACGTCCTCAACGTGGACGATTATTCAAATGGCCAAGTAAGGTCTTTCATTGTACTTCTTGTTAAAGTCGTAGTGATTAATGTAATGAAATTTACTTCGAAACTTTGAATAAAAACTCGAAATTGCGATTAAATAATATTATTTTAAGCTTTTAATTTCAGAAATCTCATTAAGCGGTGCTTGGAATGCAATTGATTCAGCTTTAAATGATATCAGAACACTGCCTGCTGTCTTCAACTTATCACGAGCTTCATCTTCTCGTGATCTTTCGTCATGTCCTCCATCACCAACACAGGTAGAAATACATCACTTAATTTCAACAAAAAATTTGACATTTCTTGGTAGTTTGAGAAAAGATGGCTTGCGCAAGGATCATATTACATCAGTGCCAAGACGAGCGTGAAAATCTTGACGAAAACAGTATGGATTATTGTTATATTGGGATGCATTTATTCAACCAGCTTCAATAAATTTGTTTATTGATAATTCAGATGCAACCTCCAATGGTGCCATGTCACGCCATCTCGACATCATCGTTTCAACTGTTGCAGAATGATGAAAAAGAAGCTGCATCCGAGTTTGATCGGATTGTTGGATTCTGCAAGTAACTTGGTTTTTATAATTTCCTTTTTCGATTTATATAAATCCCTTAAAAGACTTGCTAATGGTGCCTTGCGTTAAGAGTAGGTTAAATTCAAAAATTGGTATTTTTGCTTTTGAAACTGGTATTCTGGCATTATTTTAAGTTCTTGAGTTCTAAACCTATGAAACTTCAGGCAATTGAAGCAAATAAGATAATACAAAGATATAGTAATAGTAATACAGTCACTTAGTTATTGGTTTTTAACGAAAAGAGTACTTTTAAAATTGTCTTTTGCAGAGAAAATAACATGCCATTTATCGACGATAGTTTCCCTCATTCGAAAAAATCCATTGGTAATTTTATTATTGATGAAAGATTAAATGGTAAAAAAATAGATGCGAACCATTTTATCTGGCTTCGACCACAAGACATATACACAAAGGATGGCAGACGTTATAGATGGTCTGTGTTTCTGGATCCTAAGCCATCGGATATCGAACAAGGTTAGTTCTTTTTTTCGGTTTTGAATTTCCTGTTTCTAATATTTTAGATATGTATTCTTCAGAATCAGTATATGTTCTATCAAAACATTATCGACAAATTTCTAAATAGTTTGTTTTCTTTTACAGGTTGCTTGGGTAATTGTTGGTTTTTATCAGCTCTGGCAGTTATCGCTGAAAGACCAGATATTCTAGATCAGATTTTTCTTACAAAAACTTATAATCCATGGGGTGTTTATCAAATACGGTAAGTCGCATCTTTTCTTTCCTGTTTAGATATTTTATTGCTTACGATATTCTTCCATTGAATATCAAATTCTAGCCTCTGTGTTGACGGTCACTGGCAGGTAATCCTTGTTGATGATTTTCTTCCGTGCCATTCTCAAACTCATGGTCTTGCTTTTGCTGTTGGACGACGCAACCAGGTTTTTCTGAATTAGATCATTTACTTTTCTATGTCAGTTAAGATTTTCATTTCCCTACTTCCTAAAAAGATTTGAAATTAAAATTCGGAATTAGATTCATAAGCAGCTCAAAATCATCGTGCAATTATAATGATTTATTTCAGTTAATTTGAACTTCATTTATAAATTCAGTTAGACAGAAAAATATTTTTGCATCGTAATTTTCAGCTTTGGGTTCCCTTGATTGAGAAAGCACTCGCAAAAGTACTTGGCTGTTATGCAAAGTTACCTGCGGGACGTACATTGGAAGGTCTCGCAATACTTACAGGTGCACCGTGTACATTCCTTGATCTTGAAAATTGTACAGACCACGATCTTATTTGGGCTCAGCTCCTCAGCATGAGGTACGTGATATTTCTTTTTCTTAAGTAAACTGAGGTTCAATTTAAATTAGGAATTAAGTGCTTGGCACAGTGAGTTAAATGGCATATTATTAAATAATGTTCAAGAGGATGCATAGGATTTCTCGATTTCATCTCAAGAATGATGCTTCCAAAAATATTATGTCATCAAATTTCTTGAGATTTAAATGAATCAACGAGTGAAGAGAAATGATGAGATGGTGAAGGAACAGTGATTAGAATTCGTAAAATTATAAGTAAACATTAAAGCATTACTATTAGGATTCGGTGCCATATATTTAAAATATTAGTGTACTTTTCATAATTGAGTTTTGCCAACTTTTTTTCACTGTCATGTATTCATTTAAATTCAAATCTTTTTTTTTTTTTTTCAGACTATAACAGAACTATCATTTGCAGAGAAGCAGGTTTTATTATGGGTTGCAGTTGTGGTAGCGGAAGACGTTATGTAAATGAAGCTGAGTTTAGACGAGTAGGGTTACAAATACGGCATGCATATTCTCTGCTAGATGTTAAAGAATATAACAATCAAAGGCATATTTTTCAATTTGTCCTTAAAATTCAGAATTCTGAGTAGCAGAGCAGATTATAAAATGTGCCATCAAGATTCCGTAAGGTTCGCATATATTTAGGGTTGTTCGCTTACGAAATCCTTGGGGTTCGTTTACTTGGAATGGACCTTGGTGTGATACTTGGTCAGGTTGGGATGAAACAAGTCGTCGAATATTGTTACCAGATGGTCCAGAGGCAGGCGCGTTTTGGATGCCTTTTCTAGATTTTATGCAACGATTTGATTCTGTGAGTTTTAATTTGAAAAGTTAAATTGAAAACCGCATAGATGTGAATATTTTATTGCTTATCTATCATTAATCACTATAAATCGTTCAAATGATTATGGAAATGAACCAATATATTTTCAACTACTCCATTATGTGTATTTACAGAGTGAAACACTATTTTAGGTTGAAGTGGCGAAAGTACGGTCAGCGCAGGGTTGGAAAGAAATTCGGGTTGATTGCTCGATACCACAGTTCTGGGGCAAAGAAAACGTTATGTAAGTAACTTGATCTTTAGGATTTCTCTTGATTTTTCTTGTATTTTGTTGGTTTGTGTTTTTGTATTCCTCTTTCTTAAAAATGCTTTAAAAAAGAATTCCTTAGGTCTAACATGTGCCTTTGTTATTCTGGTTCACGTCTTTATAATTAAACGTTTTCAAACCGTTTAGAGGTTTTCAACTTCAAATCGAAGAACCTACGGAACTGGCTATTACCGTTTATCAGAAAGGATCTCGTGATCGATGTGATAGTGATATAATGGTATTGCTTCATAAAAATAATCCTTCCAATATGCAAATAGGTGAACTTATCGTAAGGTGAATTTTACAGAACTTTTCTCTTTAATTATATCACGAGAAACTGTAGAATTTACTTATGTTAATTTTTACGCAGTTTTTTTATTTGGGATAGTCTTTTTTCAACCTTTCATTTTTATAAGATAATGATTCTTGAGATCGGTGCAAATCGAGCCTATGGGTTTGAATGGAATAATAATTGGGGCACTGATATTTTTTCTTCTGGGAGTAAATGTATCCTAGTACAAAGTCGCACTCTATAAATAGTAAACATTGTCCACAAATCAACTACAATGTGGCTCCATTTTTCCAGTTTTCAAAAAAATTTTTAAGTAACTTTGTTGTATTTTTTTTGCAGATCATTCCGCCGTAGTATAGCATTTGCGAGCACTAAAGATGTTTTCTTGAATGGCCCAGCTTTGTATACTGTACTTGCTATATCCTTCAGTAACATGTCAGATCCAATTTCAATTCAAACGGTTGTTGCTCTTCATAGGTAAGTATTTTTAAAAAATTTAAAAGAAATTATGGAAAAATCTGTTGCTAAAAATTGAAAAAAGTTGTTTGCATACTAATTGGCCTTGCATTGCAAATAGAATAAAAAAGATCTTAAAATATAACAAGTCCGAAAAATGTTCTATAATTTTGAGTTATAGAAAAACTTAAAATAAATCATTACATAATACGTATTTTGTAAAAAAAAATCATGCATACTTAAACGTTTTACGCAAAGAGCACAATCTATTCCGGAATATTTTTTCAGTGCAAAAATGGTAATGATGGAAGCTTACTGTTTCTCGTCATCAGTTATTGCACATTCAATGATTGAAATGTGTTTAAAAGAGGGTCAGAAAGCGCCGGTGAGTTATGCAGAACACTGCTTTTGAATACGAAACTTTTTTGGTTTTTGTTTGTTTAATTCATCTATGCATATGCTCATTTGTTTTTCAGTTTTTTTTTTTTATTAAGAGCTGTCATAAGTTTTTTTTTTTTTTTTCTGAAGCAGTAAGTTATGATTCTTTATGCAAATTTTTACTTATTTACATGTCATTATTCGACTTTAAGCCACCTTATATAATCAAACAAAGAAACAATATCAAATAGAATAAAGTTCAAGCCGAAAATTTGCTATTTCCAACAACTTTTTGCTGTAGATAGCTTACTAGATAGTGCTACATCTAAAGATTTTCAAATGAATAGTCTTTAGTGCTTAGATGGTACAGTTACGCGTTATGTATCAAAGGACTTTGGTGGACATATACTGATGGTCGAAAATCATCATCACCGCCATTTTCTACATGTAAAACTTAACTTTTGTTGAAATTATAATTCAGAATGTTCATTTTAAATTCTTCTTTATTAAATCAAATTTACTAATGATTTATAAATATCTAATTCAATTTTGAATGCAGTTTTGAATTTAGGTTTATTGCGATTGCTCACAATCAGCTAATGTACTTTCAACACGTGCAAGTCTTACTTCTGTAGACGTAATACCACCAATGCATCGTCAGGTTCACTTTCCCATAATTCTTCCATATATAGACTAATTTTCATTTAAACTGAAATTGAAAGTGTTCATTTCTTATAAGGACATAGAAATAGCAGAAATTGAGAGAATGTTTCAGATTTTGATGCTGCTTACACATTTTGAAACGACCCAAATGTATACCATTCATCATAATCTAAAGCAACGTCTTGCATCATCACGCGGCTTGCATGATTGGTTATCACTTGCTCCCAGTGAATTGTCTCTGCCCTTGTCTACAGATCATATTCCACTTATCAAAGATCCCTGCGTGATTTCACTTCATAAACCTCGGAGAATCGGGTGATCCTCTTACTTTTCAGCTTCACTTTCTTAATAAAATTCCAACTTATTCAGATTTAATCTTTTCTTTTTTTGTTTATGCGAAGTCGTTCAATTTATACTTACAAATTTTGTTCTGTAAGATATTCCTTTGTAGGTTGTGAAGGTTTTGTTGGTAGATTAAGGTCTGCTATGAGATATCCATACTCTTTCTACTAATTTTTTTAGTGTTCGCTGAACTACTTCGCATTTTTGATATTGAAAAATCGTCATTATGATTTCTTCATTGAATACGCATTTCTATTCCTAGTTTATCTTCTTTTTCTGTTCTGTTATTAAACTGCTGTCGCTAAGTTTCCTGACTAATCCCTTGTTACTTTTGTGTCATTAAGATTAAGGTCAACTTTATAGAAATAAATCTGCTATATTATGTGTGTAAATGAGATTAAACTGTTATCTGTTTACTAAGCTGATCATCTAATGTTGTGGCTTGCATTTGAAATATTTTTTTGAAATAAGGAAAGTTAATTTTTGTATAATTCATGAAGTTATTATCTTTACGGCAAAAATATTTGTTGATTTTTGTTTAGAACGAAAAAAGAATTTTTTCATATGTTAATTTGGTTACATGATATTGTATCAATACTTATGATAGCTTATCAGGGTGTGCTAAAGTCGTCCCGGTGTTGTTCATCTTCAAAAATGTTTTAGAACTTGGTTAGTGAATAACTAACAGAAATTCGATATGTTTTACCAAGAAAATTGCCATTTTAAAGTATGCTCAAGTTTTTCTGTCATAATTATCTTTTTGTTTGATTCTTGTTTTACAGTATCGTTGGTCACATTATTTGTAATCATTGTGAAGGGATTATGTTCTGTATTTCATTGCATTTGTTATTATATCAGCACATATGGTAGTTTATCAGATGATCTCACAATTTACACTCAGTGAAATAGAAAATGATTTAGTTGCGTATTGATAATGCGCGCTGGAAATACAAAGTACATTGCGTTTCTTTTTCTTTCTGTTCGTTTAGATTTTTGTTTGTTTTTTTTTTTTTTCTAGTAAAGACGCCTTATTGTAAATACATTTAAAAATAAATTGATGATTAAATTTGGGAAGAAGCAAAGCGTTATTCAGCATGGCGATTCTTGTTGTCTAAGGTTGTAGAATTTCAAAACATAGAACATTTTGGAATTCTTTAATTTTTCTGTTTGGTAGGGATTTATTTGTATGCTTTTTCCAACAGAACTTCAGTGGATAAAGTAATTCCTTCAATGGAAAATAAAAAAAAATTTTTGTAATGGGAAGTCATGTAATGAAGGTCATCGGAATATCTTGAATTGATTGTTAGACTGAGAAACGCGAATAAATTTTTACATCTCGCCAAATCATAGATATGAGTAATGAGATTAAATTTGTAAAAAGTGCGTTTGATGTAAAAGGACAAAATCTTTGTACGATTTCCCGTAGTATTTTTGTATTAAGCTATTTGATGCAAATAGTTCTACCATATGTGCCTGCATCATATGATTACATTAAAATGTCCATTTGATTTCGATCTCATTTGTTCAAAAACTTTAATATTTTATAATGGTCCAAAAATTCTTAAATTATTTCAATGTTCTATGATATTTTTCCCTTATTTTTTTCAATCATAGTCACATAAGTGGATCTGTTCAAGATACTTTATCCGTTATTTCTGAAGAATATTGGGCTCAACCATCTTTAAATAAGTTGAAATAGTGTTCTTTCATGTTTCCTAGTTAAAATTAAACGATCATAAATTCGGCAGATCAACCGTACAACTTCTCATTACTGTAACTATTTCATTTAACAAGTTGTACCATATGACAGGAGTGCTTTTCGTTTTTCTTATTTAACTTTAGACACGTTCAAAACAGCAGTATAATCGTGTAATCTAGAATATTTGGTTCAAGAAGGAAAATTTCTAGTAGAATAATGGGTGATGACGGGAACTTTCGACTTGTTTAATAAGAAGTTTTACATTTTTATTTTATGATACTGAAAAATTTTTCCGATATTAATTTTATATGGATAAATAGATCGATCACTTGTCACTAAAAATGTGGAATTTCATGAAATTATATATATATGCTTCTCATCCTTCTCATTTTTACTAGTTTCTCAAAAAAGGGAAAGAATAGAGAAATAGATTTTAGCTAGTTATACTTCAAAAGGATAAAAATGATTCTTCGAATTGAAATCATCTTCACTTCCTTCCTTTGAGAATTGAATACCAAAGTAATGAGTTACAAAGATAGCTGGAAATTTCTTTTTTCATTTTTTGATTCATCTCGTTTGCATATTTTCAGAATTCTGTCTTCTTATTCGAGTGTCATGTTTTTTTTTTTAATTACTATATATAACTCATTACTCTCAATATATGCATATGGTAGCATCGATTTTCCAATTGTTTTTATGTTTTTTAAAAATATTTCTAATCGATGCAAAAATAGTATTATAATTCAAATAATCTTTGTGATAACTTAAAAACAATTTGAATTAACTTGATTTTTTTTAACGCTGTGACAATTTTACTTTTGAAATGAACAATTAAACGGTATGTCTATTAAAGATAACAATCATCAGGTTAAAGCTTCCTCATTCAGTATTAATACTTGCTAAAATGGTGGATCTCTTCATTATCATATTCCAACTCTTATCCTTTGTAAAATTGATAATAATAATAATTCAAAGATTACAAAATGCTTATCACTTGCCATAATAACTTTCTGCAATTCATTCCTGGAAAAAAAAATTGGTATTTATTTCTTTGCAAATGTGATTAAGAGTGCAATTTTTTTAGATTTTAAAATGGAGAGAGAGGGAGAGAGAGAGAGAGAGAGAAAAAGAATCTGAGATTAATGAATGGTACTGCGTATTGTTCGACATAGAATGCTTATTGAAATAAACAAATCTAAAGAATTTCTTCATGAAGTGGACATCAGCTAACGATCACTCAATTACTGCCGTATCTTTGGAAGTAAAAACAGCAAGTAGTTTAGATTGCATGAAAATGAATAAATTGTAAAGTGCTGGCTGTAAATTGGAATTAAATTATCGCAAATATTTGAAAGGTAATTTTGAAGTAGTAAACGCTTCTAGCATAATGCAGAGAATTGCTATCAAATAATCAAACAAATTAGGGTACTATGAACTTAAGTCATCATTTATCATTAGGATAAAGTAAAGAAATGAAATAAGTTGAGATTTTTTGAAAATATTACTAAGATATAGTGTATAGCTATATTGTCATCAAACAAGTGAAATTGATCTCGAAATTATCTCCTATATCTCAATCGATTTATCAGTTAGGATGATGAATTGAGAAGAGGGATTTGATATCAACTTAAAAGAAGGAAGCTGTGTTATAAAATCTTTACGACTTTTCGTCTGATCAGTCAACATAGAATGGCAAAAGAAACAAAAAAGTGAAATAATTTTCTATGTCCTTTTTTTTTCTCAATGAATTTACCATGAATGATACATTTTCCAGTGAATATAAATAATTCCTTTAAAATTTCTATCTAATTCATATTTACATCTTTCGATACAACGATATATTCTTTATTTCAAATCATTTTCAAATAACACAATTTTAATCTTTTCATGATAGATTTACAATAATTATCATATTCAACCTAAATACATGCCACGTGAAACTAACGTACGTCATTCTGTTTACACTGTGATTTCATCAAATATTTGATGAAAATCTTTGATAGAATTTCTATCAAAATAAAATTTATGCCAAAATTTTTAAAGTTTAGATAAAAATTTTTAAGTTCGGAATTGTTCATCATCCACATTTTCATTTAAATCTTGCGATTAAGAATAAATGAAGTACTGTGGATACGTGAAATGAATTGAAGTTTATTCAATTTACTTAATTTATAAGTCGGAAAATGGAATTTTGATGCTAATCAAATGCAAGGCAAAACATTTCTCAAAATTTAATTTAGCCAGAATTCTTTTGCTTTCTAAAAATTGTTAACGGAAAAAATTTCATCAGAAATTCGCTTAAAAAAATAGTTAAAAAAACTGATTGAAAGATTTTTTAAAGAACCTACTAAAGAATTTTTTTTAATCTAATTTGTTGTTTTGCAAAAGTCTTATTGTTTATGAATTATTAACATTTTTCGTTCAGTTATATTTCTGCTTGAAAATGAATCTTGAAAAGAAGTAACAAACAACTTTTATAATGAGAATATTTGTCATTTTAAGACTCTTTAATCTATCATCGCTCTATCTTCTCTTTTTTCATTTTAATTCTATGACAATTTTTTTTGGAGTATAAGTGGAAAGGATTTGGAGTAAAAACGGAGAAAAAAAACATTTCATTTCATTAATCGTTTGTCTCTCTTATTGTCAGTATTTCCCACATTTCTCTTTTCTAAATGGTTATTTCAAATTAACGAGAGCTATCTGTTAGTTAAAAAAAACTGAAAAAAAAAGTAGAAGGCAGGTGGACATATTGAAATTTAAAATCTAAAAGTAACAAACAAAATTTTCCCATCATAATTTTTTTTTTTTCCTTTAAAAAATTACAGCAACTTTTTTTTTTTGTATTCTTAACGACAAATGAGTATATTTTTTTGAAAATTCCTCTCGAATGAAACGTTAATGAGAGTTGTACTGTAGCTAAGATATACTTGAATACTGTAGTTTTAATATTTGATAAACCACGAAATAAATTCATACTGCTTATTGAGTGAAATGAAATTAAGAGAATCGGAACGAAGGAAATGTTTTGCCTTAAGGCATTATTTAATAAAGGTATTATTTGAAGAATAGTAACTTTATTACGACATCGTTTATGGATAAATACCTGTTGTTGTTGTAGGGGAGCAGAGTTGATTGTAGTGACCAGTCCTATATGACATTATTTAAAGATGAAATTAGCAAAGATAGAAATGTGAAAAAAAATGAAAAAATTTAATCCAAAATTTTACAGTCTATTTGAAATATTGTCCATTAAACAAAGTTTTAATTAATTAATATCACTCAATTTCTTTTAAAAATTAATCCAATGGTTTTTATTTGTTTTACTTTAGAGTTTTTTTTTTTAAATCAGTGCAGTAAATTAACAAATAATTTAATTGGAGGGAGATTAAATTAAATATGACTTTAAACTATGTGAATGACTCATCAGTGGCTATTTCGATTAAATTATATCTGAAATTCTATTTTGACTGCATATAGAGCTGCACAAAACTGAAATGGTAAATGGTAAACTAGAGAATCCCTTGATTACTATTCCTTGATCACTTGAGACAAACATCAGAAGACTATTTCTTAGTGTCCTGGATATACTGTATGCTTAAATAAAGTATCTGTCATTGTAACATTTACTCGGTTGAACATGTCACTGTCATAAATCTGTCGCTATAGCTGATAACTCTCTTGTGACACAATGCATGAAGGTTATAAATAGCAAAATATCTGAATGAAATTTCATTGAAAATTTTAAAGAATAGAAACTATCTAACAGTACTGTCAATCTACCCATTATCACTTACCTGCATTATCTATCGGTAAGTCTTAATCTACCCATTTTATATTGCAATTTATTTTCTCATCTTTTTATGAAATGTAATGCAAATGCTACTATAATTATATCAGTGATTTATTTACCAAACAAATTATGAGAAATGTTATGAACAAATTTGAAACGAATAGGTAAGTGGTGGTGACTGCAGTTGCTGAATGGCCATTGCACAGTTCTTTGGCACAATAGCACTTCCTCATCTCTTTCAATCTGTAAAATTTCGAGATTAAAGAAGAAAAGGAAAATGAAGTTGGATTAAATGATAACATTGACTGCTATTTTATTATATTTTATATTCATTATCCATTGACTTTATGTCTCTTATCAGTAACTTATCAACACTTCATGTATCCATCCGAAAGTTTTACTAACAAAAATTAAAAGAATTTACTTCCAGACATTCATATTCACACATTCACCATCTTTTAGCTTTCTCTCCTCCGAATCTGCACATCGTTTTTCAACGTAGTATGAACCATCCTGAAAATTTTAATTACTGTTTCTTTCTTTTTTTTTTTCATTTGAAATAATCAATTTGAAATAATCTATCTTATCAGAAAATATTGCACTATAACAATTGACGGAAGGGCACCAAATTATTACTCTTGCTGAATTTCTAAATTGTTTATGATAGAAAAAATCGTTGCTCTGACATTTTTAATTTTAAGAAAGCTTAAAATTACTCAAATAGTTAAATTACAGAAATACAATCAATAAACTATTGATAACCAGTTTAATAAATTTTTCAAGGTTTTTGAATAACTAATCAAAAATAATTCAGAGGATAAAACAGAAATGTATTTAATGAACAAATATTAAAGGAAACTTGTAATTAATTCTTTATATTTCCCCTTCTTCTTTCAAATTTACCGATGAACAAATTGAACAGGAAGATTTATTTATTTATTATTTTTTTTTTATTTTTCAAAAACTATTAAAATGTTATCATTTGTCCATTCCTGAACATTGCATTTTTCTATTTCGCTCTCAAATGATCTGAAAAAAGCTTTACCGAATCATTGTGAAAATTTTGATTTTTATTATCCGCATAAAATGAAAATTGGAGAAGTGCTGGTATAAAATTTTGATAAGATATGCAAATATATCTTTGTAAAATGGAAGCGGAACAAACTGTATTTAATGCAGTAACTGAAATGCAACCATTTCGAATTCCACTACCAGTACAGTTTATTTTTTTTGGTTCACCTTTACAGGTTGCTGTTGGAGCACTCAAAAATACACCACATGAATAACATTGAAATGGTGATGAGGATGTTATGGGAAGTATAGGTAGCCATAACAATGTTAGTAGCATTCCTGAATAGTTAAAATGCCATTAATTTAACTCTGAAAATTCCGAATAGAAAGCAATTAAATCGAATACTTAAATAACATTTTGAAAATAAAAGAGAACATTGAATGAGAGTGATGTGTGAAGAGGCGAGTTAACATAGCAATTTTGTAAGACATCTCAGAGCAATTCTGATTATTCTGATAACAAAATGATGAAAACAATCATCAAAATCTCTAAAACATCTAATTTTGCTATCTGCTGAATGATTAGTGATAATGATACTGAGAGCAATGAATGCAGCAGTGATAACAGCTTTAATTTTAATTGTCAGATAATAGAGAACAGACAACAATCTGTGCATTGCAGCATTCATGATACCGACATTCTGGCAAATCCATAATTGACGAACAGATTGTGGCGGAGCTGCCAGATGTTAGCAGTGTAAATTGAAGTGAAAACATATGTGCTGATATGATCAATAAAAGACAACAAAGAAGCCAAATGGATGGTCGAAGTGATAAGAAAAAGTTAGATTTCGAATGCTGATAATCCACATTTCATAAAAATGAAATCATTGGAATTGATGAGTAGCATTCACTGTAAAATGCACAACAGATAAGCTTTAAGGAGTTAAACTAGGAGAATGTGATAAATTTAATATCATTTCTTGTTTAGCTTTTTGGATGAATCATAATAATAAAATTGATTTGAGCTAAATAAAATCAAACTAAGTTAGGACAAATTAACAGTGGAATAGCATTAGCAGATATTAACTGTACCAATAATATTATCATTTATATAGAAAGATCAGGTGACAATACTTACGATTTATATATTACTTTATAGCAAGAAATAATTGACCAAAAATCAAACTCAAAGCTAAAATGTTGACTTTCAAATGGAAAAATATCAAAAATTCCGATAAATTTCATCTTCAGTAATTCTCTTTTTTTAAAAAAGATAGAATTAACTGTTTTATGGCAAACGAAAATGGACAGAACTAATCTTATATGGTTGCAAGTTTTGGCAATAATAAAATTGTTGAGAGCTGAGCAAAGGTCAGGTCAGGTTAGGTCAGGTCAAATGAACAATGATAGAAAAGCAGCAGGTGTGACGATAATACATCATTACTACGAGAATCTATCTGTATTGTTGGGAAGATGTTAATACTTACAAGTACCATTGCTATTGTGGTACTTTTAATCAAATGGAAAACAAGAAATTCTTGAAGAATGATCTCCCAGTAATTTTAGATCTAACAAAGCTTATTGAAAGCTTATCTTAAGTCTTCCAGTAACAAATTATTGATTTCCGAGATCTTCGCAGCATCTCATTCTGACCATTTATATTATTAATGCAAAGAAATTGTCATAGCAATAGCTCAGCTTATTATTGCATATTCTTTAATGGACATAAATTAATAGCTATGCTAACAAATAGATTAGTTTTGACAATAATTATCAAATTTAATTTCTATTCAGTACTGAATTTCAACGAATAATTCGAGATTAGTTTTACTACATTTAGGAAATAAGAGGAGAGGAGAGAGAGAGAGAGAGTGAGAACGAGAGAAAAGATTTATAATTGAAAAGTATTAGTTATGATTGTAGGGATAAAGTTCATTTCTATTTATTAGGACAATTAAAACTTTTAAGAGAAAAACAGCTGTTGATACATATAACTCTTCTTTAAATGGCAAATTCAAGAATTTTTCAATCAAGATTTCTGAAAGATAGTGATATTTGTCACAATTGGAAGGATAAAATTCAAATGAACTAAAAAATTTGCAAGAGATTCAAGAAGATGTAAGAAATGCATGAAGAATTCGTCAATAATTCTTGTCGGTTTCTCATACTTACTTCATGGTTAGAATTAAACATTAAATGTTAATAATGAGGAAAATTAGTAATGTCTCTGAATCAGTATTTAGAGATAATAATTAGTAATAAGTACTAATGCTTAGCTAATAAAGAAAGTTAATGTCAGTTATTCATACAAAATTTGAGTGCAAAGTTATTAAATTATTGAATTGTTTGCTAGAGCTTAAAAAAGACAATTGAATTCATATATTAAAGTTGAGCTCTATTGAAATGCTTACCACTTTGTCATAAAAAAGGATAATAGGTAGGTATTTAGAGATTTAACTTCATTTTGTCATTTTCATTATCATTTGAAAAGGAAAATTTGATGAGAATAAGAAAATAAATGTTATAAACAAAATTTGTTGACTAAAGTTTGCAGTGTTAAAGAGAGACATTTTTAAAAATTGTTGGTATTCCTCCCATTTTTTTTTCATTTCACTAGTAAAATGAGGGTAGAGAAGGAAATCAATGTTATTCTTTACTGCTACTCTCCGCCTTTCTGCTTTACTTTCAACTAGTGCAAGTTTATATCAGCTAAAGAAATTAATCATTAACTGATATTTCTTCACTTCAATAATATAACAATTCAAATTTCAAATTTTGTTTAAAATGAACGAAACTATTTCACTTCCTCTTCATTGACATATTAATCCTCGAGTATGTTTGAAATAAGAAAGCAAGTTAAGTTACTTTGAAACGTGTTGAAGTATTTGTCTAAAAAATTACGGCGAAAAATTTTCCTTAATTTAATCACAATCATTTAGCTAAATGGAATATAATGAAATGGAAAAATTAGAAAGGAATTATTGAAGTGGAATGAATGAAGAGAAATGATAGAGAATTATGGAAGGAGGTTTCGAATCTAATTTGATATATTCGCTAAAGGAATTATTTTATTTTATTTTAATTTATTTTTTGGTTGTTTAACTCTTGACTTTTTTCATTAAGATTATTCATTCTTGTATAGATTCTTCTTGTATTTTTAATGTACATTCTTTACCAGATTCTTTTTTGAAGAAATGTTCTGAACCTTGGATTATGCTGGAAAGTTGTAAGAATACTTCTTTTTATAGTTATTGCTGTGTACGATATTATAATAAGTGTAGATTTAATTCAATTAATAAACATTTAGTTTTCAAAGTTAAATTTTTTTATTTCGACTTTTAACTTTTCTCTTTTATTTTAGTCTTTTTTTTTGCTTTGTTGCTTTTTATTGGAGTTTTTTAGACTGGAGAACTAATGAAAAGTTGTATTTTTATGTTTAAGGTTTTATATTATAAGTCAGTGTATTTCATTGTGTATTCGTATTTGATATTTCTTACTTTATTTTATTAGTTTTTTTCTTTTTCTTTTTTGAGTGGAATGTTTATTTTGGGATCTAATCACGTTTTTTTTTTTTTGGGTTTTTTCGTTTGTTTTCTTTTTTTTTATCTCATATTTCCTACTATATTAATCTTTTCGCTGCTATTTTTTTCCTAATATTATTTTTCTTGTCTTTTTAGTTATGTTTTTTATAATACTAATATAATTTTTTGCATTATTTTTAATTCTCGATTAAAAGATTTAAAATAATTTCGAGTTCATCGTTTATTTTTGCTGCCTTTTTTATTTTCATTTTAATGTTATTTTTTTAGTTTTGTTATTTGTACTTCTTATTTTGTCAACTTCGGGTGACAGTGATTTTTCTTATTTTGGTTAATTACGATGTAATTTAGAAGGTTTATAATTATTAGTAATGTACAATAGACGGACAGAACACAACGATAATTCACATCAAAGGACCGAAATTTCACTGTACTTGAATTTACAGTAGGTTGACAAAAGAATCCAAAACACAGATTGATGCCCAATAACCTACTACTGAATTTCAGTGCTATTAATATCAACCCAGGTTAACGACGTACTTCTCCCTAATACTGACTGAATCAGGAAAAAAAAAACGGTCAGCTTAAAAGCTGCTACATTAGCGGAGTGATGCCCAGAAATATATGCAAACCAAAAGTCGAAAAGAGTTCCGAATGAGCAGAATCCGAAAGGTTCATAGATTACTACGAAGTAATTTTTAATCCTTGAAATAGTTTAGCCGACTGATATTTTGAGCGTATTATATGGTTGCATAAAACGCATACCCTCTTTTATATGAATAACTACTCCTGCAACTAACCTAATGAATTCCTGATTTGCTGACTTCGCAGCTTCTCAATAGTTTTTCATTAATTTCAAAGCATTCTAAAAAAGAAAAAAAATTAAAAAAATATTAGCTGGGATTAAGTATTTCCACCATTGGAATTTTTTTTCAAATCTCCACTTTAATTTTCGCTTAAGTTTTCACCTTGAATTGAAAATTTAATTTTAATATAAATCAAGTTAATTTTTTATTAGCAGAGCTATGATTTTTTATGGTATCTATGATTTTTTGAATGATTTTTGTGTCTATGATTTTTCGAAATACCGATACTTGATTAACAGTTAAGATAAAATTCTTAGTCAAAATTATTATTTAACAAGCTCAATCATAAAAGACAATGGAAATAAAAAGCACATTTGACTTCACAACTCTAATGTTTCATCAACCTGACTTAACAAAAAAAAAAAAATACAATTCAAGAATTTTCGAAACACTTCACAAAAACTGGAGGAAAAAAAACGAAATGAGCAAAACTGAAATGTATCATATATTTCGAATAAAGAATTTCACTATTTTAGGAAGAAAATTTGTTCCTAGATTTGAATAAAACTGCAAAAGTCACAATATTCAAAAAATTTTTATGCTTTGTAATTAAGAAGCATTCAGAACTGAACAAGCTTCTACCATAACCATTCTGATACATCGAGAATTTATTATTTAAAGACATTGATGTATCAAAAATTAAAAGAATTAGTTACAGCATCTTTGACAAAAATACACAATTTCTATTCGATATCAATAATCTCGTTTGATGTATCAACTTCGACCTTTCGTTTAAAATCATAAGTTTCAGATAGTCTGCGATAATATTCGCTGGTTTTGCTGATCATCTGAAACTGAAGGCATTCAAAATTCCAAGATTAGTATAAATTCTGTGTTTCATAAATCAAATATTTAAGCATCATAAATTCCTCTGCTGTAATCGTTCAACACTGATGACAGAACTGATCATATGAATTGAAAAATTAATATTAATACCATTACAGTAATAAGACTAAAACTTAATAATCAAAATATCTCAAAGAGATGCATGCAATACTACTGTTTACAACTTCTCATTTTCACTCATTTTTTTTAACTCCCTTTTGTCTCATCTTATGTTATCTAATTGCTTCCTTTTATATACCGGAAAATAGCCCTAGAGCCAAAACCGGAGCAGCAGAGTCCTAAAATTCTCCTCCAAACATCTATGCAACCAGAAAGATAGCGTTTTAACTAAAGTTTTGAAGATAACATTACAAAATAATGATAAAAACATAAGCAAGCTTACATCGTCAATTTGCTCTCGCATTTCATAATAAAAAGCTTTCACCATATCTGGCGTCTTACTTTCCAGCACTTCCGCAATAGTATCAAAATCTTTTCCATATCGTTGAAATGCTATTTAAAAAAAAAAGAAATGATGTGGAGAAATTCAAAAAAATTATAGAATATTATGTGCATGGAAAGAGGAAAGACGAAAAATCGCCGCAGCTACTAAACAATTAGAAAACATTAGCCACTATACACAAATATAAATATTTCTAAATTGTAAGTAGCATTTGAAGAAAGGAAATGTATTTCTGAAATTTGATTTGTTTTTAAAAGAAGTGATACTCACCAAATAAAGCCTGCCACTTTTCTTTGTAGGACCATGATGGAGAACGTCGAGGACGACCAGAAGTTGCAGACGGAAGTCGACTAATTCGATAACGTTCCAAATCTAAAATATTACGAACAATTTAAACAAAATCTTTCCATTCCACTCTAAAATAAATTACTTATTCACATCAGCACAAAACCTTAGAACAAAATTGAAAATCTTATCTAAACCAACTTTCATTTAATTCCTTTTCAAATTGAATTCGTAATATATGTTCCAGTCTTACACAATTTCCTCGTGCAAGCATTTCTTCCCGTTCCAGTTGTCTAAACAATGAAAATATTAGAAAATTTAAGATCGCTAAGACAGTCTATTTCCAGTGTTAAATTGTTCATAGTATTTTAGAACTAGAGACTTACATTCTATCACAATGCTATCAAATCATCCCATAATCCATTCAATGATGGGATGTCAGATGAAAAAAGCAGAAGTATTTGAAGTACAAGTTTTTGTCCAAAAGACCAGTTATAAATAAAAATAAACGTAATTATCAAAAAACATCGAAATAAAGAGTCGTTATTTCAAAACATTCTAGAAAATCACAAAAACACATGCTTTAAAATCCGTATGTATCGCATTTCTGGTGGTCGAATAATGCTGACAATTTGCAAATCATCGTCATCTACTTCAGTAACGCCTTTCATAGATGATGATGATGACTGTGCAGTAACCTCTTCCTCAGTTGCAAATTCCACAAATCGTTCCACAACTTCCGCTATACCTAGAATCGTAATGGCCGATCTAATACTTCATCTAGTCAATTGAAATTCTTGCAAAGAAACAAAGATTCTGTAGTATTTTAGATTTTCAAATCTTAAAGTGCTTCCAAAAAATCACCTTTAGAACATTTAATAGTTTCTTCAGCATTAGCATTCACAACAAAATTCATTGTTTTCAGGCATAGTCTGTGACGATGATAATTTCTGCAAGGTTCATGGATTTAAATATATTTTATAAGGAACTCAATGTTTCTCTGTATTTCAATTTGCTCAAAATCTCCAAAACAATGTAGATATGTATAAGATGAAAAACAGTGGAGAACAAGTCCTTCTAACAAGGATGACTACGAATAAGTTTTTAATTCTTCCAAATAACAAATATTAAAAAAAAAAAAAAAGAAAAAACTTGAATAATTATAAACTAATGGATACCTAAAGTGGATAAAACAGGGGTTGCAAAGTTTTATGTCACCCATCTGACGCAAATTTAAAATTTGTCCACAGTTGTAACATCGAGTGCTTTGTTTCTCTATAGCATCAATATCGCCGTCTTCAGAACTAAAATTAAAAAGACTAGTTTTATATAAGACTAGAAACCACTTTTCTTTGCTAGTATTAAATCACATATAAACCGTCCTTAATTCATACCACAGTTAAAATGAAAAGCAAAATATGCCAATGATTTCTGGAAAGAAAGTTCCAGACTGTCATTTAGCTTTTTCGTTCCTTGGACTATAATTTGCTAACTTGTTACTGCCAGTACTGTCGCTATTTGTCAATGTTTGTCCAATGTATATATACCCATTACTAATAAATGAGAAATGAGTACGACAAAAAACAACTACCTGGACTCGGGATTGTGTTCTTCCAAGTATGCATCAATAATACTTCGAAAATTTAGCTTCTTCTTATTGTCATAATAGAAGTTGATAATTTCTTTTATTGATTTATGTGGTAACTGAAATTCTTTCACAAATTTACGAGTAAACTCCCAGATCTTGCATTAACCATATGCTTCCTTAATTCTTCAAACTTGAAATTAATTTCAGCTTGTTTTGAATCGAAATTTTATGTGATTATACGTCAAGTGACTTTCAGTGCAGAACACAAATCTCCTTTTTCTTCGGAAATGCTTCAGTAAATTATTCTGAATAACTATTATCAGCCATTTGAGCTTCTACTAATACCTCATCTTAATCAAGGGTCCTAAAAAGAAACTAATAAAGTCAATAAAACCAGATATATTCATTAAATAACGAACCAGCTGTTTGATTTTATTAAAATGCTTTCCATATGTTTGTAATGCTTGCTTGAAAATAGCTGTGTCTTCCTCATTCCATGGCTCTTTTTTGATTCGTCGTTTGGCAAGTTGATGTTTAGCTTCTTCAATATTATAATCTGATGATTGCAAGATAAACATCGCCTGAAACTGAATTATTTGCAGGACAGTACAACACGCTAAGGAAGGAAAAAAAAAAAAAGAAAACGAAACATAAATGCTTTCAGTCGTTTACTATCTTAAAAGATCAATTTATTTAAAACGGAGCGCCCTAGCTGATAGCATAACTGTACACAGAACACGTTACTGTTTGTCTATCTTGGCATAAGGCTACCTACTTCTTTGATTCATCTTCTGGTTACCATTAAGCATGAGTAGTTATCCAGCAAGGAACAGCAGAAGCAGCAATTATGCTAATTATTGAACAATAGTCTTTATTTGAAATATTACTTCAGTAGTGAGTTCCATTTTAACACAGTAACACAAACATACGAGACCAGTAGATCGATAAGTTAGTGAGAAAATTTTTATGCAATTTGCATATATCAAGGTTACCAAACAAAATATACCCGGTCTTGTTCAATATTGAAGCTTGAAAGTGCAATGGAAAGGTAGTCATTAATATCAGCAACTTCCAAGAGATCTGTTGGTCGCCAAACGCAAGTTTCACGTTCTGTATCATCGTAATAATCATCTTCCGTTGTCCAGTCCTGCACTGGACACTGGTAGTCAACACCTTCACGAATTTCAAGATTTGTCGGTAAATGGAATGCTGCGTGATCTAAAAAAAAATGCACATCAGATCCTATTTTTACTTTAAATTACTTTAAAATCCGTATCTTGGAGTGGTCAGAATTTCAAAACCTAGGACGCATTACCTGCACCATAAAACAGCACGCTTCTATTGGAGTCGGAAGGGCCAGGTGCATCTTCCTCTATCACTATCATGTCCTCATCGTCCCCGCTACTTCGTGGTGTACGTTGAAGTTCTGCCTGATCACTGTTTTCTTCATCTATGATGTTTTCATCACCAACATCGACTTCGTCGTTATCCTAGAAAATAAAAAACGTCCATTGTCGAAATACAAAATGAATTTTAATCTCGTCTTCGGTTTGTATTTGCAGCCATGATATACTAAATCAAAAACACGGATGTTTATGACTTGCATATCATTAAATTATGCCACCACGAAGACTAAAAAAGGTGTTGAGTTCACTTCGAAGAGCTAATAGACAGCTCTTTTTACAGAAATGAGAGTTAATTATGAAAAAGTTAAAAAACCGAAGTGTAAATGTTACAAAAAGAGAATCTCAAATCACATCAAAAAAGCAAGCTAGAGAATGATAATTACTTATGATAAAAAGTTTTTTAATCATTTCTTACAGTTTAGAATTTTCTGACATAAACAAAGCACAGAAATTTAGTAAATTTAGTCAACAAGGAAAATAAGTTAATAAAAGCAAGCATGTAACTTGGCTGTCATAACGAAAAAGAGACTTTAAGTCATCGAGTGGAAAAAAAGGAATAATCAGACTGAGAACCGCCTAAGAGATATTTATCAGATTAAAAGATATAAATGTGACCAACCTGCCTCAATAATTGTTCTGATCCTTCCTTAACTTCCTGACCGATATCAAGCTTAACTTTCGCATTACCATTAGGTTTCATCTCCAAATTGGTAGTTCTTTGATACTTTCAGGTACTGGAGAACCGTCTTCTACAAACTGATGTCCAACTGGTATATCAATCTGAAAACACCATTTTGTTATTATACAAGCATTTCGTCATATTTTCTATCTTAAACTCAGAATCGAATAAAATGCTTCAAAAACTGAGCACTCTAAAATCTTGTGAAGTACTTTCCGGTGTTTACTGGAATGAGCACTACCTGATCTGCGCAAAACAGAAAAAATCGTGAAATCAAAAACTGCAGTGAAATCATTGATTTAGTTTTGAATGCAATGTGAACTGGTAAAAATTCGCTAAACGACTAATGCAAAGATTCAAATCGTTGACAGTTTACCGACCACAAGGCTTAGGCTTTTTTATTGTTGGCAAAGTGATGCGATTTGCAATGAATGACGTAACTTCAGTGTAGTGTTTATGGCACTCTGTCGTGAACAGTTAGGATATTCTAATTTATAATAAGAAATACAATGAAATGATCGTTGTTAGTAAATAACCATTTTGAATTATAAATAGTTCTGAAGAGTTGCTACTATGAGTACAACGCAATTGAAGTTCATGGCCAGCTGAAAAGAGAGCTGAGAAAGAGATAGAATTGCTCCATCTAATTTAAATATAAACGAGACTTGAAGACTGACCTCAACTCAGTCCATCCACTGACCTCTTCTTGACTAATAGCCATTACTCAAAATTCTTCAGATCGATTAGACGGTACTTTGCTTTCGGCACTCAGGCATCCCGTAACCGGAACTGGAGAAACCGGTAAGTAACTGAAATGTTCGAGGTAATGCGACATTAGGAAAGAAGTGGAAGAGAGTGTTGAAATTGCGGGATACGACAGAGACTGATAGGAATGGATAGTGATCGAGAGTAGGTTTCGTTATTCTCGGTGACCCGGGAAATATTAAATGTAGGAATTTGGGTGAGTTTGGTCAGTGTTTCAGAAAACGATCGCAAAACATCTGCAATGGAAAGAATAGGACTCTCCTGCAATGTTGAATGATTCGTTCTGTTCTATTATACTTCTTTTGCTGCTGTTAAGGTAACCCACCTCACCGTAAGAATTTTACAAAATTAAATTAGGCTAACAGAAAATGGCTTCAAAATCATCTGATCAACCCACTAAGTAAAACAGATATTGATGCTGAAATGATTTAAATAAGTGTTAACATTTTAATGAGTTAGTTATTAACATTTCACTTCAATAATTTAAATTATTAATGCATGAAATATTTGTATCAGATCAGGAATTAAATCAGTATTGATCTGAACGATGAGAGCTACTATTACGTTATCAAACACTAATCGTTATCTGTTATCAATTTTAATTTTAAATGCTTCTTATTGGTCGAGTTTTCTTCTCTCATTCTTTCAAATGTGAATGTTTTTTTTTTTTCTTTTAATTAAAATTTGTTTCAAAGCAAGCATTGATCGAAATATACCATTAATAATTTTCGATTACTTTTCGTTGTTGAATCTATTCATATTGTGTTATTATTCAATCTCCTCTTAGCAAATTAATTAATTAAGTATCAATTTAAATCTAAAACAATCACTAAAAGAGTGGAATGGTTTTTGTTAATTTTGAAAAATAAAATTTAACATTTATAACAAAGTTTGACAAAGGAATGTTGCACACATACACACACACACACACACATGCACACATACACACACACACACACACATGCACACATACATAAACACATACACACACACACACACACACACACACACATGCACACATACATACACACACACAGAGACATTTATTATACTTGCGTATTTTTTTGCACTCTTTCAAGGCCGTCTAATTTTTTTAATTTTAGGCCCTCAGGGTTTTAATGATTTCAAACAAAAGAAACAGAAGAGTTAAGGAAGGAAACAAAGGCGTGCACAAAAAATGTACCAGCATAGTGATACAATGTAATGAATTTGATGGTGGACGATTTGGCGTTAAAAATGATTGATAATAGTAATGAGCACAGTTAGGGAAAACAATTTATTAATATGAAAATAAAACTTAAAGTTTAGATTCTCGCATTGCTATAGCTCGACCTGTAATCCATTCATTCTATTCCGATATTAATTTAATTACTTTAAAGCATCGTATAATTTTTTCCAGGAACTGAGTGGAATTGTACTATCTTCAAAAGATATTTATTTATGAAAGAAATGAATAACTAAGCTCAGTTCCTAAAATGTTCACAGTTTATTGTTAGAAATATCATTTCTGTCATGCTTGACTTTCTGGCTCAATTCTAATTGTGAAATGAGAGACAAAAAGATATTCTAAATATTAATGATCCATATATTCTCAAATGTGATATTTTATTCATATTTTGCTTTATTAAAATCGATTACACGTTAACATAATAGCTTTATTATTTAAATACAGATTTAATATTTTTAGAAGTTTCATCAGCAATATTCTTTCAGTTACAAATTACTTTAGAACAGATAAAATAATAATGTTTCACTCGCTGAACAGAAACCTGAAATATTGCAAAAATGATTTTAATTTATAACTTTTGAAAACATTAAGATATTTTTGTCTTATCTAAACTCAATTTTTCAATGTGTATGATAAGCACCAATTGATAAGTACTATATGAGTTACTGTTAAATGCTAATATTTCAATGTTTTGACGATTACAATGTGTTTCGATGCATTTTCAACCGCACATTTGCTGATTTTTCTGATGTATTAATACAATTTCAGTGTTATTTCATCAACATTTGTAAATTGAAACATGTTTAGCAACTATTTCTTCATCTTCTTTTCCAGTAATCTTATCAGAACTACCATATTTTGATGATGGAAGAGCTATGGCGAATAAAAACACGAATTTTATTAAAAATTTAACCTGAAATTTCCACTTTTTTCTTTTGACAAACAAACTTATTGCTGATATGCTCTTTTATCTCTGGGATTTTTTTCACTGGTTTTTTGTGGGTCATCTTGTGTTGCAGCTGTAATGTCATATACCGCCTTTCATTTCTAACTACTCATTCCTTTCATCCCTCTCTCTATTAGTTGGCGAACAGGTGGGAGGTTATTATAGTTGACAAACGGAGAACTTGATGCGCAGAAATGGAGACACGGATCGGTCGACTACGGACGACAATCTTGGATGCTCCAGAAGAATCAGGCATATCACCGCAGCATCATGCTACTACCATCGACGCAACTTCTATTACCAACACTGCGAATTCTTCGGCTATTGAAACTACCTATATCATTTACCGCTCTTGTGCTTATCATATTTCTAATATTGTATGTTCCATTTACTAGTGCTAGACATCACAAAATTCATTTTGGAAACCTGTGCAAAGAGCCTACTGATTTGGTATGTTCAACATATTATCATTGTGTTAACTAAGTTTAATCCAAATTTTGCCTAAATCTCTTAATTATTTTAACAGGCCTTTTAACTTTCAAATTAATATGTGCTTCCTCAAATTATTTCAAAATTGCATCATCAGTTTATTAAATACAAAAGTATATCATAATTGTGTTCAAACTTAACTAAATGCATTTAGAATTTTTTGAACTTGCATTTTGTAGAAGTACTAAAGTTAAAACACTTGACTAAAATTTAATTTTAAGGAATAAGCGGATGCATATTTTATTTCTACAATTTATAAATCTCATTGTCTTTAAAAATGAGCGATACAAAGAAAATAAGATCCAAATAACTTTCAAAAGCATCTGTTATAATTACATAATTACATAAATGGATAATTAATTATGTCGCAAGGTTTTTGAAGGGGAAGTGGAAGATGAAAGGTGACAGTTTAAGATGGTCATTGTTAATTATTTAACTAAAATCAAATAAACAAAGGAAAAATCATTTCAAATTTCGAACAATTTGTTCTCATTGCTAATTTCTTACGTCAAATATGGGTCAGCTGATAAAAATGAGTCTGCGCCTTGGATTATTTGAAAAAAAAGTGGATCACAAGCAGAAGCTCTTCCTATATTTGAACTTCTCTTATTTCTATTCCATCTACTTTCCTGTGACCTTTTTGTTGACACATATGTAATTACGTTTACAATCCATCGTAAGATTCTCCACAAAATTAGTTCGTCAATTTGTGAATATCGGCAAATTCACCACTTTCAAGAATGATTATTCCGAATAACTATGATTACTTTGTAAGGCCGAAGTAGTAATCAAATTTACATTGTTATCGAGAATAATTGATAATAAGACTGGATAATTCGATAAACTAAAAATTACAGCAATCATAATTGTAACTGAAATTAAAAATTAAAAATTTAGCAAACTTTGCGAATTTTTAGAATTGGAGGTTATTTCGATGGTTTGCTGAAACTTCCGAATCCGAAATTCTGGAAATTGGTGATGAAGACTGGAATCCACCAGTGCCAGAATCGAGCTTTTGTAATGCTAAACCAATAACAGGCATTAATTCTACAACAATGCAACGATCTCTATGTCCATGGCAGTGGAAGTTTGTTTCTAAATTTTAAGTTAGGTTATGAAAATATACCTTCCATGGTTTTCTTTTCTGTTCCGGAAAAATTGCTAAGCAAGAAATATGGGCAGATTGATTGCTTTTAAAATTAGCATGATGGTGAAAAATGTTATAAGCTGATTGGAAATGAAATGTTGCAAACCAATTCAACTTTTAACGAATACTTCTAATCATTCTAAAATTGAACTTTTACTTTGAAACAACGAATAAAACCTAAGTATAACTGAATGATTCTTAACAGATCATTCTTCTACTAAATTGCTTTAAAAATACTTTTAGTATTTGCTAATAACTCATTCGATTTTAAATTCAGTTCTTAATTTCATAAAAATATTCAAAAGTTTTGAGCTCTTCGGAAAATTTTATGTTATTTTTTGTTGTGGCGCTATTAAAAACTCTGAATTATTTTTATAAAATGCTTTTAGTATTTACTAATAAAGTTTTAGAGTTATATGTTTTGATCAAAATAATAGGATATCTTCTTGAACAGATGAATCTCTGAAGATGTAGAACGTCTGGGAGATGGTAATTCAACTCTCTTTGTTCACCTGTTAAATACCTATTAACCTTTCAGTGAGTCCATTCTGGGAAATAAATCATTGTTCTGAAATACTTTTTAATTTTAGATTGAATCATGATGAAAATCGTGAGCCAAAGATAATTTCTGAAGCACAATGTTTATGTCGTCGTAGTCGTGGAACCTCAGGCTCGTATTGTATGCCAATTAAAAGGCAGGTAAAGGTTATTAAAAATTATTTTTTGCAATCGTTACTCTACCTGTAAAGTTTTTGAGCAATAACTTATAAATGATAGATATTTGTAGAATAAGTAATAAACACAAGACGAATACGAATCATATTGCTACCCGGAAAAATTTGAAATTTGCGGTTTTTTTCCAGATAGCTGTATTAAAGCGGATTCGATGTGATCCAGCAACAGGCTACTACGAATACACTCGGGCACTCCAAACCGTAACTGTAGGATGTCATTCGGTACTTCCAAGAAGTCAAAAAGCCAGTCCTTTGGCAAAATTGTATAGAAAAACTAATACTATTGAAATTTAATAAATTTATATGTTTTTTTTTTTTTTTACTATTATTAGCGGTGAAGCTTATCAAAGTTGTACTTCATCGGATAGAGATTGATCTTAGCTGGCGTAATCCTAAAGGACAAAGAAGATTAAAACTAAGCTTTCATGTTCGAGTGTAAAGATGAAATTGAAAAAATATAATTTCGAAACATTCCCTAATTTCTAGATGATTTCGCAGCAATTATTTCTAGTCAAAGGAATTAGTCGTACTATGCTATTTAATATTTCACTCATATTAATCTCTTGCACTTTTTTTTCTCATTTAATAAAGATAAATGGCATGCATTTCTTGTTGATTGTAATACGTAAATGATGAAGTGGTTTTCAAACAATCTAACTTAACTCGAAATAAATCCAAGTTCACCTATCCCAAGGTGACCTAATGTTAAACCAAGTCGATTTAAAATACTAATAACCAACGGCTATTGTTAAAAGTATGTAAAATTTCCAAATGCACTTGTAAATCGTATGACAATCCACACAGAGAAAATATTTACATCTTTAAAAACATAAATTTCAGATGAATTAATCAAACGTCTGTGTTCATTTCCTGATTATTAACGATGTGTTCGTATGTACCATGAAACGAATGAATTCAAAACAAAATGTTTATTTTACATTGAAATGAGCTCATATATTTCACACAGCCAAAACGAAAAAAAAGAATCAAAAAATCTCCCTTTCCTCACAAAGTTGATGAATCTCTTACTATCAGACACACCTTCATGCTCGAGAGAAATATAACGGCAAAATTTGAACAAAAAGCTAAAATCCTAAGTTGGAGAATAAAATCTTGAGTTGCAAAACATCTGGCACGAGCACGAGAATATGGAAATAATGAAAAAAAAAATGCAAAGGTAACTAAAGGTAACCAAGAATCATAAAAATTTCTCATTTTTAAGAAAATAAGGCTGAACTTCTATTTCAAACTAGTGATTTCAAAAAACAAAAAACTATCAAAAAAACCTACTATCGGTAAAGCCCAATCAACCGGAACTGCTTGTTTTGGCAATCAGTTAAGAAAAAAACCCCTCTAAAATTTGACTTAACCAAATAATAAATTTCCTATATATTCCAGATTTTTATAGAAACATGGAAAATAACATGTCAGATTCACTATTCTAACTTAAAATTGAAGATATATTAATGACGCCCACCCAAGCACCTTATGAACCAATATGTAGCACGTGTATCAAAATAGTGTAAACAATACCAATAAATGTTTCCATATAAAATATAATCTAAATGTATGATTTACAGAAATATGTTCCATTTCATCAAGCCAGAAAACAAAAAGGTTGATGTTCAAATATGCAAATAATATGTGCATCATGTGCTCTTTGAGAATTAAAATTCAAAGACGGATTTAAGATGAGAAATTTGGGACGGGAAATAGTAACAATAAGGAGAATAGATCAACACAGCTGAAGACAGAAGCTTTAGTAGCTGAAAATATCTAACAGCATTAATTAACAAATTGACCAGCTACTGATTTTCGGTTTGCATTTGAAATTTATTGCGCATATATAGTAACTGTGCACTTTCCAAATAATGGTACTTTCTGACATTCAGCCGAAACATAACTTCTTGAGATCAAAGTTTTCGTCATAAAGTGGAAAATTATTCAATAAACAAAGATCTGATTGGATAAAAAGGTGCCAACAATATAATTTTTTCGAATTATGCAGAAAAAAGATTTTCAAAAAAGTGATAAAAACGAATATCGCATTCATTCAATAAGACGCATAATTTTCTGTAAACTGTATGAACTTCCTCTAGATTTTTTTCGGACTTATGGAAACAAATTCCTCATTTCAAAATTTCTAGCAGCCTATAAAAAACAGCAATTTCAGTTTAGATATGGTTCTAAAACAGAATGCCCTGCATCTTAATTAGAAAAATTTTACTCCGCAATTAAAAACCATTACATCAGACTCCTAAATATATCAAGCGTCCAAATCTAAAGTTAACCATATATTTTCTTATACACTGCTAGTAGTACACATCCGATCATTGCTATCATTTGTAAATAAAGTTAGCTCTTTTTCTAGATTTGACCTACCTGTCAAACATTTAAAATGAATTAGAATTAAAAAAAAAAAAAAAATAGCAATTTCATCAGTCAATATTTAAAACTCTAAAAGAATGGCAATAAGTAACTTCTCTGAAATGGACAAAGTATCCACCTTTTTCTTTCATAGTAAGATTCGCAAATGCTAGCAGTCACCCGTTCCTTGAAGACTTAATAAATCGTGTTATGCACTTTATTTCACCAACCTCCCCCTCATCAATTTTAACCAACCAAACATATGCAAAATTTTTATGAATTTTTGAACTCAGAATAAACAAACACCCAATCCTTCCCAAATTGCACGAAGCACTTATACAATCAAACAGAAAAAATTTTAGGAAAAGATTTTTGACATGTTCACATTTGCTCACAGCTAATACGACAAAGGTAGTGGAAAACATCTCAAAAAATGTCACGCAAAATATTTCTACAACCAGTGTGCACCTAATAATCAAGATAAAAAACTTCATGTGATTCCATCGACGTCATTTAACATCAACAGTTCCACAGGATTTGATTTTGTTTAGATGAAGATGTAAAACGTTGCAGCACTGTTACGTATATCTAAACTGATGAACGCATCAATCAAATCTTAATCACACACAGTTTACAAATGTTTTTATATTTCACAAAATAGCTTGTCAAGCAATAGGTAACACAAATATCTGAAATGAGTTTAACGCAAATACTTGTGAATTAGGCTTTCCAATCTACCTCTCTATTAAAAAAAATCTTTAATCACAACCTTTGAAAAAAGAAAGTTTTTGAGAAATCAAGTTCTTCCGGGTGAAGATGAAGCTGAATGAGTTTTCTCATTCTTTGCTTCACATTCCGCCAAAATACTATCAATAACTGATCGTGCCGCATGGATGCTGACACCTGCCGGACATGCCTGTGTCACTTCCCCACCTAACTCACGCATTATAAATTCTGCATCCAAATGTGATTGCTTTCCATGCTCCTCAAGAATTTCTGAAAATAAACTTCTACGAGTTTCAGATTATTAAAATGACCCAAAAAATATAATTATCTCGTGAGCCTTTCGATAAACAAAAAAAAAATATAATTATAGGTAGATGATATATTTTGCTGCTATTAACCATTCACCATCATTCTGTATGATTAATTAATACATTTAATAATCCAGCTCAAATCACTGAAATTCCATTTCATACTATATTTGCTATTATTTCATTTACTGCATTGTAATCTACAGTTCGCTACTTGTTAAAACATCAAAAGTGTTAGAAGGGCAACCAGTTTAAATAAGGCAATAAAATTCATTTTATATAAAATACAGTTCCAAAAAAGAACCCTGCACTCGTTCAAAAATCTTTTGTTTCCATCCCTCTTCTTTTTTGACTGCGTCTTGATCAACTTTTGGTGCTGCATCAAAACATACAAGTATAATAGTCATGTTATCCCGTGAGCCTTTCGATAAACAAGCATCCAGCACCTAGAAAGAAATCCACCAACATAAACTTTTAATCCTTGTAACATACCGGAGAACCTACTAAAACTTTTAACGGAACGATTTCAACCATTTATAGCTTTCAATCATTTGAACCATCTTACAGGCAAAAATTTCAACAGAAACTATAGTAAGCAGAAAGCATTAGTCGCATTGTAACACTCTTAATAAGCTATCTTTTCCAAATGATTTTAGAAAACTTTGGAGCTCCACATCAGTCCAAAAGAAAGTTAAATGAAAGACTTAACTTTAATATGGATTAGAAAAACAAAAACACTTTTTTATCAATAGCAGTATGCATCTCCCGAAATATTAAGAGATTATATCACACAGTACCATTTCCTCAAATGTGTCATAATTGATAAGTGTCCCTTTTCTCTCCCTCCTCCTCCTTGTCCCCCTTCCAAAAAAAAGAAAAAAAACCTGGTTTGCAACACTGGAGAGATCACTGGTTACAAGAAGACGCGATTCTACGAAGCTACAAATTTCGGCATTTTCCATAACATCATAAACTCCATCACATGCAAGTAACAAGAACTCATCTACTTTCTGAAATAAGTTACCTATAGTAAAGTATCTTCCATCTCTGTTCTGAAGTCTTTAATTTTGACACTCATAAAGCAAAAATAAACCAATTGAGCAAAATAAGAATGTTAAGAGAAAGAAAAAGTAAACGAAATCCTAAGAAATAAAAAAAAAAAATAGGTATGCCTCCTGCTGATGGTACAGATGTACACCAGATACGAATAACAACTTTATAGATTGCATTCCCCAAACTTTAATGAATATTATTTACTTTCTGCTAATTATACCATTAGTAGAATTAGAACTATTAGAAAAATATAGCAGCAGTTTTTGTCCTCTTCATTACCCAAATAGAGTATTCTTACCGGATCTCTTACAATCGTATAGATATCTGGTTCCGGACTGACCAACTGTTTCGTTGCATCCAAACCTGGAACAGCTTTGTATTCAAAGTCGCCAAGCGCACGAGATACTGCCAAGCTACCATTAACACGCTGGATCATCACGGAACCACCAGCATTCACGATACGATCGCGTTCTTTTGGAAGAAACGGTTTGTGATCCTCGGTACCAAACGCTGCTTGATCTTTTCGTGCCATTACAGCACGAGAATCGCCTGCATATGCATAAAAAAAATCCCTAAGAAAGCTCGGCAATATGAATATATAACTTATGAAAAATTCAACTTCTTGATTTATAATTAAGTAAACTTACGATAAGTTTAAACTAATAAAAGTTGCTTTTACAACAATACAGAGAAGGCAGCAAACAGTTTCTACTGACAATCGACGCAAAACGCTAAACTTGTCAGTGTTTATAAATGTCTAACATATAAAAAAAAAAATGTAATGAGCAAAATGTAATGAAAAATGTAAAAAATGTAATGAGGAGATAAAATAGTACATTCCATTTCATAAAACGAATACCTCCTACTACAGAAACTCTAGTTATAAATTAATATAAATTTACAGTATGCTATATAATGCCAATGTGCTGAAAAGCAAAAGCAGGGATGTTAACTGATAGGATACATTTCCTATTTACACTGTTAAATCAAGAATCTCCTGAAACCAGAAAAGCAGCAGAAAATGTTTCAAATCCATAAAGCATACCAAGATTCGCGAGAACTATATGTGACGGGGTCACAATAGCGCATATAGCAGTAGTACCGCTGCGCTCATTGTCTTCATCAGTCTCATGCCGTTCTCGTAGTTTAGCATCCAAGGTTAAAAATCCTTCTTTAATACCTTCTTCGAGAAGTGATAATGCTGCTGCATCCATTACTCCCGATGAATGGTTTAGCTTTTGCACTATCTGTATTGAAAAGTATTTAGTCCGCAACTTGCAAACTACTGAGGTAGTTTTAACTTTCTAGAGGAAAAATTCCTTCCAAAACAGAAAAACGTCACAACTATTTTTTAAGAAAAAAATACTTTTAGCTCTCAATATCTGAACTAAAAAAGGTCAAATTCCAAATTACCATTACTGAATGGTTAGAAGTACAGGTTAGAATTTTTTTTGAAAAAAGATGAGACAAAAACAAAAACCTGTGCGAACTGTGATGTAGCAAGCAATGTTTTTAGCAAATTTTCAGCCGAATGTTGAGCAGCTTTATTTCCGGCATGTCCATCAAAAACAGCATAGAACGACCAATTAAGAAATGGTGGCTCTGAAGACATTGAAATTTCGACAACATGAGCATCTTCCATATCAATACGCCAACCCTGCATCGATGCTACTGCATACCGAGTGCCCTATAAGAGAAACTGAAAAATTTTTCTCCGCTGAGGATGATATAGTGCAAAGCATAAGGCTTCAATCTTTTTAATGCACTGATGTATGTTATAAAACATCAGAAAGGTGGCTCCGAAGACATTGAAATTTCATGAGATAGAAAGAATATCTAGCACATGATGAATAATGATAATTGTCATTACAAAAAATTGTGACTAAATGTTACAAATATAAACAATATTTACTAAAAATTCTGCAAATTACAAAATCCGACTGAGTCATACCATCCTGAAATTTCTGAAATAACATATCAATCGAGATAACTTAATAAAATGAGTGAGACGAATTAAAGGGTTTCAATACTCTTATAAAATCAGAATCTTATAACATAATTAGAAAAAAAAGACTGATATTTTAAATTTCGATGAAATAAATGATCATTAAGCTTACGTGAGCCACGCCCTGGTCATTATTCTTGTCAGTTTTCGGTTTATCAAGAAAAGCACCCATTGAATTTTGTCGTATAAAAGTAGCCGTAGTGTTGAAAATAAATTCGTCAACAGCCGCTACCTCCAAAATACCGTATAATAGCAGCAACCATAACCGGAATCGAAATTCTAGTTTCTCTTCAAATTTGTTGTATTAAAACAATTCCATGTATCTCTAATGCGCTACTATAATGTTGTTATATTGCAGAGAATCACCAATGTCTCATTAACTAAGATCCTAAGTACTCTATTACACAATATTTATAAGGTTTAACTAACAATAACGATTAATTATAACGAAGCATTGTAAATTCAGTTTTAAGCAATATTTCTCGTCATGCAGAGCTAAATCACAAATATGAACTAAAATATTGGTAGACTATCAAACGAAGAAAAATCAATGCTAAATTTTTCTCAACATGGAAGACTTGCCAACAAATATTTCAACATACATTCACACCCGCGCCGCTTGTTTTTACCATACCATTCAGAATGAATTCACTTCGATGAAATGTTTTTCCTCTCTTACATAGCATTTCATCATAAAATCCATTACGCATAATTTATGCAAAATCCAAAATCAAAACAAATTATCCTACGATCAAATATGCAAATTACATAAGTTGATATGTATTTAAGCTAATATAATAAGAGACACTGAAAGCAACCATTAACTCATAAGTATTTCGTCCAAAGTAATTCGAAAAGCAAAAGATGAGAGGAAATGATAGCATGATCTACTATCAGTAAGTTAAGAAAGTGATTATTCACTTCTACGGAATATCTTCTAAGAATAGAGATATTCCCGCTAACCATGATGAATGCAATGGGAATGTATGAAGATAGCTCGAGCAAAAACATATTATGAAGGGACCAGTAATTTCACAGTAGCCTTTGCAGATGACATGAACTCATTATCATCTATCGAGTCCTCTAGCGACCAGCAATTTATGAGTTCCCTGAATAAGACCGTTCTTAAGAAAAGTCTGAGGGCATGGGAAGAAGATCGGGTAGGTGCTTGTTGAATGGAAGAGGAGAGGAGAAGGGAGGGCAGGGCAGGGAAGGAAAGGGTAAGGCAGTAGAACTGAAAATGTCGGGTAAAATATTGTGAGAGAGATGAGGTGGGAATAAAGCACTAATTGAGAGAGCGTTGATGAGCGATAAGAATTGCAAAATCTTATGCTTAGAAAGAGTTTAGTTCACAATTCAATAATAACAAGTGACAGTTGTAATAAGCATAACAGTATCTGAGCAGTATTTCTCGTTCGACTTTGATGATTTTCCTCTTATATGTTGATAACACGGAAAAGCTACCATTTGAAATTCAATTAAACTGTAACCAAAAATATGATTGATGCTAGAAACATGATAAACTGACATTTAGTGATGAAGAAAAACTAAATGAATTAATTAATTAGCCTTATAGAGATAACTGATGAATAATGAAAATATGTTCCAATTTCCCCTTATTCGATTTTGGATTTAAGATTTTTCCTTTAAAAATCTACTACTACTCATATAATCTACCATAATATTAAAATAACGAAATTTATACTTCCTTCTCTATATGTAACTACGTATTATCGCATTTGCAGATAGACATGGATGCATTCTTTCGAGTTACTATAGACAATCATTCTGCTGTGTCAGTCATATATGAACTAGAACCTAACATATATCACAATCTCATCATATCTGAGTACTTTTCTCTTAGTTTCCTCTAGTTTTCAATATCTAAATTAAGTTTTATTCTAAAATTTTGAAATTTGGGAAGTTTGAAAAGAAAAATTTGAGACAACGAAATCGCTACTTGCAATTAGGAAGATGCCGAAGTGGAATGGCCGAAACCGCACTTATGTGCGTGTGTGTGTGTGTGTGTGTATGATCTGTGTGTGTGTGATTTGTGTGTGAGTGACGTAATGCCGTTGTACCACGTGGGATGACGAAATGGAAAGAGAGAGGAAGTGCTCTGATGTTGTAATCTCTTTCCTTTCGAACCTGGGTGTCCTTTTTTCTTCTCGGGCAAATTATTCTTATCTCTTTGGTATAAACTCGTCATTTAATTTCTAATCCAAATGCAATGAAATTGATGTGTTGACATATAGTTGTGATAAAATATATTCTTGTATATATCTTTTGGTTTTGATTTTCATTTGTCATTTCCTCACGATTTGCTTTCAAATGTTATTTCGCTGCATTTTGAAACAAAGATTTTAGCTTTAACTGCAGTAGAAGATCATTTCAGCTTTTGTTTTCAGTGGTATGAGTGCTAAGGTAGTTCATCTGGTAGAATGTCCATTATTAAAAGTAATGGTTGACAGATTTCATAGTACCTTTCTTCTCCGAACGTTTTTGTGGTATCCATCTGGGTAGCAACTGGTGACTTTTTTTTGCAGTGTTCCGTTCATATGCAATGCACATAATTCACCTTTTTGTCTATTAAATTTAAACTGTTTCTAATTCATCTTTTTGTGATATTTTTTGCCGTGGTGTAATGTCAGTAAAGGTGAAATAAATGTTAATTTTGGTAGTGATAACACTGAAAGGGAAATAAAGTTAATGGCCGAATTTGGTTACTGGTAATATTCTCAAAGGATTTAGGTTCAAGATGCGAGGTCAGTCTTATCCCGTGCAGAACTGGCAATTAATATCACAAAGTTTTGATTACAGTAATAGCTTTTAAGTAGTGATTTTGAGTGACCATAGTTCTTTATCTTTTCTGGCTTTTTTTAACATTGGCAATTAAAACGAAATGAAAATAGTCAATCTTTTTAGTATTTTTTTTGCTGGTTGCTAGATGCTTTTGCTTATTTTCTACCAGACTTTAATTGATTATCGGAGTGTGAGATTCCAAAAACTCCACATGTAACTCTAAGAGATTATTGGTGTTCAGCATTTCTTGGCCTTTCTAAATAAAAGAAACTCGACTCTTTCTAATTTCTTATACTATCGCATAAATATTCGATAGCTTTCACATTTAAATGTAAAAAGTAGTTATTATTTCGTTACTTTAATACTGCGTCGATCTATATCGTAAATAGAGTGGTGCAGGGCAAAAGTTTCATCAAGTTTAATATATTCAAGAAATATTGAATAATCACTGCAACAGCCATTCTCCTGCAAAATTTCAATCCATATTATGCCAAGGACTGAACAAATGAATACATATTTACACAGATTCTCTAACAAAGAGAAAAAAATTCAGCAGACTTTAATTCAACCTGAATTTGGAAAAAGGATCTTTAATTGAAAGTAATAAAAGTTGAAAATAGAAATACTGACCTACTTCGTAAAAAAAGTGGTTAGAATGTCACGATGATAAATCAGAGGGTAAATGGGTGAAAGAGTGGTAACATTTTGCTAACTATTCGATTATAAGATAGTAAGAATTGGTTAACCTCTTTGATACAAAGTGAGTATATTGTATACCGTATACTAAACTCATATTGGTGGACAAATAGCTATTATTCATGTTATTTCATGCATCCGTGTGGTGCGTGCGTCTTCGACAAATTACCATAATATCATAAGAATCACGGGTAGGTAACAACAAAGTACCACCCAGTTTAATAATTCCACTTCTTCTGTTCATATTCGCTTGACTATTTTTAAGTCCATTTTTGACAAGCCACTTAATCATCACTATAACTCTAAACTTTTTAGTTTAGTAATAACATCCAGCTTTCAATGTTTCAGTTTAATAAAAGGAACTTAGAAAGAAATTGAATCACATCAGTTCGAGTTATAGAAAAAATTGAATTGAATCACATCAGTTCGAGTTATTCAATTCTTCAACCTTTAAGTTTGCTTTATTCATAGGCAAGCATATCACAAACTTATTAGACTGAGGTCTTATGCCCCATGTTATCATTTTTCAAATAATGCTTGAATGCTACTAATGTTCATCAAATTTGAGCAATCAAAAATAAAGACGTCTAGCGAGAAGAATAAGTATTGTATCTTCCTAGTTGATGCACGAAGTGCTAAAGCATTTCACTGATATTAAATATTGCTATTTCACTTATATTATTTATGGCAATTTAATTTAAAATCCATTTCAAATACAACTTTATTAAAAGTATCTAATGATTACTTATGCAATTTATACACATACATATGTACACTTTTCAATGAACCATTGTGCAATTAAGGTATGAGGTATGATTTGTAATGTATAAACTAAAGGACAGAACAGAACGATAAGCATTTCGTAGTGGACTAATTCTCAGTCATTGAAAAGTACTTCAATCGAATAATTTTGAAATTTTGTCTAATGCTGTATTTCTGCTTTGACATTCGGATGGGACTTGCATTACGGAAAATATTAATTTACTGGTATGAAAATCTGGCAATAGGAGTAGCCAGATTATTTCATAGATACAGTGGCTTTAGTTGTCCAGATTGCAAAAAATAAATTGAAAAAATTTCAACAGTTTCATGAACACTATTTTGTTTAATCAATTTTATAATTTTTAACCATTGAATTTACATCTTAACTAGAGATGAATTTTGTGTCCGAAAGTTTGTGTCTAAAAAGTTACTTTAGTGAAATAAATCATTGAAGAGAAAAAAGTTTAGTTTGAAAACTAGCATTGAAGACTAGGAATTGAAATACTTTCTCTACTAGTCATCTTGCAAACATTAAGACTTAAAATTATTTAACAATATGAGTTGCCTCCTGCTCTCAATCAAAAAAGCTATCCAAGATATAATGGTTGACAAAGTGACAAAAAGTTACTAAATAAAATAATATATATGATAATAACCTGTAAATGATACCATAAGATCATTAACTGAGAATTCATAATAACTCATATATCTCAATAAATAAATTATCAATGATTAATTTACGAATCGTAGCACAAATGATTCTTCAATTACTATAACTAGGAATAAAATAAATTCAGTATACGGAACTTATTTTATCCTAACTTATCCATCCATAAATTCAAAAATTCCCACATTATCTTGAAAAGAGTCCGAAGCACTATTTCAGTGCAGCATGAGGAAAAGCAATAGCTCCAGTAATTGTCAGTATATTCCCAAAATTTACATCAATAATTTACATAATTAGCTGCACATCCAAATTATCTGTCAACTGCATGTATTCATCGGTCCGTGTTCGTTTTTGTATACTTTCATAGCTGTCCTCATCATCAAAATGTCCTTGTAAAAGTTTTGCTATTGTTGGCATTTTACAATTATATGCTCTCAAAGAAGTATCAAATGGCAGTGTAGGTGATAACTGATCGCTAATACATTCAACATTTTCTGGTAATTTTATCATTGTTGAAGAATGAATTGATTGCATTTTGCTATGTTCCATTTCCTCGAAAAACTTATCCAAATCACCGCTAAGATCAGGTAATGGTCCTTTGATATTTCGCTCCAAGCATAGTTCCGGTAAAGCTTCCAGTTCACTGCTTTCATCATCATTCCCTGAAAAATTATAAACACTACTGCCATATTGCCAGAATGCACTCAAACATCGGACATTTTTTTTTTTGAATCACACTTTCAGCTTTTCTGATACCAATTCAATCTGATAAATCTAATTCATAAATTTTTTTAAAAATATCATAAGACTGTCAAAATGCATGGGCAAAAATTTGAGGGTCATTTTCTTAAGTGTTTCTCATATTTTAGGTTAGCAATACCAAAGATCAGAAAAAACGGTGCAAATTTCATGGCTTCTAAAAATTAAGCATAAGAATAACAAACCAAAATCTAAATCAGTAATCTTTGATTCATTCGTATTTAAATCTTTGAAATTTCCACTCTGAAATGATAGTATCATAGGAATTTGTTGGCTTGTTTCTTTTTCTAGACAGAATCGATGAATCCAAACAAAACTATTTGACAGATTATGGGATGATGACACATTAAGTGTAAAATTTTGTCTTGTACAATTGGTTAATGCCTAAATTCTTAAAGTAAATAAAGTTTTTTTTTTCAAGTGATTTTATAGTTTGCCAGCATTTTTAATTGCAGGAAATTTTTTTGATAAACTTTTAGATTATTTTCAATCGTTTAATCAATAGAAGTGAAAACGAGAAGAAATAACTAACAAAGTGATTAAATTCTCTGCTATCACCAGATAATGACTCCTTTTTAATGGCCAATAATGAGGAAAGTATCGGTGAAGCATATTGCTTCGACATTTGCTCTTCTACGACATCGCTATCTTCATGGCTATCCATAACATGATCAAAAGATGCTACCATTAATTCATTTCGAATTCCGTAAATCCACAAATTGCCTTGCAATGAGAGCGCTTCCACTTCACTAAAAAAACGTTTAACATTCTAATCGAAAAAATCGAATTGAATTAATTCACTGAAACTAAGTAATCTCTAAAATTCGAAGTTAAATCAGTAATACATAACTGATCACAATGTACTATTATAATATCATTAACATTAAAATAGTACATTAAAATTATCATTAAAATGAAGGGCTATAAAAATTAAATTTTATATACATAACTGCAACTGCTCAGATATAACTTTTGTTGCACAATGTAAAGAAAGTCAATTTATGGCACAGTTTCACAAAAGTAAATAACACGTCAGGATTATTCGGCATTACTTATCTTCTATGACAACAAGTACAATTTCCTTACTTTAAAACCTGATATGTGATATAAATCAAATGTCGCATTCGTTTTCCATGTGCTGTTTCATACCATAAATTATTTTTTACAGTAAACACAGTATGTAACCAAAGCCATGAACAATTCTTCATTTGTAAGCGCAGTAAGCACATTACCGCACCATCTTTACGTTGACTTACTCAAATATATAGATTTTTAATTTGTAACATTGTTATACTTAAAAGTCAAATTTAGTTTTCAAATTTTTAAAAATAAAAGTCTTGAAAGTTTTAGTATGAAAAAACGTAAGAATTGAAATTATGCTTACAGATGCGATGTTTATAAGCAACTTCAAATAAATGATCGGGATGCAAAAACTGATACCACGATTTATCAATTACTTCTTCATTTTTGTAACCCAAATAATGTGCAGTCCTAAACTATCGTATTATTAATTATCATATTTAAAATCTCGAAATCTAATAAACTTTTGTAAGGAACGTTCTAGTTAAATTAGCTTGATATTTCCACTCAGTGAATAGTTGCGCCTAAGAACTCTTAGAAGGAAATGATTTTGAGTAAACCAGAAAATTTTGATGCTTATAGGTCAATAAAGCGAAATTTTTGAAGTCAAAATGTTGACAAATTTGGAACATACATATGGTCAACATGCACAAATTTTAAATCCATTGAATGTATAGTGCAGAAGATTGACGTATTTCCGGCAGATAGTGTCTCGACGTTTTCCGGATTGATAAGCATTTCACAGTATGCGGCAAACAATGGCTGAATATGGGATAAGGGTGCTGATAATGACTGATGTGTGGTGTAATAGTCACTGGTATGCAGATAACGACCTTCCATCAGTGTGTACTATAAGAGTAATTCAACTTCTGTTGTTGCTAATTTTCTTGAATTTAAATTTGAACTCAAGTTTGTGCTTAAACAGAAAACTGAATTTAACTGTTTTAGTTTATTTTGAAGTATAGGTTGGTTCCAAATTAAAGCAAAAATTAAGTATTATATATTTATTTATATATTTAGAATTTAATACTTTTTCTATTAATGAAATTTTTATTAACAAAAAATTAAATATCAATGAAGTTTATATTCGAATATTAAAATCTAATATTTTTTTTTGTCAGCGTACAACTAGTAAATTTAAGATACCTTGTGGTATTGAAGTTGTCTTTTTGTTGTACGCGACAAATTCATGCGACAAATGAAAACTTTCTCACTGGGAAAAAAATTTTGATCAGAAACTGATGGTGGACCAGACATAAGTTCCGCTTGTATACGTCCATGATCACGATGATCGATAAGATCATACACCGAATCACCTTGGCACATTATTTCTGCCTTAAATTTAAACATAGACCAAATGATCTCTTTCAATGTTTTCAATGGATTTCAATGGATTGCTTTCATCTCATTTATCATTAATTGGAATTCATCCTTATCAAATTTGAATTGCGCCAATATAATCAAAGAAAAATAAAATTTAAGTAAAATTACCACGGAATGACCGAGATAGTCGCTTGCATTATCAGATATGTAAACAATTTTTCCACATTTCGTCATCATCAATAAGAAGCCTCGTAAAGCTCGAAAACTTTCCGATTGTTTTAAAGCTGACCTGAACGATGTTTGTATACCCATTCCAATCACTGAAATAAGAAATCGAAGCTGGATAAAATACAATGATAATTTAATTTTATATTTCAAATTAGCCTAAAGAAAATAACATTCATATGAGGTGAAAAAGAGCAAATTTAAATTAAATTCCAGCAACTGTTCGTTTTTTTTTTTTTTAATCCTTAATTCTTTTCAAATATTCAGAGAGATGAAAAGAGGAATCTTACGGGTCATTGGCATAAGCAATTTAATACTGTAAGGAAGTGCAAACCATGTGGCAGATAATTTTGTTTCCTGATATAAATGCAGGCAAGTGACATTACTTGCAGTTGAAAGAGTCGTTTTCTCATCGAATCTGTTAATGGCAGAAGATCACGCAATTTCTGAATTTCCAAATTGATTTGATCCCGGCGATATTTAGATGCACCACGTGTTGACCTGAATGATAGTTGTTACTTTCATTCTAGAAAACATAATTTTTTGTAAAATCATACTTTGAAATTTTAGGCCACAATAGTGAAATAAATTATATTAGATATTTTATATTTTCTGATACATAACTACAATTAGACCACTCATGCAATTAGGAAATAAGTTTTCGATTCAGTGCTGGTCTAAAGTTATCTTGGACTAATTTAAGACAATTAAATTGTAGTATGGAACGAATTTCAGAGAAGCATTAATTTTATTTTCTATTCGGCAGCTCTTTGTCCATGCAGCATGTGTGTCGAGTTAATTTGTTACTTAATAATTTGTTTACTGTTTATTTTGGTCATATATCACATCATCTGCTATCTAATCCATATTTATTGAATTATACTTTATGCATCGTACAGAACTTTTATGAGCATTTGATGCTGTTCGCTCACTATTTTTTCTTTTTTTTAAATTAAATTTTGTAATTTGGTTATACCGTGAAAAGATCATCAGCAAATTATATATGCGCTTATGTCACAAATATGGAGCATCTATTAAAGGTGATGTTTGCTTTGTTGTAAGTAGGAGGTGCAAATGTTAAAATGTGATCAGTTTTCGGTATGACAAAATTATTTCGAACTATAGTATGAAAAAGTAAACAAAATTACCTGATGATATATTACTTGTCATTTACTCTTCCAATCAAATAAACAAATATTACTGAATGGGAAATGTACGCGGAAATACTTCAGCACCAACAAAACTTGTTATTAATGAGTTAATTGAGTGTGAAACTTATGAACTGTTGGTAAATAACTCGTTGTCATCATTCGATCCTAATGATACTTATCATTTGGGATGAAGTAAGATAATTCAAAACCTCGTAATAGTAATAGTGATAATTTAAAATAATTTCATCAATTTCCATTGTAATAGTTAACTTCAAAAACTTCAAACCTTTGTTTTGATTATATAAAAGAAGAATAAATGAATAAATGATTGTTCAAGAAGTGAACACAAAAAGAAAGAAATTCTCATTGAATGATTTAATAGTAAGAACGTAGAAAGAAAGAAGTCAAAAAGGAGAGAATCAGTTAAAGTTGAAAGTTATAATGAAATTTTTCTTGAACAAACGGACATAACTGATAGCTATAAATTACGTTCAGTGACGAATAAAGTTAAAACAGCCGGAGATTTGTTTCATTTTTATTTTTACAGTAATGAATTTGTCTGGACTAAAATAGTGTAATGAAGTTTTGATTGATTTATAATTTAAAACTACTATCCTGCGACTTATTGGTAACTGAAAATTTTTTATAAAGTTAATGATAGTATTGCATTGTATAGTCACAGTAATTCACTGTCATCAGTCTATTCTGGTATAATATCTATTTACTGATCTGATATTTCAGTTTGAACTCTCAAATGTAAGATCACTGATAGCTGAGCGTTTCTTTAGGATTTTGTGCTTTGTAATGCTATCCTTACATATTCTTTTTATAAATTTACAACAGCGATCGCAAATGTATTAATTCAGTGATAGTAGCATGCTAATCTTTCATTTTGCTTTTTTTTTCGGATCATATTTTTGCTTTCCAAATTATGCATAGAAAGACTATGAGAATTTTGAATGTTAATTGCTGAAGTCATAAACTTATTGTGTTTAACAATTTCATAAAAACTTCATTCCAATTAAAATTATCAACTTTCATGAAAAAAAAGACATTGGGCTAACCTGTTATTGTTTGATGATTGCCGCTGTATTTGGTTCATGTGAAGAAATTATATTACGATAATGATACGTAATACGAAATGAACTTACAATTTGAATAAAAAACACAAAATACGAGCCGATTGTCAACTGCTCCTCAAGTTTCAATGTGGACGTTTTGTTACGGTGACCCGCCCGACCTGATCACCTCATCAAACTCTGATCTGTCAACTCAATTTGTTCACTACTTCCTTCTCTTCTCTTTTCAATCGAGATATGACGTCATAATGGTCAGTATAATAAACACGGGAGTTAGTTTATTGAGGAAGAGGAACTGTCCAATGGTCGTTACGACTTACGTGTCTGTCTATTAATCCCAATCATATCCTTCTTGTTGTGTAACTATATACAAACACTTTTCTATACAAACCATATCCTCTTTATATTTCTGTTTTCCAAAGTAAACTAAGACCACAGGAAATTTACCAATAAAACCGGTTACATATATATATATATATATTTATATACGAAATTTCGATAAGTAAACAAAAATTTGCAAAAGTACGGCGGACTTAACTAAACTAAACTAATTCTCGAAACTAACCAATCAACTACTTCTCATAGATTCTGGTATGTCCAATATTAGGGGAACGAACTTCGAAAAAAAAAAATCCGGAAATTTTCGGTTTTTTTTTTTGTAGCTGAATTTCCACGATTTATCATTTTGTACTTCATGAAAAAAACTCGAGAGCATAATTTATTGAAAAATATGCTGCAAAACATGTATTTAATCTTTCACAATAAATCTTCTAAATATAGATTTCCCGGGGAAAAATTCAACTTGAATATTTCGGGAGTTACTTGAAGAAAATCGCGACTCGACTACTTTAAAAAAAAGTGAAAATTTTCAAATTTTTTTCGCAATTCATTTTCCTAATGTTGTAGGATTTTTAGGAATTGTATGATGGTCAGTCTGTATTGTTGATTTTAGCTTTGATGACCAGTATAGGCACTAATCAATGACCATTAACGAAATCCACTTGAGGTTATGTAGTTTATCTGATACTAAGTAATTAGTCTAATTAGTTCTAAGTTTTATTGCTGCGCTTAGATCTCAATTTTCATAAATATTTCTGTAGTTGTATCATTCCGCTTTCTGTCACCTGAAATGACCGGATCTCTCTAATCTATGAATAATTTATTGAACTCTTCAATCCCAACCAGTTTATCTTGAGGTCGTCTACTTTACCGGTGTCCTTCACAATAAATCTCGATTTTCGGCAATTTAACATCGAACCCATTAGTTTGACAGAGGGACAGGTGTTAGTGTTAGGTATTGCTGCTATATGTTAGATGCCCCCGGTGGCGGGGAAGTTAAGGTATGTCAGGAAGATGTGGCATTTATTTCGGGTAGTTTTGTCTTTTGCAGTGAACAAGAGTGGAAATGAAAACAACAAAAAAGTGAACGACTGATTCCAATTTACTGTTTTGAAATGCAACAGTTGATGCACTTATGCGCTATACGATGGCTTCTTGATGGCTCAGTTCGATTCGTCAGACTGTCACCAAAATGTTATGTTAAACGGAAACGGAGAAAATTTATCGATCCTATTGTGGTCGGGAAAACACCTAGTAAGAAGAAGGTTGCCGAAATTTATGAAGATATGAAAGTGGGGTAAGTTATCGTATGAATACATACATATTATTCGTAAGCTAATAATGGCATTATTATATTGAAGTACTAAGAGAGAATTTTATTATGTATGTGACAGTAATAAGAGGTAAGCTTAGCCTTTGGAGAAGTTATTTATGATATACCATCGTTCAATAATTTAGGTTCAGTTATTCCTAATTCACAAGAATTTCACTTTATTCTTTTTTTTTTTTTCGAATCAGAAGATGTCAAATTAGATGCGTTTTCAGAGAACTGGCCAAAGTGTTGGGAAGTTCTGACGAAGAAATTTTCCAAGTGCTCAAAAATATAAATAATTCACCCAGAATCAACAACGAAAGTAACTTACATATGCTTTAATCACACTTCCAAAAAAAAAGTGTAATTCCTTCCAAAAATCTTACTTCAGTTTCCCTTGTTATAAGTATTTGTCTCGAATTGATGTTGTTCGAGTCATATTTCTTGTTTTCAGAGCTGGATATGTCTACTATCACTACCGTAGTTGGGGCTTTTGGTCTTAAACCAAAGCTGATACCACATCCTCGAAGTATCGTCAGTGAACATTTTGAATTGGATGCATTTCCACAGTCAGTTTTACCTTCATTTAAGAGAACTGCTCGATATTCTGTTCTTATAAATCAAATTTTCAGATGACCTGATGGAATTAATTGTAACATGTACTTATATTCTTAAGATCATTCCAGTTGTGCTTTTCTCATATTCTTCCACACTCCTTAACTCATTTTCTAGTGTTGAAGTGTAAACTTTACTGGTTTTTTCTTCTAGACCGCCACCTCCGGAAAATGAATTGAGAAGACGTGCGCCTATAATTACTATCATGGGACATGTTGATCATGGAAAAACAACGCTTCTTGACTGTCTAAGACATTCTCAAATTGTGGAAAGCGAATATGGTGGCATAACACAACATATCGGCGCTTTTACGCGTGTGAAAATTTGTTTTTTTTTTTTAAATCTTAATATCGTTGCCTATGCATGGTACTAATGCCAATAATCAAACTCATTCTATCCATCTTTGATTAGTTTTTTCTTATATATTAGTAATATACATGTCGCAAGAAATTCCATTTCTATGTATGATAACCTGCAAGTTTCGTATTTTCTTTACATTGCAGTAAAAGAGAAAGATTGTGAGATTACATTTCTGGACACACCTGGACATGCGGCATTCGCTAAGATGCGGGAACGTGGAGCACATTCAACTGATATAGTGGTTTTAGTAGTAGCTGCGGATGATGGAGTAAACGAGCAAACAGTACAGTCCATAAAGTAGGCTCTTTTGGTTTGAATTTTCTGACTTTCACAAAGCAAAAATTTTCAATATAGTTAAAGATACAGTTAATTTATGCAGTGAAGCTGCTTCTTATATACTTCATTTGCATTGCCATTCAAATGCTTTGAAATACTTTATCAATTAAAGATTTAAAACTAACCATAATAGTATAATGTTTTATTTAAATTTGTAGAATTTTATTTCTTTCAGTTATGCAAAGACAGCAAACGTACCTATTGTTGTTGCCATTAATAAAATTGACAAGGCTAATGCTAACCCTGTAAGTAATTTTAGAATTCATAGCATTTTTTTTCGATTGATCTGAAGACGAGATTATGTTCAGATTAAATTTCATTTATTCAAATTTCCAGATCAAAGCTAAACAGTCGCTTGTGGAACACGGAATTTTGGTTGATGACCTTGGTGGTGATGTTTTATGTGTTGAAATTTCAGCTCTAAAAGGTGAAAATGTGGATGAACTGAAGGTTATTGCTTTTCTTACACCACTTGTTTATTTCAGTGCTTGTTTCATTGATAACCATTGCAATATTAGAAGATTATCAAGAAGGAATTTCAATGATGAGAATCAAAAATTATTCAGGAAGCAATACTACTGCAAGCTGAAGACATGAATTTGCGTTCAACTTGGAGTGGATTAGTGGAAGGAATTGTGATTGAATCGAAAATCCAGAGTGGTATGTTTTTACTTACCCAGAAAGTATACTATTCGATTCTGATGATGGAACATGCTACTCTTATAGTTATTTGAAGTTAAACGATTTAGTGATGAATAGATTTAGGTTGATGATTGAGAATGATTGTGCATGTGGTCATTATTTAAAGTTCGGATAGCCTTTATAATATCTGACTAGAATAGCACTGGAAGTTATATTAAACTAAGTAGTTAATAATATTTAGTTAGAAATCAATTCAACATTTGAGAAGTATAATGACGGTATGAATTTTTACTTTATTTCTAATACATATTTAATTTTCATCGTGTCTTCATTTTTTCTTCTCTATAATTTAGGTATTGGCAAAGTTTGTACAATGATTGTTCAACGTGGTACTCTCGTGAAAGGCGCAGCACTCGTAGCTGGAACATGTTGGGCTAGGGTTTGTCATCAATTTTGTTGCACAGAAAGAAGTGCTATGCAGACTATTTGCTCTTCCTATCTCCTATTTTTTTTCCTATTTTGCCAAACTTACTTTCGTACCATGACTACCAAACCAATCGTGATATAATAATTCCCTAAACTGTTTACTATTTGGAATTAAAATTATTATAGGTTCGTTCAATGCATGATGAATTTGGTCACGACTTAGTGAAGGCTATCCCAAGTACCCCAGTAGTTGTCTCTGGCTGGCGAGAAAATTTGCCTACTCCAGGAGAACGAGTTCTGCAACTGGAAAATGAATCAAGGGCTCAGGAAGTCGTTCGTTATAGACTGAAAAAAGAAATGAATAAAAAAGCAGAAGAAGATTGGGTGAGTCATCCCATACAACTCGTCTAGCTATTTCTGATATAGTTGTGAACTAACAAAAATTCATCAGGACAGCTAATTAGTTATCCTGATTTGTTTCTTCTCGTATTCCTCTTGATTTCAAAATTCCATTTCAGAAAACAGCTGAACAGCGAAATGAGAAAGAAAGAAAGGAATATTTAGAAAATCGCCGTAAGTTATTAGATGCTGGTTTACGTGCTGGTTCCACATTGCGCTTGATCGTCCATAAAGTAGGTTAATCATTATGATTTATCGAAAGTCAAATTTATAATAATTTGATGACGAAAGTTCTCATACAGTTATCAAATCTTTAGAAAATGAAATATATAAAGGAGTTTGTTCAGGAGCAGAAATATCAAAAAGATGTTGGAAATCAAAAACCATACGTAAGGTTGATGCTAAACACTGATGTTGATGGAACTCTAGAAGCTATCCTAAATGTCTTTGACACCTACAAGTCGGAGGAAGTTGAGCTAGATCTTGTGAAATTTGATGTTGGACCTCCGAGTGAGAGTGATGTCAAGTTAGCAAAAGATCTTGGAAGTATATGTTTCACTGTATTCAGATTCATATCCAGTAAAATGACACTAAAAATTTTCATGTTAGCTAAATAAGTGAACTTACATTCGTAGAGGCAAACTGTGTTTAATGGTTCTCAATATTGACTGAAAAAAGTACTATTTCGTTTAAATAATTTTTTATTCATGAGTAAATTTGAAGTAAAACTGAAGGAAGGAGTATGAATGTCAAATTTGAATGTAAGCAACACGTTAAAGTAGTCAATGGACAATGGCTTTACGATGGGCATCTTGTGTAGCGTTGATTTTTGCCATAATAGGATATTGCGTTGCATTTAATGATTATACTGTCATAATAATCTTGGAAATTCATTGGGTTTTTTTGAATACACTTTATAAATATTAGATATTTGATATACTAATTGAATTTGCTTTGCAGTTCTGCTTTACTGTTTCAATGTTCAAGTGCCACTTGGAGTGAAGCGTACTGCTGAACAATTGGGTGTGGAAATCAGTTGCTTTAATGTTATTTATCGTTTGGTAGAAGATTTAAAAAGTCGTTTATCGAATTGTCTTCCGGAAGAAGTAACAATGGAACAAGTTGGCGAAGGACATGTGATAAAAAGTTTCTCGGTGATTGTTGAGCGAAAAAAGCAGTCGATTGGCGGAATTCTGGTAGACTGGGGTACTATCAACAAGTAAGTTTCTTTCGGATTTTATATTAAGCCATGAAATCGTAACTTTATTTTATTTTTCCCTTTAAAGCGTTCAAGAATACCTATGTTGATCTTGTGATTTGTTGGTTCAGATGTAATTATTTGGATCAAGTGTTCAAACTAGCAGTCAAAATCTCAAATTCATAGACTTGCAGATCGGATTTGCTGCGGGTGCTGAGAGACACGACTGTCATCTTTGAGGGTTCTATACGTTCGATGCGTGTTGGAACACAGGTAACTTTCCTTCGTTGTAGAATTGAATTGGAGTAACCAAACTGTTTGTGAACAGGACAAAATCGACGTCTTTCCATTAATTTACTGAATATCCACAATCTGATAGAATCATGTTTAAACAAAATATGATTTAGGCTACAGTTTTCTCTAAATCAAATGCATTTAAGGTAGTAAGTTCGGCAAGCAAAAACGAAGAGGTAGGCGTTGCTGTATCGAATGACAAGATCGTTTTCAAAGAGGACGACATTGTTGAAACATATCGAGAGAAGAAAGTGAAAAGGCAGATTAGTTGGGACCCTCCGGGTTTTTAGTTTTATTATGAAAACATGTGTCTATTTTTATTGAAGGAATATTAGTGATTGGTTTTGCGATGTGATGTTGATATGGGATCTTTTGTAAAAAATATAAATAAAGTATTGAGATCCTTGGATTTTTGTTCAAATGCTGTTCTGCTGGGCGAATGAACTGTAAATTTCTTTATTGGAAAGATCAGTTGTAATAGACTACAAAACATAAAACAAAAAATTTACACACTTCGAAAGAGAACTTTATGTTATTGGAAAGTATGAAATATAGAAAAAGTGCTTAAAATGATTTGATATACTAAACCCTGTCGAAAATGATTCCAGGGATCGTCAATTGAGAAACTAAGTTGCGATAGTAAAGTTCTGTGCTCTTAATTGTCCAGAAGATTCACGAAGCTTATCCATAACTCATGTAATAATTGCTTTCTTTTTACATTTTCCTTACTGCTTCTGTACGGATATATACATCTCTTTTACTAATATATCGCCTTGAAGACCAACTTGGATTCATAAAATACATGAAATTATGCACTGTAGAGAGAACTTAATTACAGATAGAGTATTAGTACACATGAAGGCCATATAGACACTGCAAAACAATGAGAAATAATCAGGCACTAGTATGGCCATGAATTAATGGCATATTCACCTGGAGAGTGATACTGAAAAATCTCCAATTTCTAACTTTAAACTCCTCAGGTCTTAATGTGTGAAACTGAGTAGACAGGTACGCTCCAGAAGTTTGCCATTACTGAATTCAAGGTAGGTAGTTAAGAACATTAAAAGATTAACCTAACAAGTAAATAAGTAAATAAAGTTTGGATATCAATTAAGATGAAAATCATATTGCGATCATAAAAGTAATCTCCTTCCCAACTGCCCAAACAAATACTGTCGGAACAAATCATTAACATGAAGACATGTAATTTCTGCATCGTTGAATATCGCACAACAACAATCAATTTGTTGAAAGTCGTATACACAATAAAAAATGAAAGTCATTTAAATTAAATTAGAAAATATAAATTTAAATCAAAAGCTTTACGAGCAGTAATAAGGCACGAAAAGCTGATCACTATGAAATCATAGGTTGCATCACAATTTCTCGGAAGATGTAAATAATATAAGCATTAAAAACAACATAGCATTCATAACAAAAAAGAAATTTAAACAAATTATAACTTAATGGGTTTCTCTCAAGCACTTCGAATTAACTAAAGAGAAAATCAAGTAACTCTAATTCACGACAAAGAAAATGGAATGATGAAGAGTATCGGCGCTTTGATTAAAGAATATTTTAGCAGTGAGATCTCTTGGCCCCTTTGCAAATTTGGTATTCTAAACAGCAGTAGTCAAATTTTGAAAAAAAAAAAAAAAATCCAGGAAATTATAAAAGCTCCAGAAACATTCGTCGTGATTACTGCTTTGCACCTGCTTATTAATTCTGTTTTGCCATGTTTTGTTGCAGCAGAGCAAGCAACTGTTGTCCATGCCGCTGGAAAAATTCCGCTGGATCTATGTTACTGGTAATGTTATGGAAATTAGCATTACCATCACTAGTGCTAGAAAGTTGCTGAACTGGGACACTGCAATAACAAGCCATAAGAATTAATGATAAAACAAATGAATGTATCGCAAATAATTCTGCAAGAAAAATAATAATATCCGTTTATTCGCAGCATCTAAAGAAGACATTAATTCAATGTCTGTTGGACCTCTCTATTACCACATTTTTTATTACTTATATCCATATCAAGTTATAGAAAAGAAAAAATGAAAGCAAAGAGATACCATTGCCGTTGACCAGGAAGACTATTTGGGCTTTCGCTGTGTCGTCCATCTGGATCATAACGGTCATCATTGCATTCCATCCGTTTAAGGCTTGTTCGCATTGCTTGATTCAATAAGCGTAGCATTGTCTCGCGATCATCCGCTGGTAATTCTTGCGAAGTTTCTAGCTATAAAATAAAGATTGAACTTTAGTGGAGCAAATTTTAAAAGAATTAAAACACATAATTCTTTAACCACTAAACAAAAATCAAAAGAATGAGGCAGTCCATAGTTTAAACTACGAATAAGTTAAACATAAAGATAATTTAACATATTCCAAATTGAAACGATAATAGAAGATTGCGACATTGTTAGCTTTTCAGATAAATACATTGAATCAATCTATTTTCAGTAATGTTAACTCCTAATTTTAGTTGGTCATCTAAATCAAAATTCGTCATCAATGACAAAAACATATACTTACTAGTTGACGTGCTTGCAAAACTTTATCCAAACCCGTATTGAACTGCTCTAAACATTCCGCTATATGTTTTGCCATTTCTGAAGTAAAAAACGTTCAAATAAGTGAGAATATAAAACAAAACAGATACACACAAAAAAAAAAAAAAAATATAATCATTAAAACTGTCCATTATTAGAATCACCTAGAATCACTAGGTGAGCTATGCCGAAACAGACAGTCCCCTTATTAGATAAATTTCAATTAAAATTAGACAAACAATAATAAAAGCAAACTTGAGCAAAACGAAAAAAACTAGGAAACATGTAAATTTATTCTTATTATAACTTATAATTAAATATTATAACTTATATATTATAACTTATAAGCTCTTATATTTGGTACCGGTTCCTGTACTTTCAAAAAATGACCTTGAACAAGTGAACTAGATTGTAATAAGAATTAAATTACCATCTACCAATTGCTGCTGCGTTCCTGAATATATCATAGATGGGTAATAATAGCACTGATTTTTATTAATAATATTGGTCATATTGCTGCTATTGTTGGCTGTAGAAGTGAAAAAAAAGGACATATTCCTAGTGTCACCTGAATGGTGTCCTCGATGATAATTCATCGATTTTAACGGTTTGTTAACTAATAAATAACATTGACGACTAATGTCACTAACAAAGCCAACATTTTCTGAAAACCGGTTCCTGTCGATTTTTGAGACAGAATTAGATTTTTTTTTGTTATTCAAGTGATGGTAATAATAACGTTGTAGAAATTGGCCAGCCAGTTTTCCATAATCATTATTATTAGACTCATTAGTTCTACCATTGTTCTTGACGACATCTACTTCATCGCTGTCAACATCATCAATGTAATTGTTACTATCATTTCTGTTATCAACAGGGCAACTATAGCGCACTGTCAAATCAGTACTGAAATCACTTTTATTACAGTTGATGCCATCATTAGCGGAACTTCTATACTGCCAAATGATCTGCTTGCTACTAACAGTCTTGTCATCACTATCAGTACAAATACCAATATCATTGCTGATATCAACACTACGACTATTATTGTTTTTGACACATGATTCCGTAACTGTGTTAGTAATATCTTTAACAGGTGATTCTACGGCAGTGTCAGCAATAACGGTCGTACTTCGATGTCTGCGAAGAAAATAATCAGATACAGATTCATAATGACGCTGCAGCAACTTCTCCCCACGTCCTTTTCTGCATGAGCCATATGAATCCCATGACGTATCCATTCTTGTAACATTACGTATCGATTCAAATGTTGTTCTTAATAGAGGTCGCGGTCGCACATCTATATCAAAATCTGGTATTGACAGATAAACTGGATCCATCCTCTGTATCTGATGGAAAACATTTAGTTTATTATTATTAAAATGGGATTTCGCAGATACTGATTTTGGTTCTACTGATAAATAATGATGTTGTTTATTGAGATCAGGTACAGAATGAGAATAATGATGCTTCTGCCATTGGCGTTGACTCTCTGAAGTATATCTTCGTCCCCTTCCCTCAAATTTTGCCAACTGTAGCCACGGGAAAATATTGCGGGTCGGTAAAGAAGAACAGATGTTGTAGCAATCGCTACTGCTATCAATTATTTCAGGTGGACTGTCCGTAAACGTAACACTACGTCGTTTCATGCTGAATGAAATACTAATACTTGGAAATACTCAAAAGTTACTCGTTATCCGTAATCGAGAATATAATATTATCAATAATAGTAGCAACAACAGTCACAGTAATAACAGCAGTAAGGAAGGAAGTAATGCAAGGTTATCAGTTACTGATGCTTCATTATGATAGTAGTAGATGACAAATGACCATCGACTATCCGCAAAGAAGAGGGCAAATTCATAACTTTAAACCTTCTAAATGAACTTCGTCTGGTGAACGTCCTAATCGCACTCAAAGGTCATCACAATACTACACTGATATCAATAAAATATTTGTGATCATACCATCAAATGGATTACGACAACTATCAAATACATAGAGAGAAGTAGATTGATATACAAATTCTGTGTCGTCTAACCTTAACCACAATAATCGGCTTTTAAGATTTGAATCTAGGAATTAGAAAAGAATAAAACGAAACGAATTATGATTGAACTCAGAACAATTCTGTAGAAATATTACTATTGCTATAAAAATGTGAAATTCAATACCAGTACTATAAAAATAAATTTTAGTTTGAAATTCTAAAATCGAAATCCTTGAAAGAAGTTGAAATCTAGTGGTCTTATAGACTGAAACACACAACAATACCCACACACCAAGATCCACCAATTTCGCATATAAGATACATGACAGAAAGCAAATTATAGACTTAGGATTCTCAAAACACAATAAAAACCTAGGTTTCTAGAAACAGAACGCTAAACCGTTAGTGATCGGATTATAATAAACCAGTAAGAAATTCGAGCAAAAATTTTAGCTAGAACAAGGAATTCAAGCAAATAACTAGAAGAAAAAAAAAAAGAAAAGGAACTGAGAACACAAAATACGATCATCCACAGATTTTCTGAATAGTTAAACACGGAATTCAATTGGACAAATAAATTGAATGCTGCTTAGAGAAGCAAGGGAGACAATCAAACGAGAGGTTTTGATGTAATAGCTGTCTACCACAAATTTCAAGTTTATAAAAACAATCCAATAACAGTACTATTACTGTTATACTTCTAATAATATTATCAGTACTACCGTCAAGGCCAGTCTCGCATACCTCAATTTCTTTATGTCCAATTCCTATATATTTCTTTTTGAAAACTTGCACTCATAAAATTAAAAATCTGTAGGTCGTTCTTCAAAAACGAGATATTGAATAGAGAAATGAAAGGAATAGTCGCGCTTATAAATATGCTGAATATTTTAAACAACCATGGTCAGATTAAACAATGTTTTCTATTTTACGATAAGACCCTATTATTCATGTTGGAACAAATATTTTTGAATATTCTTCATATTTCAATTTCTATTAGAACACTAAAAGTTTTCAACGATATTGAGTATATCTCATTTTAAATATTGAGAACTCCTCCAATATATAATGTGTATTGGTAGCTATTTTTAAATCGGTCCAAATAACGAGAAAAAAATCTCACTGAATGTAACAATAATATTCCTTATTATTAGAAGCTTTAGAATGCCAATATTTACAAAATTAACTCAAGAAGTCTTCTGGTTCAGCATTTCTGAGTACTAAATTTATTTCTAGAGATAGTAATTAATGAAGGATCGTAATATAAATCAAAGAAATTAATCAAAAAGATTAATCACTATCCTTAAAATTCTACATTTCATAAATTAGATTAAAAAATAGATCCTTTAGATAGAACACAAAATATTTTAACTACTTACGTTTTGATTGATGAGTTTTAGTAGCGAAATCCTGGAAAGCTACCACTTCACTCGATGGTATTGATTGCTGCGAATATTCTTCGCTACCCACATCTGGTGCCACTATGTCACTACTACAGTACATGAAGTATTAGGCAAAAAGTTGAGAACAGAAAAGATGTTTGTGACAAAAAATGAAAACCATATTTCTTGTTTAGTGAAGGCAGCATCTCTAAAATCAGCAGATGTGTGAGAATATAAAAATTCAAATAAACATAAAAAATTAATAATACAAACTAAAACCTTGCAAGTTTTTGAGCCAAATAACTTGGAACTCGACGTTGCGTATTTGAAGAACTGTGCCTTTGTAGCGGTTCGAAAATACGACGAGTTTGAAGGACGCTTTGTCTTGGCATAGTTTCAATACATGATATACTCCTGAGATAAAAAGATAACTTGCTTTTTATTTAGATATTTTAAAAAGATTTGAAATGAAAATTATCCATAATTGAATTTGGATTTTCAAACCTGTTTGTGCCATTAATGGTGGTAAAATATCGCCGTGGAGTAAATTGTTGCCCGGAAGTTCCACCTGTCTGTAGCAGCGGTGACCCGTTAACTTCTGAACTATTACTATCACTTTCACCACTTGTCGTATCTCGAGATATCCGACTTCGAGGCTGATATCTTTCAACCTAACAAAAAACAATGTTATGATTTGTTCTAGTGATTTGTTTGTTTTTATTCTTTGTCATCGGTTTATCTCTGTGTTTACCTCCACATCATATCAAAGATAAAGCTGTTTAGAAAGATATTAAATAAGGGAAAAATAACCAACTCGCTTCTGTACTGCTCCTTTACCCTTTTGATTACGTGTTGAAAGAGCTAACGGAAACAAATGCTCCGGTTCATTTTCTGTCTCAAGCAGAACATCACTTGCTTCACTAGCTTCAAACTTCGAAAGATCCGGGTTACTATAAAGAAGCTTTGGATAGAATAAATCTCGAACTTCAGCCTAATTATAACTTTTAATACTAATCTTTAAAAAAACCTATCTTCTGCTGTCAGTAATTAAATTCATTGGCTAAAACAATTTCTGGTGAATGGAAAAACGACTCAAGCCTTTTAAACTTCTCAGTGAATAAAAAATTGTCCCAAATAATGCGTACACTAAGAATATATAAAAAGACTTAAAACTCAGCAATTTAATAATCAGAGAAAGAAATAAATTTCCAAAAACCTCGCTTTCTTTAGATTCTCGATAGTTTTTGCCAAATTTCGTTCAGTTTTTGCACCCAAAGGTACTTCTGGTTGGCTCAAAAGATTGTTACCATTTAATGTATCGCTTCTTTCCGAAGTACTATATAAATTACCAACTGAACGAGCAATCAAACGATTTCGAATATTCAATCCCGGTGCACCACTAAAAATTACTCAAAAACTATGAACATTTCAAGAAAAAGTAAACCGGGGATCAATATATGCCAGCCATACTATAAATTAAAAGCAAGCTTAAATCTTATATCAAAAATGTTTCATGCTATGTGCGTTACACAAGTAAATTTTTTCTAAAAAATACTTAAAATATGACTACCAACAGTTGGATAGCTAAATTCTGGAATAAAAATTGTACTTCACTGCAAACGTCTTGTTGCAATTTCAAACAAAACTAGAAAATCTGGATTTTTCATTTAAATTCTTTCGTAACCAGACCCTAGCTCACTAACAGGTGCTATAAATTCTATCATTCTAAGAAGTGGCAGAAAATTAACTTTTCAAGTTACGTTCAATTAATTCAACAATACTTGACATTCTGGACTCGTAAGTGACAAAACCATGTTTCCACGAAACCGATTAACCCTCTCACAAACACCAGAAAAAAAATATATGAAAAATGTTATGAAGTATCCTCTTTTACTAAAATCTGTTTTGTATATTCTATATATTCCATTATTATATATTCTGTTATTAAACTATCGTTATGCTCCTTAAACGAATTTTATGCTGGAGTTATGGGAAAACAAATGGAATAAGATCACTAAATGAAATTAAATAAAAAAAGGAAGTTTGTCAATACGTGAACGATTCATTAATACGTAATTTGTGAACACTCTCAAAAAGTTTACTGAAAACAAACAAAAGAATAAAAAAGTCCTAATCTAATAACAACAACTTCACTTTATCACAAGAGATTCTTACACCTACGTTACAATGCGGTTGGTTCAAACATTTATTCTCATAAGCATTTGGGAAAGTAATTTAGAAATTACTTACGCAGGAGTGCTGTCAGCATTTAATCGTGATAGATATGATCTACCAGCATCGCTATTAGTATTAAGTAGTGGACCAAGCCCAGGTCGATTTCCACTAAGTGGTGCAGCGGCTGTTAGCCGAAGATTACCGAATGATTTTGAACGTGACATAATATTTGGATAAACTGCTGAGAAACTGTCATCATTCAGAGGTCCAGCCAAATTCTCCTGCGACTTGCGTAACCTAAACAATAATTAATATCACATCAAATAGCCCAAGCATTCCATTAATTAACAACAAAATAATTCGCTAAACCCACAATCACGATTAAAAATAGTACGTCTACGTAAAGAAAAGTAATGTACGAATACAATGCAGAGTTTGATCTCCACCCGGTACACCGATAAAATTAGAACTATGGATGATATGACATGAAATTTTAAATTGCTCGACCTGAATCACATGGATTACATACTTAATGTAAGTCGAACAGACTGCTAAAAAAATTAGATCTGTCAAACAAGAGGATTGCGAAATATGACATAATCGATGAATAAGTGTTCAAAAAGAACTTGCATAACTCTAAATAAATTATTCTAGGACAACTGAATGACATATTTCCAACATGACTGATAGTTCCAGTCATACGAACTATTTCAAAATACAGATACATTGCTAAATAGCTATAATCAATTAAACTCTGTGAAATGCAGAGACATGAGTGAAAAAATGATCGAATGTTCGGAGGGAGTGACATATTCTAGTTCAGCAAATATAAGATGGCAATTATCTAACATCACCAAACAAAAAACGTCATCATTGATTAATACAGACGAGACAAGAGTTGTAGCTGATGTATGCATACAACACTGAACTGCAAAAAATTTTATGCATACAACAATGAATTGCAAAAAACTAGTAGTTTCTACGTTAGGGCTTACATTTGGTAATGGAAATGTTTTCTTCAGAATTTTCAAACAAGTTTGAGAAGCAGTGAAAAACAAGACAGCAACAGAATTCAACGAGATGAATCAGAAAATCTGACAGAATCGTTTCAAGTAACTCAATCCATAGTTGCCCCTACAATCATAACTTCTGAATACTCTATATAAAAAGACCTGTCACGCAATCCTGCCAATCGATTTAGCGTCTGTGACGATTGTTGCTTATTAAGAGTGACAGCTCGTAGATTCGTCCGTGATGAAGATGGTGTCAAGCGAGTAGAAGCCATCGTTAAAACTGAATATGTTGACATATCAGAATCCTGGAAAGTTGCAAAACTTATGTAATCCTTAAGAAAAATTTGATCTGCATTATACAAACGTAATCAAAGCAAGTTGTTTACTTGTCGCTGCCGTTTCCCATTTCCTAGGACATTGAGAGCGAGCTGCGACGGGCTTTGACTTCGACTGCGTAAATGGAGGTCAGATGAGGCGTAATCATCTTCTGAAAAGGAATAAATAATACGTTTTACTTTCAATTTCAAATAAACATGTCAAATAGATCGAAAACTGTAAAACTCTGTACAATCATTTTTTTTTTAAAAAAAACTACTATAGTCATAAGTGCTTTCAACTCATTTTTGATGACTCTATCACCTCATAAAAAAAGAAATTTGAAAAAAAAAAATGTAAATTTCCAAGCCTAATTAGTTTACAAGAGTGTAGGTTTTAATTAGGCATGACAGAAATAAGCACTTAGCTTATGGATGCTTTCAAAAGTAAACAAAAGCTGCTGGCTAATCCTAAAATCGAGAACTCTGTAGATAAGAACGTAAGAGAATGGGAAAAAAAATAAAAAGAGCGATGTCTCGATTATTTTGTATTTTTTCTCTATTATTAGTTTTCCAACTACAGCTAATATCGACTCGGATAATATTAGCTAACAAATTTTTTTTTACAGTCATGAAACCTTCGCAAAAACAAAAATTTTCATTGAGACTTTTTAACTCATTTTAGCAAGCATATTTATGAATCATCTTTCCAGTGAAAAAGTTCCAAATAAACAGATAAGTATCGGAAATTACAGCAAAAAAAAGAAAAGAATTATTTGAAAGAATTTTTTTTTTTTAGAATTATTTGGAAGATTTCAACTTAGCGCAACAATGGAAGCGCACATTCCTTTATCTCAAAAGCAGAAATTGCCAGCCTACATTTGAAACGTAGATAAATTTAAGCCATAATTTACAACACTAACTCTCCACATCCACATTTACAAGGTAAACAATAGACCACAAATCAACATCATAATAGCATGCTAGCAAAATCCTAGCCGTGAATATCTCTAGCTATAGTATTTCTTGCTATAATGAATCGAAACCTCCTGTAATTGTCATTCGTCGATTTTTGATGACATCATTAATCACTTGGCAACGAGCTAGTGGACTTAAAGCTCGACCTATGACTGCGGTGTTTAAATTATTCTTTTCTTGTTGTTGATGCTGATATAAACGCGACAAAGTAATGTGCAAGTCGGATTCTGAAAGCAAAACACAAGCACAGTGCAGAGACAACAAAGTAGTATATTCAAAAGGAAGCAAAGGTATTGACTCAGAGAGAAATTTGGCATACAGGCGTAACTGCTCATGTAATACCACACATATTTATCTATGCAAATAACGATAGTTGAAGTTGGAGGAATTTTCTAAAAGCTGGCGTGAGGCTTATAAAATTGAAATCAGTGTGGAATCCAAAACTAGCAATAAATCAATAGCTCTGCATGCGAATTCTCAAAAGCTATCACCAGTAATAAAGCACAAAAGGAGGAAGACACAACACAACAGAAGGTGCTGGTGCTGAAGTGCTATAAGTACTTAAAATTAAAAGCAACAACTGCAAGTTTTCATAAAATATAGTGTTTAAAGATAGACAATGATTCAATTATTCAAATTATATTTTAACAACTGGAAAACTAAATATGAAGTACTGTTCTTTCAAGAAAAAAATTATTTTTTGAAAATATAAGGACTACTAAAAAATTCTTTGATACATAAACAGTTGATGCAATCTCATTTGAAATATTCTTTTTAAATAAGGATATTAAACTGCAGGGAAGTAATCTTGAACTAACTTCGTCGTGTTACTGGGATTGTTCGTCCTGATACTGTAGTATAATGCATATTGCTTGCCGATCGCCTGGTACCAATCAAAGGCGGAGTCCATACTGTCTGTGACTATAAATATATATAATCCTCTGGGAAATTTCCCTTACAAATTATAATCAAATATTACTTGCTGATTATAAAGAATGAACTTCCAATGATGGTACAGGAAGAGAATTCCAATTATAAGTAATGAATAAAAGAACAAACCTCATTACTTCTGATTCCTTTTAGACGTTTTGTTAAACTGCAACGTTTCACGCTAGACCGACTAAACGCCGAACTAGGAGACTGAGAGAACACTGAGGGCGAAACTTTAACTGGTGTGATGCATGATTCAGAAGATTCTTCGGTATTGCGCACTGTGTTATTGAGTGGAGAAGAGACATGTTGCTGCAACTCAACAATTCCCGGTTCTGATATGGAATTCGGTATTTCTGCAAGAATAAGGCATTTAATTATGCAGAAATTTTCTTCATCGAAATTCATCTACAATTTTTTTTTCATGTATTTTTTTCATTCATTATATACGAAATTCATGGGTAAACAAATCTAGGACAGTATTTCATCTAAAAGCTCTGCCGAAAATAACGTCATAGTTCTTTTCCGACCTATTATACTGAATAGGAATTTTACCTATCCTATAACAAATCGAGACATTAGTTGAAAAAAAAAGAGCTGCAAACAAAAATCTACTGAAAATTTGTTAACAGCAACAAACTCTTGTGGATATTTCGTTCGGGTGAACTCGGTGAATATTGCATTTGATTACCATTCATAGTCATAGAATTATTTAACATATTTTCCTTGGAGGATGATGGCAGGATGGATGACGGGGAGATGTGCATTTCAGAGGATGGCACATCGAATGAATTTGATATTAATGATGAAACATAAGTTGGTGTATCTAAATAATTAAATAAGTTAATTCATGCCACAAAGAAGGTAACAAGAGTGACCACAATGTAATGCTTAGACTGCAATCTTTAAAGAGGATTTCCGCATAAACCGTATGTCCGAACAGACTAATAATAAGGAAAGAAAGGTTGATAACAAAAGGAAGAATCAGAAAAAAAGAAAGAGAAGTTAATAATAAAAAGAAAGAACCGAAAAAAAAGAAAAGTCTGAAATGATAAATGGTCACATTTTGGCACTTAACATCGATTATTTTAAAGTTGAATGGCAATTCTGTCGGCGATTTCACACCAAGCTTGTAAAGAGTAAACGTACCCCTAGTGGGGCTAAGTGACACATCATCCCATTTTTTCCGTGGTTTTCGTGTTAAAGCATCGCTTCCCGCTGCAATAGCTGATGATCCATGACTGCCTATGCTTCTCCCTTTAACACCATCAGCACCATTTCCGGTACCATTAGAGTGCACCGCTGCGGCAGTTGTCCCTGGTATTTGAGAAAATCGTAAATTAAAAGGTGTACTGCTTATAGTGCATGTATCCTCTCCTCCTCCAACGGTCGTGTTACCGCCTAATTGCTGCTGGACAAAGTTCATTGTCCCTAAAGATCTACCTGCGCCTGCAGCTGTTGATGTTGGCGTTTGCTCATCATCGGAGAAATCTGCAAGAATGAATGAGTCGGTGACATGAAAGACAGGTCAGAAAATCGTACAAATCTGAAAAAATGATCCAAATCAGCAACAGTATGTGTATGAACCACCAAATTTCAGCACAGAGTGGGCAAGAAAAAAGAATAACAGATTGGGAAGAGATAAACAAATGAAATGGAGAAATGTAAAATAAAAGATCAAGGAAAAAAGAAAGTAGAAGAAAAAGAATCACTGAGAAAAGCTGAATACCACTACTTTACATCCATTTTCAATGTCATAAAATTAATGCTTTCAAGGCAAATTTTTTCATTTTAATCAACAATTAACCAAAAAGCTAGAATCATTTATTATTAGTAAAGAAAAAGAACTAGAACAACTCACTAGTTATGTAACTGAATAATCAAACAGTCTTTAAATCCAATATTAAAGTTTCGATCCTTTTCAGCTTATGATACTAAGTTTATGTTTAATGATGAAGTAAAATTATTAAGCACAAATCTTACGAGCAAATGGTATTTACTTATAAGATTTCAAATCATCAAACCACTCCAAAAGAAATTAAGCTGAATCATGAGAGCAATTTTTCCCGTCTAATAATGAGCAGAGTAACAATGTTACAGTTTTCTCCTTTAATGGACGGAGTTTGAAATAACATTATTTATTAAACTCCAAAATAAAATTATCGTGAATTATAAAACCAAACAGATATTTGATTAAAACTGAAGAAGTGAGAATAGTTACAAAGATGGAGAAAGTAACTTGAAACGTCTTTAACGCCAGCAATACAAATTCAGGAGTAGCGAAGATTAATTACCGAAAACTCCTCATACATAATCTCCTCTCTAAAATTTGAAGCCATTTATTAATTTAGTGACAGATTAAAGTCACCGTGCCAAAACAATTAGAACCAAATAATTACCATTAGCTGCTGAAGCAGTATCCCAGCTGGTAAGTTGATCATTCATCATCCCACTTGTACTACGTCTCACAACTTCTGTTGTCACTCGCTTCAGTTCGAAATTGTCACTGTAATTGCCAACTGTAGAAATTCAAAACTAAAAATTTGACTGTTAGAAGCATAAAGTGAAAATATTTAAACTCTACATGTTACAATCTACCTCAGGGCTGCAATTTCAATTATAATATAACTTACGACCAAAAACTTTATTTTAAAGAAAAAAGATTTTTGTTGTGAAAATTGTCAAGTAAACACAAACATTATATTGAAAATCAAAACACAGAAAAAATTAAATGCAAGATAAAGACAAAATCAGATAATGAAAAGATAGAATTTTTTTCTTGTAAGGAAATGGGGACATTGCAATACTAATTCTGTAGCTAGATTAAGAAAGGTTCAATGACCTGCAATTTTATAGATGAAAATTAAAAATATAAAGAAGTGCTCATACATCAAAAATTAGTTAAGTATATCAAGAGGTTCAGTCATATCTCAATAACAGATTCAAACTATTAAATAGAGAATAATTTTAAAAAGTTATTGTAAAAAAAAAAAAAAAAAAAAAAGGCAGGATGGTAAGTAAGGTATTACTAGGAGCAGAAACTGCACTAGAAAACAGATTTAAAGTTAAAAGACTATAATGGTTTTAGAAGGAACCAAAAACTGAAGCAGTATAATAATGTGCATATTCATCATTTATAGCACCTATATCTAATAAATGGTGAGACATAACCGATGTCAGAATACGCAAATGGTGCGACAAACTTCAGTACTTTTGTTTACCCTCTTTATATCTCAACTATTCCTTAAACTAAGTGTACATTGTGTGAAGATGTGTCACGCATGCCTATGTATTCCCTCTAAATTGCCATATTTTAACTTGCCACTGTAGAATGGACGGAGTACATTTACTAGAGAATGAAGGTCAAGGATAGTGTCATGAAAAGATCTAAGACAAATGGCTAACACATTATCATTATTCATTATTTCAACCTCGCTTTCCTTTCAAATCAAAGCAGGAAATTATAGCACATAAAGTTGAAACGGAGAAAAAAGCATACTCTGTAATCACACTACTGAATGGAGTATTAATAATCACTGTTGTTGGCTTCCGTCCCATACAACTATCCGAATCTTCATCACCAATTTTAATGCTGCTTAGAGAACCAAATTCGGATTCTGAATCTTTCAGCTACAAAAATATCAATTTGTCGATTGTGAAGCAACTTATTAACTTCTTTAAGTCGCGGAATTCTCTTGCTATACAAAGAATAAACTGGGGGTAAACATAATGCATTTTTTGAGATAAAATCTGCATAAACGTTTCCATTCTAAACATTAACATTTGCTGAGGTAAACGTAACTAAGATGAAATGCATTTTTTTTGAGATAAGATCTGCATAAACATTTCCAATCTAAACACTAAGACTTGCTGATATCTTCACCATATTACAATGCAAAACAAAATTTAATAATCACTTTAAAAGCAATACAATGTTGTTAACTTGAAAATATTAAAATCAATTTTAAAAAATCAAAATAAAGTAGAACCTCCAGTGGAGTCAAGCTTCTTGTAAAAAATGCAATATATCTCTTATCAAAGCTCTGTGATAGTTCGATGAGGTTAAAAACAATTCTCAAGAACAACTCATGCTTTCAGCTGCTTAATCATTTTTTTTTGTAAACATATTTGCTGCTTAGTACTACTAGTTAAACCTATAAAAAGAACAATAACAAAATTTAACCTTCGCATTTCGTGTATACTCCATGTGTTCATCACCAGCTGCATCACTGCCACTCCCCAACAAACTATCTGGTGTTTCCGACCTAATAATTATGTAATTTTAATCGAATTTGAAAGTTCATTTCCACACTACAGAGAAGCATGAATAAAACCTCCGTATAAGCCTTACGAGTTTCTGGAGTACTGAAGAAATAGATAAGCCAGCGGGAACAGCTGCTTACCGTTCACAAAGTTTTTCAACTCCTGTGGTGCAAGTATTCCTGGTGATTTGGGATTTTCGTATAGCCATCATTTTGCTGACAAGGAAATTGGACAGTCGCCACACGAAAATGCAACCGCTATAGGAAACAACATATAATCGTCTGCAATACTTCAAACAAATTAAAACTGACTGCTGAAAATCTATGCATCTCCGAAAACAAAATGTATTGGAAATCATATTTATAATACTAATAAGATAGATTTTTAAATTGAAGTTATTTTTTTCTATTTTTATTTAGCTCTCTAGGCTCAAAAAATACCCTGAAATTTACCCATGAAAAATGAAATATGATATAGTCTTCTTTAGATGGATAGGTATATCTCTAATAAATTGAGACTTCATCTAATCTTAAAATTAACCTGCAATCAGCGGAAAAAGCAATATCTGTAATGTTATCTGATTGGCCAGTCAATATAGCAGCAAATTCTCCCGTGGCTATATCAATGATATAAACATTTCGATTTGTACATACTGCCGCAGCATAAGTTCCTGATGGATCCAGTCGTACCTGTATAAGAAAGTTTCCATCTCCAATTATAAACAGCCTTAACTCTTTATAATTGAAGATAACAGCTGCACTATAAACTTTCAGACTCTACATATAAATGAGATCAACAGAAACAAATTTGTCAATAAGATAAAAACCTTAGTGAGTTGTCCATCATCACTTGCAGCGCCTTTAATCTGCTTTACAAGCCTTCCCTGAAACGAATATGTCCGAAGCTGACGATCCTGGCAAGCGGCAACCATTCCATCAGCACTCAACACGACAAAGTTCAAGCCAAATTGCGATTTTATATGAGTTGTACGTGAAAAAGTCACCAAAGATGGCTGCAAGGAATTTTTATAGAAAATTAGTTAGATAAAATCAGATAAAATTCAAATATATAATCCAGATGTTCTCAACGGAAGAAACGGTTCGGAACAGCTGTGTTATTAACAGATTTCGCTTATACATTACCACTGAGTAAATAACAACTTGCACCCTATTGTTTAATTAACTATTCTGATCAAAATTCACAGCCTTCCCATTCTAAATGGTCTCATATAGTCTAAACTGTCTCAATTTACTAAATAATCGACTTTAAATATATAGTAAAGGTACTCGATCATTAAAAAAAAAAAAAAATAAATAAATAAATAAAATCATTGCGAAATTACTTCTGAATTGACCATCTTTCTAATCACAATTGAACGATCAGCAGCAGAACTTATCAACTGCAAATTACCAACTTCCTGCAACACAGCTATTTAATTTTTTTGCAGATTAGTAAGAAATCTTTAAAATGAAAATAAATTAAAAATTTATTAAATTAAAAATTCAAACAGCACTGATCATAAACCTCTACGAATAGTATCGAATTGACAGTGCTTGTATGATCGTCAATACTTGCTAATGGTTGATATCCATTAAGTGGATCAAACAAGTGCACCATGCGATCGCGACTTCCAGTAGCTAACAGATAACGAGCTAAAATAGTAAAACTCTAAAAACTTAATGATAAATACGGAAATAAGGTAAGGAGGACATATGAAAGGTAATAAGGAAGCTATCTATCAAAATCAGTAAGTTCATTAATCATTCATTTCTTATAAGTATACCATTGTATGTCCCATATGAATTAAATAATAAAACTTGTTATTTCACAAATTAATGGTTCCCCAATTTTTTTAATGTCGTCTTTCATTTATTGATATTATTAACTAACAAAGGAAAGTAAAGCTCTACCTTACTAACAGTAAGATAGAAAATCCATAAACTTCGATGAATTATTACAGTAAAAACTCACCACTTTGTGGGTCAGAATACTCCATACACATAATATCACTTTCGTGAGCTTCAAAAAATGCAATCATTTCCATAGTTGGTACAGTTAAATCATAAATACTAAAACAATTTGGTTGAAAAATCAAATTCGAAAAAAAAGATCGAAAAATTTTTTCGAAATATTTTGCAGTAATGGCATCAACAATTTCCTTCAAAACTTTTCATGTTAAAAAAAAAAAAAAAAAAAAAAAAAAAAAAAGATTTACGATAAATTTCCATCTCGACTGCCTGCAGCCAGATGTTTTCCATCAGGACTTATTTTCAAAGATTTTACACCACTGCCTGTATCAGACATGGATGCTCCAAATACTTCTAGAAATAGAATGAAAAGTCGATATAAAGTGAGTTAATTGGAAATTTTTGATATCTCCTATTCACCTTTATTACTTTTTGACTAATTTCCACAAAAACAGTTAATGAGTGATGCCGATGATCTGAGCTGTTTATAGAATAAGTCGATCCATTTTACTTAAGATAAAACATGAAACATGCCATCTGGAGATTCGTTAAGTTGAGAATCATTATTGGTAATAAAAATAACTTTTTTCAAGTCATCCGAGAATACATTCGCATATGGCAAAGAAGTCCGCTTGTTCTGAAAAAATAGAATATAATTTATTAATAAATGAAACCTAAGATTTTTAGAGTCCTGAATGAAATTTACCATGAATCAGGCAAAAAACAAACCTCATCAAATGATCTTAATAGATGATCCACATTCCATATGCGAATAGTTTGATCTGCACCACCCGTTATGATTGAACTTTGTGGTAACCATTCGAAATTTGACGGATAAACCTGCAAAACTCATTATTTTCTTAAATAATTAAAAAAAAAAAAAAAAAAAAAAGCGAACCAAACACTATTTATGGCTTACCTCTAGTGAAATCACTGGCCCAACATGAAAAAGCTGTGAAGAAATTTTGAGAATATTCTTATCCGTTTGTTGCCATGTATAAATGGATCGATCGCTATAAACCACAGTAAGCATTCCAGTCTTCCTGTTGTATGCTAATGCTCGCACATCTGGATACCTGAAAAGCATATGCTAAAATTGAAAACTTGTACTTGAGTCATACAAGATTATTCTCAACCACTATTTCTAATAAGACTTATTTTTATGCTCCCATGAAAATAATTTCCACCCTTAATTTTTCCTTTCATATTCTCTCCTCAGTAAAACCTAAAAATCTTAAGACGATTATCAAGCTTTAAATTCTCATAAATTTAAGGAAAAAAATTGCCGACCTACACCCTATCGGATGTGAATCAGGCGACAGTGCATCTTGTTTTACTCCTTCCGCAACATCACATGATAAATAATGTGGTTTACAGAATGTAAATTTATGCTTCATTGTTGTAATATCCAAACATCTTATAAAACCATTGTTGAATCCAATAAAAAGTTCACCAATTCCAAGCACTATCGACCGTGGAACTTCACTGTGTAGGTCATAGGTGCTCACTAACTGAAATAAGTTCACCTCTCAAAATAATTTAATAAAAACACATGAAATTAAAAATTAGTATAAGTTTTAGGTAAAGCCATAACAATAACAGCTGTGTACTGAATGAGTGAAAGTGATAAGAATTCAATATTATATCATTTCACTCGACTGCTGAACATAAAGATGGGACTCCTCCATCATCCAATTCCATCTCCAAAGCAGGTAAGCATAAATTTTAGGACCTTAGTGAAGTACTGATTTAATACAATAATTTATGATATTATGGATAAATTGAAAAAAAAAAATGCGTGTAAATATAAAAAAGGTAAAAAATAATAGCAATAAAATCGGTATGGCTGAAGCAAACTTGAAAAGGAACTTGAATATTCCACCATTCAATTGTTACCTTTTTGTCATGAAATTCAATCAAAAGACTAGTTTCTGTAACTGAAAATGTTCGATTGCCGGGAGCACAACACACATCCAAAAAAGTATTGTTTCGTTGATCGGCCAAAATTGCTGAACGACCCTGAAAATAACCTAGATATAGACTCAAATCAACTTCTAAATGTAATTCTAAAATAAGAATATAACTGAAAGCAAAGTGAAGTGCAAAAGATAACCACAACAAAGTTCAAACTCAAGAATTCGATTTTTATCGTCATAACAGAATAAAAAATCAAAATCCTATTTGTTATTTTCATACCTGTAAAGGTATACTCTTGGAACTCTCTGGTTTCCTTGTAACATGCCAGAATTTGACATGCCTGATCCCCACCGTTACACATCCGCCTTGTTCTGTTACATCAATTGAATTAACCTGAAAAAACTACTTTTAATACTTTGCACGGTTCACTTTAACGCGAACTTTGTCAAATTCGTAGTAAATAGTAATTTATTACAATCAGTTGTAACCAAATAGATAATCCTGTCATGTCAAAACAAACTAAATTCTATGGATGAATATCAACATAGTAAGGAGTTCCGTAAGTGAAAAATGACTTCAGAAAAATATTTACTTTCGAAGTAAGACGATTTTCAGCAATTTTTTGCTGTGCTCGCCAATCCCAAACTACGATCGAGCGATCATGCTGATTCCCTACTGATACCAAGTGACCATTAGGCGTAAAGCGCTAAAAGTTAATCAATTACAAATACATATCCAAATTTTGAGTCCAACCCTAAAATGCACTTTTAGATTATGAAATTAGCAAATCAAGAGAATTTGTAGTATGAATTGCCACTGAAAACTTACCACACAGCTGATTCCTAACTGATGATGCTTTATATCAACAATTTGGGTAAAAGCAAACTGTCCTTTCGCGTCGTATAACTCCCAAACTCGCAGTCGAGGTTCATGTCCAGCCGGAAAAATAATTTATGGATTATTGCTGCACTACTGCTTCAATTTAAATATCATCACCCCGTTTTTCCCAACTTCAAAATTTCATTTCTCTACAAATTAATTCATCTAAGAATACCTCTCCGGTAGCGATGTATCGTCCGCAGAAAGAGAACGATAAGCATGTTATGCTGTTTTTCGTTGTACCAATTAAATGGGCTTGGGCATTATTTCTTGGATTATAAAGAATGACAGTAGCCCTGGAATAACATACAAAATCACATATCTATGAAAGTTCTTTAGGTATTTTAGCTCCATTATGTGCATGGAGACTTTATTTTAAAAATTAAAATAATACCTAATATACTACAAAATTTCACATGTAACTCAAAGTAAAACTAGCAGAAAGAAAAACTAAAGAATGTAAAAAACCAACCAAAATTTCGGAAAACATATTCAATTCAAAAAAAAAAAGAAATTTTCTTTAATTTCTTTTAATTTTGTTTTAACCATAAAAAACTTTAGTAAAAAATCTTTGTGCTAAATTCTTATGTTAATAATAAACAAGCTGAATAAATAGAAAGCACCATAGAAATATAAAATCAGCAAAGAAACAAAAAGGACATATTACGATGCTAAGAAGTTAATGACATTGAACAAGCGATATTTAATGTGCTATAATTAAAATTCATACAACTTTTTTTGCTAATGAAAAGTCCACAAAGATATACCCAGCCGGATAGGCTACAATGCCTTTGATGTCGTCCACTGATACTGACGATCGTGAAACAGCTGTGCAACCTAATACCCGTTCTAATTTCGCCTGAAAAAAAAATGACAAAATGCATGTAAATATTTCACATTGTATAAAAAAAAAAAATTACTTTACTCCATTATTATAACTGCACTTATATTGCTAAAACTATTGCAATTGTCATTTTTATCACTGCATTATTAGCAGATTATATATCTTATTCATTGCTTTCTAGCAAATCAATAAATGAATAGTAATATATGGAAAGAAATAAGTGAATAGTAAAAAAAAAAAAAAAAACGAACTGAAAATCAAATTTCGTAAAATTTACAGATAACATATACCTTACCCGAATGATAAATATAAATTTAAATAAAATACTTTACCATATGCATGTGCGGTGCGGATGCGAAAGAGATACACATACAAAACAGAAATAGTTTGCCGCTTCAAAAGATAATAGTCATAGAAATAAGTACGAAGAAATGATCGCAAAAATCAAAGAAAATGAATATGGTCGTTTATCGTTCAAACATTGATATGAAGACCGAAAACTAGGAAAGTTACATAACAATGGAATTATAGATGAAAATTCCCTCGAAAACTGTAAAAATATATAAAATGCATAAATACGTCAGTATATCATCAAACATATATCAAGTACGTCAGATAGGAAAAGCCAAATCGAAGTTGAATATGCAATATTTTTTAAAAATATAATATCAAGACGATGTGATTTCCCTACTATTAATATGTCACCTTGAAATCTCCAAAAAGAAATTTAATTCTTTCTCAGAATATGATTACTAATTCATAATTCATAAGCATCCATATTTCCAGGGAAAGTATTAGAAAATGTAATGATTAAATACATTAACCTTATTTTTCTGATCATAAGTGAAGCAATAAAATTGAAATGTACTACACATTAAAGTAGGAAATAAAGTGAGGAAGAACTATCTTGGGTAACAAAGAAAAAGCAAATTACCCGCATCAGATGAATTATGCCCGAGAGAATATTTATGAAGTAAAATGTTAAAAATCCGTTAAAAATGTATCAATTTGCTGGATGAAAATCGTTCATCCCAGCTATTTAGTACTAATTTGTCCAAAATAGCAGGCGCAAATTGAGTGTTAAAGTTGCGCATTTTTAATGGTAACAAATTCGGCTTATCATTAGAAAAGATAAACTGATATGACGATGATATGACTCTAACGATCAATTTGACATGTTGAGGTATTGCGAGAAGATGAAGGTGACAAATTATCTGGTAAGTCATCAATAATAAATAAAGTGTTAAATGTGAGTGATATTAGTAATGGAAATTTTCCTAATCCTTTCAATTTCATCTTTTCTATTTTTGCTAAGCTCAATAATATTTTAGAATATAAAATTGTCAGTTAATCCATATAGAAAAATAAGTTTAAAAAAAAAAAAAAAAAATTAATACTTCGAAATTACCATTTTTCATTAATCGATGAGCTAAATTATTTCTTCTTAATTTCTAAAATAAATATAACACATATGCAGAAGCATTAAAGTGTTATTATCCGCCATGTAATTATTTAATGTTTGTAAGATTAATGATAGGCGAAGAAAAAGGAAAAGCAAGCATACATGAAAGAGATAGACGACATTCAAATTTGTAATGAAAATATAAAATTTTAACTCATTAATTACCTCGGACAAAAGTTTTAATTATTTTCTATTTTCATAACCTCTCATTCAATATTTGTTCATTTCATAAATATTTTAAAACGACAGTTAACAGATAGCTTTAATTGCTGAATGATTATTCCCGCTTCTGTGAAATTATGAATCGCTTCTTTAATCTCTCAAAATAAGACTACTTGAGAGTTAATTTGAGAATCTTTCTCACAAATCTTTTATTAAATGTTCCCTACCAGTAATGCATTATATAAATGGCTTATCAATCTGCTGATTAATTGATTGGAAATTAGTTAGACTGATAGCAGCTGATTCAAGATAAGTAATTGAAATCAGCTGCTGATATGTTATCAGCGTAACCATTCTGTTGCAGTAAAGTCGATGAACGCTGTGATAAAATAGAAATCAGTGACATCTCAACTGACAATATCAATCAGAAGACATTTACTGTGATAATCTAATTGAAATTGGCAGTGGAACAAGTTCTTACGATTGATCTAATAGCAAAAAGGAAGGAAAAGAATAGTACAATAATTTTTCCAGTTTTTTTTTTTTTTTGAAATTATTGAAAAAAAAAGGCTGAGATAGAAGATAAAATGTAAACTTCAAATGAATTTTAAGTTGGAAATTTTTATTATCAAAATTTCAGGTTTTCAAAAAAAATTTCAAAACCTCACTTTAAAAAATTCAGGTTTCCCTGAATAGGATACAGGAAGTAATCCGGCTAACATCTCTAACCGGACTAGACCTATGCGTTATTATTCCTAATAACGAAACAAAAGAAAAGCAGGGATTTTGCTTGAAGAGTTGTGAAGTTCTTGAAATGTAGAAATTTTAAAAAGTTTAAGTCAGTTTCACTCACTTATGTTAATTTTCATCCCAGTAACCTGAACAATTACACCGATAAAACCAGTTGTCCAATTGAAAGGTCATCAAACATTGAATCAAACTTCAATTAAATTTCATGAGTTCTTCATCAAGCTAAATTTCAGACACTAAATGACATTTGAATAATAAGGAGTCTTCAATTCTTCATCGTTTTTAAACTATCGAATGAAACGAAAACAAAGAGACGAAAAAAACGGAATATTATTTTAAGTTCCGTTCATTATTTCTTTTTGGATTATATACTTATGTATTAATAATAATTTTAATTGGTTCTACTTCAAATGTTCTAGAAAAGAAAAAGTTTGACATTCCTAATAAATATTCTGGAAATGCCATGCGATACAAAAATTGGAGGTCGTAGTACAAAATGGAAAAAGAAAAATTCGTGCCAACAAAAATTTAGTGGAAACAGGTTTTTGGTGCACTTCTAAGAGTATCATTGTGGTGAATGGGCAATTTTATTGGAAATAATTGTGAAAGGAATAAAAATTCCGGAAACTATTTTCATCTTCAATTTTGGAATTAAAAACAAGAAAAAATTAAAAACAAGATGAAAGATGAAAAATTAGATGTAAGATATCCAGAAGTTTTCTTGTTAAGTTATTGCTAAAAATGTAATAATTAGAAATAAGCATGGATGAGTTACGATTTGGTGTGACAAAATTTAATATTCGATTTTAATTTTTTTCAATTGAAGGTATAAAAAATTAAAATATTCCATCTGAAATTAATTAGGACTACCTTTATCGTATAATCCATTTATTTAGGAAGAGAATAGCATTGTGAACAAGAGATCTTCCAGAAGAAGTTCTTTCCGTTGAAAATTTCCGGTCTCTGTTTTCATCGATGGAATCAGCGCATTGATTCCTTCGAAATCGTTGGAAAGTGTGCAACGATCATTAAAATTGTATCAACAAATGGAACAATTGATGAATGAAATTACAAACGTATGCTAAGAGCATTACATCGAATTATACCAAAATGTAAAACCCATTTTAAAAGTTGGCATCCATTTAAAGGCAATGCTGAATTATTCCAATTTTAAAGAGATAATGTAAAATGATGTGACTATATGTTATCATTTGTGTTGTGAAGTAATGAAATTATACGTGAATGTCACGTTACTTTCCGCTGAAATCACCAACTTTAAACTTTAGTTCATTATGTTAGACCTACTATATACGAAATAAATTTTTTGAAATAAAAGAAATGACTATTTAAAAATGAAATCAATTGAGAGAATTCAATAACAAAGAGATTTTATTTTCGGTAAGAATTGTTAGAGAGAAATTTTTTGAAAGTACAAAAAATTATAAAATTGCCTCTTCAAAACAAGAAAACGAAGAATTCAACTTATTCGGCCAATAACATTCAATTGCATATATATTTTTTCTCCTTAAACAAAAAGAAAAATAATTTAATTTCTTAATTGATATATATATATTTTGAAAGATTAATGATGCAGCAGCAAATCAATTAGCAAATACAATCTGTAAAATTTTCTCCTAAACAACATAGTATTCATTATGATATGATATATATATTTTTTTTATTAAATATTTAAAAAAAAAACTTCCAAAGTTTGCTTGATATATTTTTCAGATAATCTTGAATTTATGAAATTATATGCAAACAAATGATTCTTAATTAATTATCTGCTAAGGCATTAATAATTCTGAAATGAATGATATTCGCAGGAATCTTTCCATCGTACAAAACGATAATTCAAGAATTAAAATCGTTTCAAAAAAAGGAATTATCGTGAAAGAATACAAAAAAAGAAAGGAAAAAGAATGCTATGATTTATTTTAAACAATAATATATTGAAAAAGTGATTTGAATTTTCACAAAATCGTGTCATAACTTTGCATTGAAAATCAATTTTAGGCGCAATATAAACACAAAAAAAAAAAACTTTTATTTTCCTTCCAGTTTTTGATTATCCCTCTCTCTCCCTCCCTCTCTCCCTCCCTCTCCCTCCCTCTCTCCCTCTCTCTCCCTCCCTCTCTTTTCTCTTATTTATTGCTGTCATTCTGAGTTCTCTAAGCCTTAAAAAAGCAAAATGATCTCATTGAATACAATGCATGCGACACAATTGAAGAATCTATCCTGCAAGAATAAAATTTCAAATCTTACAAATTTTTAGTTTTATTCACAAAAATTTCTTTCAATTTTTTTTATTACATCGTTTACTGAGAGATAATATTGATTAAACAGATCATCGTTCATGTTCATTTAAAATTTGTGTAAGACTTTACTCAGAGATGTTTGGTTAATTAAAATCTAAAGGTTAATTAATTCTACCTTTGAAGATATTCGAGAAAATAAAAATTCCTTTTGATGCGATTCTAAAAAAGAAATTAAATGCTTTTTTGACTATTGAACCAGGAAGGATTAATTTTTGTACAAAAATTACTTTCCATTAAACGAGTAGAGGAATTCAAAGAAAAAGGAAAACATTGACAAATAGAATAAATAATTTTTTTTTGATGTACCAAAAATGACTAAAGAATTTCATTCATTTCCCTTTCGGCATCACAAAATTACTCACATCGGTAGTTTCCATGTGGATAAAAAGATTTAATTGCGCCTTTTTGAAGCAAAAGAATGGAAAGAAAGAGGTAAAAAGAAGTACCGACCACTAATTACCAGCTATCACTTTTTCTCTGAGAGAGATTGCACACTCTTAAAGGTTAATAAAATGTTAAATTTTCGAATGAAATATTAATTTAGTGAAAATATTGAATAAATTCCAGTCATTTGCACTTAACGAGTAAAGGAAACAAACTGCAAAATGTCATAGCAATTTTTCCGCAGTAATTAAATTTATTTGTAATTTACTATTTAAAACAGTAATTGCTCTTTTTAGACTCTAAAAATATTATTTGAGTCGGTAAATTATTAGAAGAGAAAATTTTCAAATAATACTTTCATCTGACCGACAGGTTATAATGAAGCTTAATTAGAGGAATATTTCCGCTCTATTCATCAAAACTGTGGAGGGTTTCCCTTCATTCAATAAGACTTATTAAGAAGAGCACTGAGAATGCATTAGAGCATGCAGGCATGCATTCAGCGTGCTGCAGTATATGACAAAGCAGTTTTCACAATCTTTCATTGCCTCATATAATCCTATCTTCAAGAATAATTATTGATGTATATTCAAAAATATTGCTGACATCTAATCAATCTATTTTGGGATTTGACCTTGGTACCTTTTTTCTTATCAGTTTATGTCTAGTTTAAAGCGATAACTTTGATAACAAAATATCATATTATCAATGAAAGTTATTGCTTTAAAATTTTATCGTATCTATAACAAATCAACAAATTGATATAAAAATTATTAATCGTTTAAGTACTTGAATTGAAATTGAAATGAATAGAGAGAATTTGAGAGGAATTTAATTATTAATACTAAATTATGTGACATGAATGTAAAAGAGAAAAAAGTACATTTCGATTGGGAAAAAGTGGAAGTGAATATATAATATTTCGAATAATAAAGGGAAATTTATTTCATATTTTTATTTAGTAAAGTAATTTCAAATTAAATAATTAATTGTTTTAATTTAGAAGGAATTTTAACAGAACGTAAATTAAAACATAAGAAATTGTTATGAAGAAATAAGAATGGAACAGATTTAGTTGTAACTTTTACCGTAAAGATATATTTAATGTAGTCAATTTATGAGTGTAACGAAAAGATGCGAAATGGTTTGTGGGCGCCCTTGTCAAGCGCATTCCATTTTGATGAATGTTGTCAATAAGTGCATTCATCTCTGATCATTATCATACTTGTCAATAAATTAATCGATTTTAGAAGTCAGACAACTTCAAAAAAAATGGAAAATTGGAATGAGTAATTTTTAAAATTAAGAAGTTTAAAAAAATTAGAAATTAAAAAATTAGTGAAAAGTTAGGTTATAGAATTATAAGAAAGATTAGATGATACTCAAAATGTACTAGGAAATTAGGTTAGATTACTTGATACAACTAAATTATTACAATAGGTTAAGTTATTGGTGATAAATTGTGATCAAATTAGAGATAACATATTCGCCTTTCTACTGAGTGTAGTATCGAATAGATCAATAGTATATTTTAAAGCAAAGTGTCCTTCCAAAAAAAAAAAAAAAACATTAGAATTTACAATATTCTTAAAAATAGTTAATTATTACTTTATCATTTTGCAATAAAATCTAAGCATATGTTTATAGAAAATAAATTCTAACTTAGCATTTTTTATTTACATGAAGGATTCTCGAAGTGTCAAAAGAATTTATCCATCGGAATGGAATAACTAACGAATTCTTTGCAAAGTTAGTTATTTGCAAAAACATTCTGATTGATTGCTTTTAAGGCAGATGTTGCTATGGTATATATTTTCGATTAACCGATTTAATGGATTTTTTCTTTTTTTTTTTTTTTGAATTTTCAAAACACTAAAAGCTGTTAGAAAAGTTTTTAATAAAATGAAATGAAATATGACTCATATTTCAAATTTAATCCACAAAACATCTTTGAAAAATGTAATGAAAGAATCTTTCATGGAAATGTTGGGGACAATGTGATCAAATGTCGCAGTGCTTGGATGAAATATAGCGAATTATCTGTTGTTTATCGTTGTGATATATTGCGAGAGGTATTATTTTTCATTGTCACTGTCACTGATTTTGCGATTGCTTTAATGTTTTGAATATGACCTCGAAAATATTTAAGAAAATATTTTAGAAAAATTTCTATCCGTTATATTAATCTGTTCTGAATAAAATATTACTTTGATTTATTAAGCGATTGTTTCAATAAATTATGACTTAAATCATGATGAAAAACTTTCAATCGAAAATTTAATCAGGACAAAAGAAAAAAAAAAAATTGGAATAAAAAAGAACTTTTTAAGTTACGTAATAAATTGATTCATACAGTGCTTCTTTTTTACCACCAATAAATTAAAAGGATTTCATTATTAAATTTAAAATGAAAACATTATTAAATTTAAAGATGGAAAATTATTTTCCAAAAATTCACGTGCGATAAATTTATTAATTAGTCTTTTGTAAATGTTCATCTTTGCATTGACCTATATGCTTGGCTTACTTCTGGTAATTCATGATTTCTTTTAATTTTAATAAATGTGCTAGAATTTTGTAATGGCCTAAATTGAAATTTGGCTCTAAAGAAACTTTCAGGCCATATATTCCTTTGGCTAACACATACACACATACACACACACACATATACACAGCATAAAAAGATGGAAGGATGAAAAAATGACCACTCAGAGTGGTCACTCCCTTTTTCGATCCTTCGTTTCTTTTAATTCTCTCCTAATAGTCATTTCATCTCCAACTCTACCGATTATTTCGATAATTAATTAATTGGGAAATTATGCGAGCTAATTTCTTCTTCGAGGTAGTTCGAAATTTGTAAAGGAGGAAATACAGAGAGGGCGGCATATTCCCATAATGAATTACTATTCAGATGTAACAAAAATACAAAAAAAAGTGAAAGAAATAAAATTCAAAACTTCAAAACTTAAAAAAATTCACGATTGACATATGCAAACGCTTCTATTTTTCAAAGAAATGAGCCACATCATATCATAAATTAAATTATAATAAGGCAAAAGCATTACATTTGAACAATTCTACAATATTAATAAATGAAACTAGGCCTAAAATTTTAAGACATAAGCCTGATAGATCCCTTAGATATGATTACATTCTTTCTGGATAATAAATTTTTACAAATCAAAAAGATTCACTCCAATGTTTAACATTTTTAAGCAACAGAAAAGAATTTTGATATAAGATTTATTATTTTGATAGAAGCAAATATTAGAATATTTTTTTTTTTTTTTGTTTTTTTTTTAGCGAGTAAATCCACTAATAGAATGCAAATAAGTGAGTAAAACAATATTCAATTCATTGATTAGTACACTTTCCCATACATTTCACAGCTTAAGATACTTAACCAAAAATTGTTTGTTGTTACGACAATGACGTAGCATAAACAACAACAACAAAGCAACAACAACAACAACAACAATAACAACAGATACTATTCAGTTAAGACAAGAGTAATTGACATTATTAATCTAAATTTGGTCTTTTCTTTCTTTCATTATTAGCTAAGCTAACAAATATCATTAACAAATAACAAAAAAAAAAATAAACAAAGTAACAAATATCAGTAAAATGTTTTCTTATATTATTATTAACACATCCAAATATAATATTTATGCACACAAAATATTTTCTATTAATTATCTTTTTGTAGGACAAAAAAGTGATGAATTAATGGAATTAAAGGTTACACAAATAAGTCTAATAAATGTTAAAGCTTTAACTAATAAAATTTAAAAATTTAAATTACCAAAAATATCAGTAAATTTCCAACAATAATTGCTTATTTAAAATGTCTATCGATTGTTAATATTAAATAATAATTATTGTTTTTAGAAAGTCCTTGACAAATTGAAAAATATTAAGTGAAAAACTTAGGAATTTTAATGGGAAAATTGACGAGGAAGGAATTTTGAAAAATGTGAAAAACAAATGCATTCAATCAAAGTGAAGAGCTCATCGAGAAAAACGAACCACAATAGGGGCGGTAATGGCAGCAATAACAATAGCACTAGTAACAGTAGCAGCAGTAGAAGCAATAGTTCACCAATCAGCAAATAATAAAAAAAAGAGATAGATGTGTTAGAAAAAAAAAAAAACAAGCAAGAATAGTGTTTGCACATTCTCGAATTGTGGGGTAGGTCTCGAGAATGATAAAGCTTAACAAGGACATTCACGCCATTCTCTTTTCAATATGGCAAAATGCATGTTAATGTAAACAAAATATTGCTTCATGTAAAAAGTAATGTTAATTTATTATTCATTCTCATTTCATTTTATTCATTCCGGTATTTCCGGAATAATCATAGCAATATAGAATAACTTGAAGAGTTGTATTACACCATAAATCGCTTAGTATTTATAAACAATTGTGTTATCACTGTTTAAATCAGGGAAAAAATTAAATTAGAAAGAAAATTAAATTAAGAAAAAAAAAAATTAAAATAGAAAGAAAATTAAATTAGGAAAAAAAAATGGCTTAAGAGTGGGGAATATCTTATAATAATAACTCTACATACTTATAAGTTGTAGAAATGACAAGTTTTTTTTTGAAAAGAGTTTTTCAAAAAAAAAAAAAAACAATTTGTATATAAAAAAAAAAGTTTAATTCGATTACCTTAAGAAGAAATAAATTTTAAATTCTTAGAAAAGTTAAATTGTTGACAAAGTGACAAGAAAAGATGAATGCTAATATTCTTCCACAAGTATAAAATAAAAATTTAAATTATCTCAACATGAATTATTGAGAAGATAAAAGAATTTGTGATCAAAAAATTTATTCAATAAATCGATAGGAACCAAAAAAATAAATAAATGATTTGACAAGATTACATTATTACTTGTTGTTTAATTCTTTTCATTTTCTTTATTTTCTAGTTTATTGTTTCATTAAACTTTTTTGAGTATAAAAAAGAAAAAGAAAACATCGAAAAAATTTAAATAAACAAAAAAGTATATTTAATGCTAATAGCATTCATTCGCCAATGAGAATGCTAAATTATTGAATGAATAATTATTAAAAATATTTATTTTGTTTATTAAAATAAAAAAAATTTAAGTTAAATAAAAATTTCATTTAATAAAGCATAGTAGTAATTAAGTAAATAATGTAGTAATATCAGAGAGTAGCAATGAGCGCTAATGGCTAATTTACTTTGCAAATTGGCATATGTCACAGAGAGCGCAACACACACACGCACACACACACACACACACACACACACACACACACACACAACCTTCGATCCTTTCAATTTTACAAATTGCTGAGGAAAAAAAAGAAAGAAGATATCACACTAATAGCAGTAGTATCATTAGGATAAGCCTCAAATCATCAAGAATACCGGAGAAGAGAAACGATGTCAGAATCCGGTTCCCTTCCAGTTAGAAAGAAGATATCACACTAATAGCAGTAGTATCATTAGGATAAGCCTCAAATCATCAAGAATACCGGAGAAGAGAAACGATGTCAGAATCCGGTTCCCTTCCAGTTAGAAAGAAGATATCACACTAATAGCAGTAGTATCATTAGGATAAGCCTCAAATCATCAAGAATACCGGAGAAGAGAAACGATGTCAGAATCCGGTTCCCTTCCAGTTAATCAATAGATAAACTGTATTATTATTCTGTTGTATTGTTGTGAACAAATTTTGGAAAATCTCCTTGTTTACTTCAGTGCTTGTTTCATTAGGCATTCAAATTAAACTTCAACCGAATAATTAAACTGGAAAATAGATCGAACCAAAGATCACTGTAAGTTTCGATTGCAATGTTTACAAGTGATACGAGTGTATGTATTGTAGTTGAGAGCAATCAAACTAGACGTACACTATATTACAGGATGACGATTCATGAAACCGGATATAATGTAAACAAAAGTAAAACTAGCATATACACTTACGTGAAGAGTGACGTCTGCAAATTTACTAAACTTTTTACGGACAAAAGAGATTGTAAAATCGATTTCTGTAGAATTTCAAGAATTTTATTTGTAATCTTGATTTTTTTTCCTTGAAAATTTTCCATAGAGGTCAAAGGAAAAAGATGCCGCCGCAAAAAGGGAAGAATTGATGATAGTAGAGTCAACATAATAAGGTCATCGACTTCATACATTCGAATGACTTTTGTTATGGTAATTTTTATCGATTCTTAATAATTTCAAATCAGGTGACAGTGAAGGTGAAATGGTGACAGCAACTATCACTGTCATTGTTATGTCAAATTATGCAAATTTTACTATCTTTTTCTAAGCAGAGATAATAGATATGGTTGGATTTAACCTAAATATTAATATATTCAACAGCACATACTATTATTGTTCATGTAAATATTGCTAGGAAGTTAAGGATGTTTACTTATTGGATAAGTAATAATCACTGAAGCAAAGGAAAAAAAATGAAATTAAAAAGAAGTAAATTTTTAAGCGTTACAAACTAATTACAATTATGAATAGTCCATAATGTTTCAGACTTAGAAACGAGTTTTGATTCTAATTAAAACCAGAAATCAACTTATTATAGCTTGCATCCTCTTGATTAATTTGCAAAAACAGATATGTAGTATGATTAATCAATTTAACGTTTTGATTGGTAAATCAAAGACATGAGAATTATGGGAATAAAGAAGATTAAATAACAAAATATTGATTATTTAAAGAGAATGTGAAAGTATATTCTTTAAAATTAGTTAGTACGTGTAACGTGTATGACGTGAAGAAAGATAAGCTGTTATGTTGGTTATAAGGTTATAGGTTAAAACCCTTTTTCGGACTAAGTGAAATTAGTTTATAAAGTTGTACGATTCAATCTTTGTACATTGGAAACGGATCATGCAAGGTTATCGCATAACTATCAGTAATTTGCAAACCTGATTAGTTTCATTCTTTATATTTTTCATCAATAAGCGGAATTGTTCGTCCGCCGTCATAAATATTCGTCGGCGCAGAAGGCGTTTCATCGAAATTGGCAATGTCGCGTTGTGTTTGAGATAGTTCCGGAAGAAGACGGAATACCACGAGAGTAATGCAAATGTTGCATGGTAATAATACCTAAGTTTCAAATGAGCTTTAACAGATAAGCTATCATGTGAAGTAATCAAATAGATATCGCGGATACCTTCTTTTTTTTTTTTTTTTTTTAAATAAAATAACGATCGTAAATGAAATGATTGAGTAGGAGTGAACGATGAAAATGAGAAATGGAAAGTTTTGAAAAAATGAATCAGAATTAAATGACATATACAAAAGCTTTTAATGATTAATACGATAAATTCATAATTTGTTTATTGATTAGAATGATTGGAATATCTTATTTAGACTAATTAACACTTTATTTAAAGAAACTGATGGGTAAAAATTCCTAATTAAATTAAGAATACTCCAAACACATTGGAGAGACCTAATTTCAATACAAAACAAAAACAAAAAAAAAATTTTTTTTCATTAATTAAAAAAAAAATAAAATATTTGGAAATTTCTTTTTCTTTTTTGTTTAACAAAAAACATGTTGATTTAAAATAAATAATTAAGATTTCATTTACAATTCAAAGGAATAATTCCTTAACAGTTAAAAAAATAAATTTAGAAATAAAAATATTGAAATTTTTGGATACTAGAAGATCGTAAAAAAATATTTTTTGGAAAGCTTATTTCGTATTATGGAAAATTTTCGACGAGTCAAATGATTGTCATGCATGTCGGGTCGGAGTAAAACTAATAAACTAATTCATATTGTCAAAAACTTTAGAATAGAATTCTTCCAAATGAATAATTCAAGAGAGCCAAATCGATCTCATAACTATTAGCACTTTTTCAACATCCAAAAAAAAAAATTGCTTAAAATAAATTTCGAGAATGGAACAAAACTAATTAATTAAGGACTAAGGTATAATTAAGGTATACAGTACTGCTTGTATCACTGCTTGGAATTTAATCTTTTATTTATGAATGCATTGTTTGAAGACAAAGGGAGAAGGAGAGAGACCAAGAAAAAGAGCAGTCGAGTGATTAATTAATTAATTAATTAAATTGTCTACCTTGACATAAGCATTGATTCAACTAAACAAAAAAAAAACATCTTTTTCTAGATATAGAATATTAGTTTGTATTGGTTTCCATAGTTAACAAATTAAATTCAAGCTGTTAAAAAATTAAACTTCAAATTGTAAATGAATTAAATTTTACTCAAAACAATTAAATAAATTGCAAATATATTTCAATTACACAAATAGAAAAAAAAAAGGTCCAAAAGCACTATCTCATAATATTTATATAAACATCTGTCGATGATGCGAATTGTCGCAGAATTGACCTTAACAGGTACGTTGCTCGTCGTTACCATCAATTGTCAACCTTACTACCCTCTTTCAATGCTAAAGAAATGAAGCAAACAAGCTTTAATCGATTTTATGCTCTATCCACAATACACGTTGACAAATTTAATTGGAATTTAAATTTTATTTATTTGTTGATTAATTATTGCAAACATTGTAAACATTTTTTGTCATTTTTTTGTAATTAAATAATCGCAAAATATATTGCAATTACAAAAGAAAAAGAAAAAAAAAAAGTAAAAATACAATCACATCTCATAGATGGTGTAAACAGTTATTTTAAAATTATTAAATTGAAAGAATTCTATTACATTTAGAATTAGAAGCACAATTTTCAACTGTTTATGCTTAATTTGTTTATAATTTAAATTTTAAATCAACTTTTGTTGAATAGCTGCCTTTGACATCTATCATTGATCATCAATATTATCATAAACAAATTAATCTCATCATTTGTTGTTCTTTGATTGATTTGTTGCAATTTTCAAATTTTATTCACAATATAAACATATTAAATAGTTTTGCACCAAATTTAATAGTTTTACCAAAATTAAATTTTTGTTTCAACGGAGCTAACAAAAGTAAAATTTCTGTAATAATATATTGTCCTACTAAAATTCGAAATAATTTCCAATTGCTTTGATATATTTCCCTTGCACACAATGCCATTTGTCTTCAACAATAGTGAATTTCTAGATAAAAGTATTTGATAAATAGATGGAATCATCGTAAAACGAGGAAAAAGAAAGGAAAAAATTAAAATTGAATGATTCTTCAGAAAAAAACTTTATCCTTAACTAAGAAATATTACCTTTAACCTTCAAACTGAAATATTTGACCTTTAACCTGAGGATAAGAGAAATTTAACCTGAATATTTTACTTTTATCTTAAAGTAATAAAAATTAGAAAATTAGTGTAAGAGATAGAATTGTATTTCTCTTAACTTTCATAAAATACTTGGCAGTAATGTAAAATTAAGTTTTAAAATTTTCGATCTTAATAATCAGTAAATGACAGCAATGAGCAGAGCTTATTATTCCAAATCAATTACAATAAACAAAGATTACTAAATTAGCTCTAAATGACATCTGAGAAACTGTTTATGTAATTTTTAAATTATCAGATGGTTATCTTAACACTTACTGATTATGATTTTTTCATTATTACATTTAAAAGCAAACTGACTGATAAGAGTAAATGTTATCTAAATATTTGTCACACTTAATAAAATAAATTGTATTTGCTCAAATTTTATTCATCGATCCAGTTAAGTATATATATTATCACTAAATTTTTATAATATAAGATAAATTGAATAGTTTAATTAATTAGACATTAATATTCCAATACGGTAGGTACAGTTTCGAATACGATATTAAGGTGGGAATGATTTTTAGAATTAAAACTGTGATTAAACTATCCCTCTTCCTTCTATCTTTCTTTTTACTTTTCTTCCTTTAAATGATAAGATAAATTGATGAAATTTGAAAAAAAAAAGAAAGAAAGCTTATCTATTCGTAGATATTAACGTATTCTCCTCACTATTATTCAACGACATCATGTTATCATCAATATCAAATGAGGACATGCAATGGAATTTTAATGTTGAACTGTGAAGTGAAGGTGAAATTTTCTGCTCAAACTTCTGTTTAATGACTTCTTATCAGCATCGAGATTCAACAGATAAGCCTACTGATAAGTTTCCAAATAGTTATCATTGCTCATATTGCATAAATGTATGCATATATTATAACAAATAAAAGATATGTGACAGCTAAGTATGCTTTAATATTATTCTTTGAATTTCAATCTATTCATTGATTGCTTTAAAGCCAATCAATCAATCAATCAATAATTACATTTTTCAATTCTTTCATATTTTTTTAGATCAAAATTCAACAATTTTGCAAATGAAATGAATGAAATACATATGGAATTTTTCTCGTTGTAATAAAACGATGAAATATATTGTCGAGACACCGACACTTTCATGATCTTATCTTTTACTTCCACATACACACAGACATACACATGCATGCATGCATGCAAGTAAGTAAAGCATTATATTATGAACAATGTGCTACTCAAACAGATAAGATTAGAGTATTCTGATTAGTTGATAAATTGCTTAGCTAAAAACTTTGTCATTAATTGTTGATAGTAATTACATAGAGATAATTGCATATCACAGTTTAAAAAAATGGTTTGGTTTTTTTATTTTTATTTGAAAATATAATGTCAATAATAATTATTTTGTACAAATATCAAAATTTTTTTTGATGAAAATTTAATTTTAAACGAAAAGTCTAATTTTCATGAAAACATTCGTAAGTGAATGATAAATGAATAATATGAAAGCAATGAATTTAGAAATGATCATGTAATAACGATAGAATAACAATTTGAAAATAAAATAGTAATAATGTAGTGATAATAATAAATAAAAACGACCAATGTTTACATTTCATTAAAAAAAAAAAACTTAATTTTTATTAGAAGTTAAAAAAAAAATATCCTAATAATATAATACTTATTAGAGTTAAAGTGAAGAAAAAGTTATTTCATTTTTTTCCGGAACTTTCGAGTTTAACTGCAAATTAATTTCATTTAGTCTATTGTTAACAGATTGGTTAATTATTTTTTAACATTTTTTGAAAAAATTCCATCAGAAATTAATTTAGCTCCTTGATTATGCAAATTTTCTGATTTTCAAGTTTATTTTGATTAGTTCATCCTACTTTCATGATTCATCCAATTTCTATTGCATTACTAAGCATTGTTTTAGCATTTCGAATATTTTGATTTTAACATTTTCCGTTTTATTATGGCTTCATCATTCATATATACTACTTAAGTAATTGAAAACTTTTTAAATCATTAATAAGCATAAAATTGAAGTATTTAGCATACGAATATGATAGAACTAAATTAAAGAAAAAAAAAAAAAACGAAACATATCTAAAATTTGAAATTAACCAATTCAATGTAATGAGATGGTGTTACGGTGTTGGCCAAGAACTTATGAATGCCAGTGTCAAAAGAGGTGCTAATGATGCTAATTAGTTGAGACAGGTAAACATTTATTAACCTACCTTGCTTTCACTCATTTCCACCACCGATGACATATTTGGAATTTGTGGTACCTCATTTTTTCTCTTCAGATTTCTGTTTCGTTTGTTTCGTGTTGCACGTAAGATTGGTCGTTTTGATACTATTGTAAAATTTCTTATCACTAAAAATTATCATCGTTGGTTTTATGATAACTTCTAAATTTGAATTTTGGAACGGAATTTCATATGAAATTATTCAGTTTTAAATATCAAACGGAAAGCAGAAAAATTTTCAAAGGTTAAAATTAAAAATTAATTTTCTTACTCAATTATTTCATCTCATCTTAAAATTTATAATCTCTATTAAATTCCTACTTACTTCCACATGCGGTAAATAATTACTTCCGTTAATGACGTGTTACCAGAAGACTTGAGCCTGATACGTCGGTTAACTCAAATCAGTAACAAATATTGTAGTAAGATTTTAAATTGAAATTAGCCAGAATTAGCAGTAGGAATGACAGCTAAATCTCTGCAAAAGTAAAATTAAAAGATAAATTTGTGAAATTTAAGAATAGCATAATTTTAAATTTCTGAAATGCTAGTTTGTTAGTAAACTGAACGGAAATTTAAGCATTTCCGTCAATTTACAACTTTGAAACGCACAGAAACGAAAGAGCAATGATTGTTGCATTTGAACGTGAACGAATTGTATTAGAATTAAGAATAAAATTTCAAATAAACAGGCTATGCTGTAAGATTACAACGTGTGATAAACAAAAGTTCGAAATTTTGAAAATGAAACACAAAAATAGGTAAGAAATTATTTCGGAAATCAATAATTTAAATAAATATTTTTACAAAAATTAAACCCACCGTTTTATAAACAAATATGTTAGTAATATTTGCAGCAAAGAATGAGAAAATATCAAATACTGATGAGATTCAGGATCCAGAATTTTCTATGACTTTACAGGATGAGCATAACGAACTTATCCTGTAAAGCGGGAATCAGAATAAAAAAGCATTTGTTGTCTCTAGAAAATTGCGGTTGATCTAATTGGTGTAAGATTTATAGGTGGAAATAAAAAGGGGACATTAATTTGAAAAAAAACAAACAATCTCATTGGAAATAAACAAATAATAAAGTCTGGGATGTTAGATTATTTCACAGAATTCAATTCATATTTAAAATTCAATAAACAACGTTTGAATTAAATGAAATCGTAAAGTGTATACACTGCTAATAATAAAAATGTATTATTGAGCTTAACTTATTCTATTTCAAAGATTTCAAATGTAAGAATAAACAAATAGCCAATAGCCAATGGTGGACAAAGGCTAGCAAAATAAACAGTTGTTAGTAGGATAAGTGGAATTCGCTGCATTATAATTTAAAACTATTAGTACAATTAAATTTTAATCATTAATCAGTGAAAGTAATTTAATTTGAATAAAACTTTTTGCATCAATTCTAAGTTTTCTTCGATATATTTTTGCTAGAAGTAAATAATTAATATATTTTTGACTAAATAAGCTGTAATTTTTATTTGTACGAATTTGAAAATTAATTTTAAAATTAAAATGCTCTCATTGACATCCATTAAAGTGCTAAAACACTTTAACAGTTACTCAATAGTTTTTTAATCTAATAATTCCTTCGAAAGCACATTAATTTTTAATTGCCAAAATTTTAAATATTTCATTGATTTAAAATTTTATTTTTTAGCACTAAAATTTGCTGGCAAGTTATAAATTTTTCAGTACATTTAGTTAAATTAATTAATTAGACAAGTGGTTGATTTGTTAACGATTTGATTTGATACTTTTAAAATTATTGCGAAGGTCAAAAGTTATTGCATTAATTGGTGACATATATTTTCAATTATATCTCGAATTTTTTTTTTTTTTTTTCATTTATTTACTCTTACTTTCAGCTTTATTTCAAGTAATTTAACTTAATGTACTGAAAACTTTTCAATTTTAAATTATAATATTAGATTGTATTTATTTTTTAATGTAGGCTCATTCCTTTCTATTTGATGAAAAATTTTTATAATTTTAAAATGTTTAAAAATTTACACAATTGGAAATATTCATATAATTGAAAATAAAAAGTTATAAATGCAAAATAAATTTAAAACTGAGAAGAACATTTTAAATCTTTTCAATCCTTTCAAGATCTGTGATAACATTTAACATTTGATAACCATATTATTTGTACAGAACTTTTAAAACTTAAACTATTAAATTTCCAGTTCGACTTTCAACACTTTTTTTTTTGCACCTTGGCCAATGGTTTATACGGCTAACTTTAAAAGTAATAATTAGAAAATATTATAAAAGATTTTATGTATATTATTTGCATAGCTCTGAAAGTAAGTACTGCAACATTTAATAGTCTAGTAAAATTAGTTAGGCATCATAACGCTTGGCTTTTATTTGGCTCACTAAGGCTGAATATAAAGTTAATTATTGGAAAAAAGCCTATTACTACGAGATATTTCTGGATATTATTCAAAAAATGCCATAATTTCTGTGAGGTCTAAGTCATTTTAATTTTTTCAAAGGTTAATTAGCAAATAGATAAAAAGAAATATTCGAATGCCTTTTTTTTCTTTTTCTTGAAAGCAAATGCTTTTCCGTATCCGGCAGATTCTGGAAAGATTCTATCAATTGTGACTTTTTTAAGTGCTACTGTTTATAGCAAATAATTCAATATAAAATGTTGAATTATTCATTTGATAATTAAATTAAAATTTCAGCGTTCATTGAAATTTCCCAGTGCCAATTCCAACTTTTCAGTATTTTTGGCATTTATCACATGAAACATTTACTATAATGCATTGATTAAAAGAATCTGAGTAATTACAACGGCAAAATTAGTTCTAAAATTTAAACAATTTGAAATTTTCGACTTATTTCATAGAAATTGAATTTCAATGATAATTGAAATTTGAATTTGTATCAGAAGAGTTTCAAAGAAGTCACAAATAACGTCAGAAGTTAGTAAATTATGTTCAGTTAATAATAAATCTAGTATTTGTGAGGGAGAGAGAGAGAGGAGGGAGAGAGAAGGGAGAGAGGAGAGAGAGAGGGAGGATGGATAAGTAAAAAGAATAGCCATAATTGAGATGAGGAAATGATATAAGAAAGGTAGAACTATTAATTGTGTAAGGGATTGGTGACAGTCTTCAGTCAACACATACAAATTTGGGTTACGGCTATTTATCATAAGTTCATATCACTATAAGATTCATATCACTATGAGATATCACTCTTCTTATTCTTTTTCTATCTTTTCTTATCAGCAAAAGGCTATGTTTCATACTTTGCTGATAATGTACTATCATTAGTTATTTATTTGTTAACATTAATCATTTCCTTATGAGTTATTTCTAAATTTTTTGCTTACTATAAGTTAATCTCTTGATCAGTCATATCATTCACATTATATTGATTAGCTCATATTACTTCTTTACTTTCAGATTGATAAAGTTATATTTATATAACACTTGGAATTGCTTTATTGATGAGAATTATAGTTATCGGTGCTGCACCGACAGGTCTTGGTGTAGCTTATCGTCTTTATCAATTGCAAAACAATAACATTGATATTGCTAAAAATGTCGAATTAATTGTTTTGGAGAAGGTTGGTGATATGAGAGAAATATTCTTGACATCTCAGGTGATATGAGAGAAATATTCTTGACATCCCAGGTGATATGAGAGAAATATTCTTGACATCTCAGGTGATATGAGAGAAATATTCTTGACATCTCAGGTAACATGAGAGAAATATTCTTGACATCTCAGATGACATGAGAGAAATATTCTTGACATCTCAGATGACATGAGAGAAATATTCTTGACATCTCAGGTGATATGAGAGAAATATTCTTGACATCTCAGGTGATATGAGAGAAATATTCTTGACATCCCAGGTGATATGAGAGAAATATTCTTGACATCTCAGGTAATATGAGAGAAATATTCTTGACATCTCAGGTAACATGAGAGAAATATTCTTGACATCCCAGGTGATATGAGAGAAATATTCTTGACATCTCAGGTGATATGAGAGAAATATTCTTGACATCTCAGATGACATGAGAGAAATATTCTTGACATCCCAGGTGATATGAGAGAAATATTCTTGACATCTCAGGTAATATGAGAGAAATATTCTTGACATCTCAGGTAACATGAGAGAAATATTCTTGACATCTCAGATGACATGAGAGAAATATTCTTGACATCTCAGGTGATATGAGAGAAATATTCTTGACATCTCAGGTAATATGAGAGAAATATTCTTGACATCTCAGGTAACATGAGAGAAATATTCTTGACATCTCAGATGACATGAGAGAAATATTCTTGACATCTCAGGTGATATGAGAGAAATATTCTTGACATCTCAGGTAATATGAGAGAAATATTCTTGACATCTCAGGTAACATGAGAGAAATATTCTTGACATCTCAGATGACATGAGAGAAATATTCTTGACATCTCAGGTGATATGAGAGAAATATTCTTGACATCTCAGGTAATATGAGAGAAATATTCTTGACATCTCAGGTAACATGAGAGAAATATTCTTGACATCTCAGATGACATGAGAGAAATATTCTTGACATCTCAGATGACATGAGAGAAATATTCTTGACATCTCAGGTGATATGAGAGAAATATTCTTGACATCCCAGGTAATATGAGAGAAATATTCTTGACATCTCAGGTAACATGAGAGAAATATTCTTGACATCTCAGATGACATGAGAGAAATATTCTTGACATCTCAGGTGATATGAGAGAAATATTCTTGACATCTCAGGTGACATGAGAGAAATATTCTTGACATCTCAGATGACATGAGAGAAATATTCTTGACATCTCAGATGACATGAGAGAAATATTCTTGACATCTCAGGTGATATGAGAGAAATATTCTTGACATCTCAGGTGATATGAGAGAAATATTCTTGACATCTCAGGTGACATGAGAGAAATATTCTTGACATCTCAGGTGGCATGAGAGAAATATTCTTGACATCCCAGGTGATATGAGAGAAATATTCTTGACATCTCAGGTGATATGAGAGAAATATTCTTGACATCTCAGATGACATGAGAGAAATATTCTTGACATCCCAGGTGATATGAGAGAAATATTCTTGACATCTCAGGTGACATGAGAGAAATATTCTTGACATCTCAGGTGATATGAGAGAAATATTCTTGACATCTCAGGTGATATGAGAGAAATATTCTTGACATCTCAGGTGACATGAGAGAAATATTCTTGACATCTCAGGTGATATGAGAGAAATATTCTTGACATCTCAGGTGATATGAGAGAAATATTCTTGACATCTCAGGTGACATGAGAGAAATATTCTTGACTCTCAGGTGATATGAGAGAAATATTCTTGACATCTCAGGTGACATGAGAGAAATATTCTTGACATCTCAGGTAATATGAGAGAAATATTCTTGACATCTCAGGTGACATGAGAGAAATATTCTTGACTCTCAGGTGATATGAGAGAAATATTCTTGACATCTCAGGTGACATGAGAGAAATATTCTTGACATCTCAGGTAATATGAGAGAAATATTCTTGACATCTCAGGTGACATGAGAGAAATATTCTTGACATCTCAGGTGATATGAGAGAAATATTCTTGACATCTCAGGTGACATGAGAGAAATATTCTTGACATCTCAGGTAATATGAGAGAAATATTCTTGACATCTCAGGTAACATGAGAGAAATATTCTTGACATCTCAGGTGATATGAGAGAAATATTCTTGACATCTCAGGTGATATGAGAGAAATATTCTTGACATCTCAGGTGATATGAGAGAAATATTCTTGACATCTCAGGTGATATGAGAGAAATATTCTTGACATCTCAGGTGACATGAGAGAAATATTCTTGACATCTCAGGTGATATGAGAGAAATATTCTTGACATCTCAGGTGATATGAGAGAAATATTCTTGACATCTCAGGTGATATGAGAGAAATATTCTTGACATCTCAGGTGATATGAGAGAAATATTCTTGACATCTCAGGTGATATGAGAGAAATATTCTTGACATCTCAGGTAATATGAGAGAAATATTCTTGACATCTCAGGTAACATGAGAGAAATATTCTTGACATCTCAGGTGATATGAGAGAAATATTCTTGACATCTCAGGTGACATGAGAGAAATATTCTTGACATCTCAGGTGACATGAGAGAAATATTCTTGACATCTCAGGTGACATGAGAGAAATATTCTTGACATCTCAGGTGATATGAGAGAAATATTCTTGACATCTCAGGTGACATGAGAGAAATATTCTTGACATCTCAGGTGGCATGAGAGAAATATTCTTGTCAACATCTCAGGTCACAAACATTTCTACATAGTGATATAATGCAGCACAGAGCAAGGAGAATATTTAATAAAATAATAAAAATATAACGAAAAAAAGAATAAAACGAAAAACTAAATAAATTATTTTTTAATTTGATTAAATTTATTTTTCAAATTTTGATTTGATTGCAATAATTTTATAAAGTTTGCATCTTTTCACAAAATGTTGAATGTAGGAATTATCACCTGGTGGATTAAGTCGAACAGTTATGGATGAAAATGGATTTTTCTGGGATATGGGAGGACATGTCACTTTTGATCATAATTTACCTTATTACAAGGAAGCAATATGTTGGGCCATAAATGAATGGAATATTTTAACAAGAAGCTGTCAGGTTTTGTCCATTTTCTGAATATAATAAAAATTTATTTAAAAATTTTATCATCATTTTTAATGATTTCATTTGTTGATTTATTTCATAGTAAATTTGTCCGGAATACAGGGAAGATGATGAAATGATGTTTATCAGATCAAAAATTGATACCATGATATGATATGATATGATAACATTATCATTTTACACTTTTATATTCTTATAGGTTGATATAAGTTATATGTTCAACGAGAAAGGCTTGCATCTTGTACCGTATCCGGTGCAGTATGCAGTACCAATGTTTCCAGCAAGCATTAAAGCGAAATGCTTGGAAGACCTGCGAGATCGGCGTAGAAAATCAGCGGCAAGTAGATATTCAGTGGTTGTCAAATTTGACAAAATTTAAAATTCTCTGTCTAATCACTTCACTTCACTGATGACTTTCATTTGAAATTTCAAATTGATAAAATTGTGATATATTTCCTTTTTCTTGAATCGTTCAATAGAATGCATTTTTGTGTTGACAATATGAATTCACAATTTAAATTCAAATGACCAACCACTTCCCAAAGGAGACGTTTCCGTTGTTAGTCATTGCTTATATATAAGTTTACATCGTTGAAATTTTAAAATCGAACTAAACAGAATCAAAAGTTTGAGACTAATATTATTGCAATAAATAGCGGTGAATTTATCAAAAATGTGTAAAATTTATCTACAAAAGGCAAACACTTCATTTTATTGATTTCATAAATGAATGTTTTTTTTTTTTTTTTTTTTAAGAAAGAATTCCGCCAAAAAATTTTAATGATTGGATCGACGAGCATTTCGGGCCAACACTAAGCAATTACTTCTTCAAACAGTATACTCGAAAGGTTTGTCCATAAGTTTATCGATCCATCGACATTCCCTGATCATCAATAAATTCCGTTTGAAGAATCAGTTGAAAGTAATAGATGGAAGGTGCAACTGGCACAAATTCTATCCAAGGTTAACTGATTTAAAATTAAAGGTTTGGACTGTAAGACCGGATCAGATGAATCCGGTATGGATTGGAACTCGAGTTGCTATGATACCTTATGAAAAATTGGAGGAATTTTGTGCCATGAATGAAGAAGATTTAAAGGTATCAGTATGTCATAAAGTGTTCAGTTTTCAAGTAGATTGAGACTTTTTCAAGTTATAATCATTACATGAACGAAACTTTAAGGCCAAATAATTGATAATGATAATAGGCTACTGAGCCAGAATGATACATTAAATTATTTCCTTAATTTCATCAAATACTCATTAAATTAATTTATCAAAAATGCCTATCCTTTTTTCCGTTAATAATTTCTTTCATGCAAAAGGCATTGTCCAAAATATTATACAAATTTCAGGAAATTGACCTTGGCTGGGGTCCAAATGCCAGATTTATGTTTCCGAAACGCTATGGCACAGGGTCAATTTGGAAATCAATGACTAACAAATTACCATCTCAGTGGTTTCATTTTGGATGCAAGTTAAGCTTCCCATCTTCTTTCTAACTTAGCTATTAATCAATAGAATTTAACTGATAGCTTTTATGATGAGTGATAAGTGTAGCAAGGTTTATTCAAGAATTTACTCATTACTCATTCATACTTGAACGGAAAACCGAAAATGTATTTATTGACATTACATATGATTGTAGTATACGAAATTTGGATTTAAGCTTAAACGATTTCCGGAAACTTTTTTAAAGTTGAGAAGAGTTTTCCTTCATGTAAACAAGTGTAGTTTAATATGTTGCAACGATGAATGATTTTATTTTAGGTTATTAACATTGATGCCAAAAGAAAAACAATTATGTATGAAAATGAACGATATGGAAAGGTAAATCTCAACTATGATATACTTATCAATACAGGACCTATTGATCAACTAATCAAATACACTAAATTATGTCAGCAAATTGATTTAAAATACAATAAGGTAAGAATTAATTAACTCTTTTTGACGTATTTTTCTATTGAACAAAGAGTATTATAGCATTTCAATGCATTTTTCAGGTATTTGTGATAGGTGTTGGCTTAATAAAACCAATGAGTCGAGTTGCAGAACAATTTACTTGGCTTTATTTTCCGGAAAATACCGTTCCGTTCTATCGTGTTACTTTCTTATCACGTTATGGTGAGATGACCCCAGATAATGATAAGTATTGGTCAGTACTATGTGAATGTGCCTATGATATCAATGATAACAGTGTTAGCAATTCATATTCTATTTTCTTCATTTATTTATAAAATCCAAAATTTGACGATTATTATTGAAAGAAATATTTTAATCATTGATTTGCTAATGTAATTTCTAAAGCACTAATCTAAGTCGTTTATTTTATTACTTAATCAGTCACTTCTATTATTAAGTTTATATTTTTGAAATCAAATTTTAAGAAATTTATTAAATTTTGATAAATTAACGATTTGGATAAGTTGATTTTTTTAAAATATTTTTTAAATATTTTTTTTTTAAAAAATAAACTATCAAATTTATTACCAAATTTATTACAAATACAGTAGTTTGTTAAGTTTAAAGGTTAAAAATATTTTTGCAGATTAGTGAAGAAGAAATAAAAGAAAAAACAATTAAATGTCTGATACGGAAATCAATCATTTTACGTGAACAGATTGTTAGTCTGTTTTCAACATTGCTACCATATGGATATCCTATACCCACTGTGAATGTTAGTAAGTTCACGTTCACGTTTACGTTTAGGAGTTTTAATTTAATCATTTATGTGTTTTACTTTATACGTATACACGTTTCATGTTAGTGAAGTTGAAATTAGTACGATTTTACTTTTGTGATACGTGCATGTCTTGCGTGAATTGAAAGTGATCATTCTTATTCTTAATTTAAAAAATTTTTATCTCGATATGAAGATATGAAGAATGTTTCAGAGAGATAATGAATTAACCCGTGCTCATCAAATTCTTGAAAAGCATGAAATATATTCGAGAGGTCGATTTGGTGGTTGGAAATATGAGGTATCAAATCAGGATCATTGCTTTATGCAAGGCAAAGAAATTATCGACAGACTGTTATTGGGTGAACCAGAAATAATTTACAAAAATGGATTATCAGCATCTCAAGAATGAAATAAATCTCATTTACTTTATCAGGGTATTATCATGGTGATAGTTTATCAATAATCACATTGCAGCGAAATTTTAATCTTTGTTTTCTTAATAATACTACCAAAATTTTCTATGTAAATTCATTTTTATATATTTTCAATCTTTCTTATAGTTTTCTTTTTGTGTTCATAAAAAAATTAGTAAAGAAGATACTATGCAAATAATTTTGAGGTAAAATTGTGATTTTTAGTCGTATCGTTGTTTAAATTTAAAAAGTTTTAGCAGTTAAAAGGAAAGAACAAAAAATGCATGCAAAATAATCAAAAAAGTTGAAAATATCGGTTTTTTTTAATGAAGTTATATTTTTATATAGAATTAGCATTAAATGGAAGTAAAATTTAACATTATTAGAACTTATTTCCTAGTTTAACATACAAAAAATCTTACAAATTGTAGTATTTTCAAAAAATTCAAAATTTAAATTTTTTTCAAAATTTTAATTTTAATTGTAAAAATGAATTGTGGCCATGACCAATTAAGTATCAAAAAAATTATAACACAAATGAAATTCATCCAATTTTGTTGTTACCAATAAATAATGATAATAAAATAATCGATGAGAATAAACCTGTATAATCAATATATTCGAATTAGTAATCAATATATCATTTGAACGAGTACAGTATGAACTAATTAATATTTCCTCTTTAATATATAAATATTAAATGTGATGATATATACTTTGGATTAAGTAAATCAATTATATCAATGTATTGAATGAATCAATGTAGCAAAATCGATAATCAATACATCAATTTATGCATTGTATTAATTTCAAATATTAAATGTTAAAAAAAATTGTAACACAAATGATGAATCATTTATTCTCGACAATTATGCTTTTTCGTTTCTTTTTTGAACAGCTCAGCATTGATATGCAATCATTGAAGTAAAATAAATATTCTTAAACGGAAAAGAAAGAATTAATCAAATTTAAAAAAAAAAAAAATTCCACATCTTTTATATATTTTAATTAATTTTATTGCTATCGTTTGGTAGTATAAAACAGTAGCATTTGATATGATTTATTAACAACCAATTAATTAATTAATTAATTAACTAATTCAAATTTTTTTGCTATCTAAATAAAATGTTTGTATCATTTCTTTTTCTTTTTTTTATTCGTAATCATAATCAAAATTTGAAATTATTGTATTTAAAATTCAAATATTACATACACATCTATAAAGAGAGAGAGGAAAGAGTGAGAAAGAGAAAGGTAAGAGGGAGGGAGAGAAGAAAGGAAATGAAAGCATAGGAAAACGTAAAAAAAAAAAGAATTATTAAGTATTATCAATAATATTTGCTTAATGATTAAATAATTCTTCATGATTTTGCATAATTTCAGCATTTCCTGGTTGATTAATAAATTGAATTCCATTTTGATGTCTGTTATGATGAAAATATTCAATTCTTTCTCTATTCATTAAATTTTGTTGCATTCGTATAGCCTAAAAATAATTCTTTCAAAAATTATCTTTTTCTCCCATCCTTTTATTTTCTTTTTTTTTTTTTTTTATTCTTCTAACAAATTATTAAAAAAAAAAAATTATTTGAAATATTTTATTACTCGAAATATAATCATAAAATGTTTTTTTTTTTAATAAAATTAAAAAGTTTCCAGATATATATGTATGTTATGATCATTAAACATAAATGTTTAAAACATATCACTGATAATTGATAACAAATATGCTACCATGTATAATCGTTGATAACATATTCGTTAGTTGATTAAATGGTAATGAAAATTATCTTTTTTTTGGTTCCTAGATTTTTTTTATCTTTCTTTTAAAGTATAATTTATATTATTTAATTATAATTAGTATTTTCTATAATATTTTTATTAATTCATATATTTTTTAAACAAACAATTTTGCATTATTAAATTATTTACCTGTCTTTTGATAATTAATTAATTAATTACCTGCTCTTCAATAATAATATAATGTTGATAATAAATTAATTGTGCAACAATAATTGCAAGTAGTAAAGCATAAACATTAGCAATTAGTAATGCACTAGCCCAAATGCATCGTTTCCATACTTCCATTTCAAGCAAATTATCAGAAATTTGTTGCACATCAATTATAACATCAATAAGCCAATATAAAATATACGAGGACTAAAATTTAATTTAAACAAATTTCCTTCTCTTTTCGTTTATTTTTAGTTTTTTTTCCTCTTTTTTCAAATTATAAAATTTGGCTCTTTTTTCCTTCCGCCTCATTATCACTTTTTTAAATTTCTACCATTATTCAATCTTTCACAATTCTTTTTTGACGTGATGTGACTTCTCGTTCCTCAAAAATTTTGCTATCGCTTTACTATCTCTATTTATTATCATTATTAATTATTATTGTCTATTGTTATTGCTATTTATTATCATTATTTGTATTATTGTTATTGTTGTTATTATTTGTTTTATCACTTATAATTTAGCAGGCTTTACTATAGAATCTCAGTCTGACTGTTGAATAATTTATTAATCATGCCTATAACATACTATTTTTCTTAAATTTCGATCTACAAAAAAAGAGCAAATTCATCTGAAATCCATCAGTGCTTATTAATAATAATAATAGTAATAATAATAATAATAATAATAATAATAATAATAATAATAATAATAATAATAATAATAATAAATATTTCCTTAATTAATGACTAACATTTTTCGTTTTAAACATGCTTAAACCATATTTAATACTTAATTTTAATTTAAACTTACAATAGTAAATGCTATTGGTAAAGCAAGCATAAAGCTTGGAAATAGTGTTCGCATTGCATAAGTTGGAAAAAGCCATTCTAAATCAGCATGAATTAATGCAAAAAGCGCCGATAATGGCGCAAAACCATATAGCAATAATTCTGATAGACCCCAAATTAACTGCAATCATTTTTTTTTTCGAAAAAAAAAAATAATTAAATTTGATTAAATGAAAAAAAGTTTAATAAATTCTTGATATTTATTACTTTAAACGATAACCAATTTAATTAATTAAACAAAAAAAAGAGAAGTATTTCATTTTTTTATTCACTCAACGATATACATTGCATTTAAGACTTAATAATGACTAAATAATGTTTTAACTAAATTAGTTTGATTAAAATTATTTTGAATTTAAGATTATTTGCCTATTCCATTATTAGCTAAATTAAAATGTGAATAATGTATTTATCAGATATCATCAAATTAATTGCAAAAAAAAGGAAAAAAATGTAGTGTAATGAAAAATTTTAAGTTAAAAAATTTATTTTTTGCAAATGCTATCTTTATTTTCTGCTTTTTATCAGATAATGAATTGTCCTTAGAAATATTAAATTTTAAATTTGTTCTATAATTCTATTATAAACATATTCATATTTTACCTGTACTGTTATACACAGGTAAAAATTGAAAAGGTTATACGAATAAGCATTAATTTTTTTATGCTAATTAAAATTTTAATAAATTACTCCAGTAGTTTGTTCTTCATACAATCGACATGAAATGCATTGATCTATGATCATCAATTGATTGATATGATCGTATAATCGTTTAATTCCTATCATCGAATATAAAATAAAGATAGCATAACCAGCCGTCTACAATGTTTGAAAAGAGGATACTGAAATGGAAAAAAAAATTGAAATTTAATAAAATTTTGAAAAACATTTTTCCATTCCATTTTACCGTCTTTTCCTCAAAATAAATAAATAAATAAATAATCACACAAATTTATTATTCCTTTAACAAAAAAAAGAGAGAAAAGCCTGAAAAAATTAAATTTAAGAAAATCAAAAAAAAAAAAAAGAAAAAGGAAGAAACCTTAAGATAAGCCTTATAACAGAAATAACTTGGCTCGTTTATATCATTTTCATCCTCTGATGCTTCTCGATTCATCGTTACGCTGAATTAATTCTCTGCTAAGTCGATAATAATTTTCTTTGTTTTTTTCTAATTTTTAAAATTCAAAAAAAAGAAATATTTTGAATATATTTAAAAAATTTTTTTGTCTTAGAACTTTTAAAAAGTTTGTTGCAAAAAAAAAAAAAAGTGAAAAATTCCGCTAGTAATTACCATTTAATAGGATATAATAGGTGTCAAAAAATTTTTTTATGACAAAAAATTTTTATGCAGATAATTTTTAATTAAATTAATAATATCTAATTATTAATTTCACATCAGGAATTTGGAAATTTTACCACTTGACAAAAATATGAGTAATAACTAATATAAAATTTGGAAACCGTAAGTTAGCTAACGGGAGGGGAAATAGTTTGAAAATAAGAAAATCGAACTTTTTAAATCAACCGAACAAAATTATTTCAAATGTTAGGTATGAAATGATTCCAAAATAATGTTTTTCAAATTTTAATTTTATTTTTATTATTAACTATTGTGGTAAATATTTAAATTTGAACTGATAATCAGCTAATATTCAAATACTCAATTAGCATTTCAATTCTTGGCACTAAAAAAAAAAAAACACTTGTTATGATGTTATCAATTAATAGTGACATTTTTTTTAAAATTAAATTGAATGCAACATAAAAATTAGCTTAAGCTAAATTTAATTTAATATTATTTCTTTTGCTTTATATAATTTAATGCGAATTAATTTTGGTATAACTTAATTCAGTTAATTCAGTTCAGTATGTCTGAATATTAGATCTATTTTAATTGATTTCAATTTATTTCAATTTGACAAGATTTGTTCAATTTATTTTATTTTGTTTCGTCTAAATAAATTTCAACTCATTTTATGTTTAAATGAAAATATTATAATCACAAAAATAATAGATTCGTTTGAAAAAGTAAAATAGTATGATAATAAAGTTTCATTTAAAAATGGATAAGGATCGAATATTTAATTTTATGAGACAAAAGTAAGTGATTTGTTATTTTTAAATGATTTGACTAAAATGAATGATTTGTTCCTTTTGGTTAATTAATTTATATAAGAATTCATTTCAACACATTTTAATTAAATTAATTAATAATAAAATTTATTTTGTATTGGAAGATAGCTATTTTGTACTAATAAAATGTGTTGTTTGACAACTTTTTGTCATAAATTTATCCGTTATATAATTTTGATTATGAAGGAATTTAAAATTTTTCAATTTACGATTTCAAAATTTTTAAAAAATATTGCATGCAAAATGATTTGAATTCATCACATAATCCTTAACAATTGCTAATTGATTGCTAACATTTATTTTTTAAATAATTAAAGTTTCAACATAACATATTGCTTAATTAATTATTTACTATTTCATGCATTATTATTTTCCACTTTAATTCAAAACATTTCAGTGAATAAATCAGATCACAATATCAATGACAAGGTAAACATCTATCTAAAACATTGGCTTTAAATGAAATTTTTAAAGCATTTAAATGAATTTCTTTAAATGAAATTCTTTTTTCGATATACGAAATGAAATTTTTAAAAAATGAATTTGTAACAAATGCAAATTTGAAATTTCAACTTAACATATCGCTTAATTAATCACTTAATTGTTAGTTGATAAAAGAAAAAAAAAAAATCATGTTGAATTTCTTTAAAGAGAAATTCATTTCGTATATCGAAAAAAGAATAAATTTTCTAATGATTATAATGCCTTGTTTTTTTTTTTTCATTTGAAGAAAAAAAAACAATTTGGAATTAATTTAAAATTGGAATTAAAATATTTAATTTAATATTTATTTAATTTATCTATTTATCATCAACTTAATTTATCATATATATTATATATATTCAAAAAAATATTTAATTTATCATCAATTTATCATCATTGTAGGCATAGTTGAATATTTGTTTAAAAAATATCCCTAAGATCTTCTTCTGTAGTTAGTTCATTCTTTTCATTAACTAAATATTTCTAATAAACATAATTGATAATCAATAATTGATAAACTTTAATTAATAAACGATAAGGGAAATTTGATACAAAACATTAACATAAATTAAATATAGAAATAATCCATTCATTATTTTCAGCAAACTTATAAATCATTCATCTTAGATCATTCGGACTCTGGAAAAATTGATTGAAAATTGTTCCAAAGAATAGAAAAAAACTTTGAAATTATTATCAAACTTTAAATTATCAAACTTTTATTACTTTTATTATCAAACTTATTGTCAAATATTATCAAATTATCAACTATTATCAATTATTATCAAAAATTATTACCAAATTATCAAACTTTTATTACTTTTTATATAATTCATTTATGCATGATATAATACATTGATAAAATCCACGGTAAAGCACTCTCAATCTCTGTTTCAACTGTAATCACATACTAATTTGATATTTTCTCACTCTCTAACATTACGCTTTCTCAAAAGTTCCTACACACGTCTCGCGTCTCCTCAAATTACACGTTCACTCTATTCATGATTCATTTTAAATTGTTGTCGCAAATTTTTTCATGTTTTATGAAATTAAAAAAAAAAATTCACAAAATTTTTCGATTATAATGTTTTAGGTTTTATTTTTTGGTCAAAAATATCTAACATTTATTTTTAGTTTCTCTTTTATTTTTTATGAAATTTTCTTGAATATCTTAGAAAATGAAATTGATTGAAATTTCATTTAATTTTAGCAGAAATTCAAAATGCTTAATGAAAGAATCAATCCAGAAAAATGTTTGATAACTAACTTTAAAATTAATTTTTTTGTTTTTTTGCAACAAGAAATGTTTAATTCGTTCCAGATATGGTTTGTGTATTAATATGAATGTAGCATCCACTTCTACATAATTCCGAAATTTTATGGCAGCTCATCGAAAATTCACTTTTGAAAATCCAGAAGATAGCTACTGGAATTCTAATGATTTCACTGATTCCCCATTTGATAACTTATCGACTGCGAATGCGGTAATTAATTACTTAATTAACTAATATTTTCATTAACATAATTAAATTGAATAATTTTCAAGTAAACCATTTCACTAATTGAAAGTGAGGAAAAAAATTCTACATTAATATTTATTTTGTTTAATTTGTCAATGTTTATTTTGTTCTTATATCATCTGTAATTTCAATGAAATATTTTTCATTCATATAGTATTATTTGTAATACTGTTAACAACTATTGATAGAATTATAATAGCATCTTTGTTTTTTTTGTTTTTTTTTTTTTTTTCGATTTAATATTAAAATGTGCGATTAATTATATATTGCAAAATTTTTATTAATTCAACTTTTTGATAGGCTGCTGCTCGAGCAGCTGTAGATGATTTATTCGAGTGTAAATTTCGTTTTGATAGCGATGATGGATGGTCGAATGCTGGAAGTGAATCACCATCGATTGGAGAAATCCAAACCAAGCAAAATTTAAGGTTTAGATTCCATTTTATATGGATAAAATTTTGAAATAATTATGTCATCTTGTAATTACTTCTGTTCAAATTATAGAATCTAAAAATTTCACCTCACCATTCATGACTTCTTAAATTTACAATCAAATGCTCGAGAGGATGATTTTTTATGCAGAAAATCTCTTTTCTTAATGCTTTTTAAGTTTGGAAATCTCAAATTTATAATTCTAGAAATGGAAGTACCGATGCACTGAAAACAGTCCTTGAAACTTCGAGACCAGGTCGTTCACTCGTACAGTTTAATCAGGTAAACATTTAAAATCTTTATTTTTCCTATTATTTATACCATTAGATCAACCAATAGTTAATAGCTATTTGGTTGTAAAATACTGCTATGTAATTCCTTGCATTCATATTGAAAAGAGTAACTCATTGCGTATATTTTTATTTAGATTTAAGATTAAAGGTATATTTTTAGGATCAAATATTTGGTCAGAAAACTCCTTTAAAATATTGTCCTGTTTCCTGTGATTATGCTTCTTCATTCATTTCTGATGGTAGTGCTGAATCATTTTCGAGTAATGCAACTACACAGTTGGACTACTCTAGACTGAAAAGTGAACACAGGAAATTGCAAAAGCATTTGGAGGTTGTTTATTTTCAATTTATTATTTCTTCATAGATTTAATTTTTAGTTTTTTGTTTTCAATTTTTTCATAGATTTCATTTTAATGTTTTGATATTTTTCATTTAAGATATGATTTAATGGTTAGCATTATGAGCTCATCTTTTGAGATTTCCTTTATTACGATATATATAAGATCGTTTTTATTGAGTTCTTTACATGACTTTTTTTTTGTTTTACCATTTCATAATCATCTGTGACGTTATCTTACATCATTTATAAATGTATTCCAAATAATATTCTCTAATGATTTATTTAATTTTCCAGATAGTTGTTTAAAGCTTGCTTTTTTTAGCAAGTAAGATTAGAACGTTATCGTGCAGCTGATCCTGAACATACAATTCGAAGATTGCTACGAAATGATTCGGTTTCATTAGACTTGTATCGAAGTAAGAAAGAGAAGTTAGATTTATTGGAAGCTGCTTTGGAATCCTATGATGGAAATGTCATCATTGCTGTAAGTATTTGAATTTAATTTCTCTTGTTAAACAAAAATCATATTTATTTGCATATTTCATCTCCATTATTGCATGTGAGGAAATTTAGGTGTTACTACTCTCCACCTACAATTCTTCATCATATCATTTCAATTTATTGTCGTTTTTTGTTTCTTTATTTATCCAGAGTTTCAGCTTTGATTGGTAAGATAAATTTTTAGGATTGCACATTTTATAAACTGATACTTATAGCTTGCTCATTTTTGAATTATTTCTCGATGTTCATTTACTTTTTAAATTTGTGTATTTGTTAAAATTAAAGTGTTTATTCATTTTAAAATATCAATTTATATATTTCTTTCAGGCTAATATCAAAAAGATTTGTTTTTAGATCTTTTTGTAAATTTGACAACCTGTTTAGCTTATGGCCATTGTTGTATACTTGTGATAAATCGCTGCATGCTTTTTCTTACTTGTTACTTTAACCATTTGTAGATTTTGCTTATAAATTTATGTTCAGGTTGTATTAGCTTTGGAAAGATCTCTTAAAACTTCGATATTTTTGGATATCCTAAAACAAAAGCCAGTTGCTGCTCATCATTATGTGTCTTATTTGAAAGATATGAAGAATTATGATCAACTAACTTCAACATTATCGTAATTTTTTATTTCATTTGCTATTGCTTGATAAGTAATAAATCGTACGAGATATTTGCGTTTAGTTTTAATTTTCATTATGCTATGATGTGAGTTTCATAGAGTCTAAAATTTTTATTGTCTATGTCGATGTAAAAGCGTTATGTAAAACATGGAATTGTCAAAATTAACAAGCACTTTATTTCTAGTTAGATGACAGCATTTAAAAATATCTTTTCATAATGATTCATCTTAAAGAAATTAAGGTGAATCATTATGAAAAAGAAATGAGAACAAAGAAAGAGTGAATGTTTTAATATTTCTTTCCATGATATGTTATTAAAAATCAAATAGTGGTATAATTTTATCATCCAAAAAGAAAAAAGTAATTCTTTTCAGAGCTTTAAATCGTACAGAAGAAGTTGCACTTGTATTATATTCGGTGGCATGTAAAAAGCCACCAAATGAGCGAATTGTATATTTGAAAAAATGTTTAAATTCATGTACTGCTGTTCCATCACTTCAAGCTTTTTCAAAATCTGTAAATGAATATATTGATCTTCTGGAACGACAAATTATAATTGAAGTAAGAAATTTTATAGTAATTTTAAATTGAATATCCTTTTTCATAATTGATTCTTCGATTTTGCAAATACTATGGCTATTTAGGATGCTGATGAAGCACTTATCAAAGATGGGAAAAACAAAATCTTCCAACAATATCCCAAAACAACTACTTTAATTGGACGACCAGTTTTGACAACGCTATATTATTCTTGTCTGTATCATTTTGATCTTCCCGTGGTACTTTAATTTTTGATAAAATCAAGCTTCAGTAAATTAAATTTTAAAAGTCACAACAATGCCAATTACTACTGACTGATTCATTGAAAAATGATAGAATAAGTGGAAGTTGATGTCGCAACTCTCATATGTCATCTGTAGCGATATGTGAAACATTCAGCAATGATATTATATTACTTAAATTAGCTTTAAGTAAAGTCAAAAAAAGAAACTTTTGGAAAAACTTATGTTACTCATGGCGTTATATTCATTTAGTGAACACAGTAATTAAGAGACTGTAGTAACCTATGAAGTGAAAATATTGCCGCACATATTTTTAAAATAAGCCATGTTGAAAAATTGGCCTATGCTCTTGGCCATTATAATTTAAGAAACGATTGTCATTTTGAAGAATTATTTGGAATTAAATGTAATCAGTGGAAATTACTATGTAGAATGAGCGAGTGAGATAGGGAAGAAGTTTAGATTTTGTTCAAATTATATTTCCTTTCACTTAATGAAAGATTTAGGTACAGTTAGTAATATGTTTTCATTAACAATATGGAAATTCCTACAAACAACTAGCAAAACAAATTCAATAATAATAATAATAAATTCGATAAATTAAATAATAACTAATTAAAGGTGTATTTTGCAGAATGCTTATGCTAGCCCATTATCCATCAAAGAATTCTTCAATATGACTGAAAAGCAATATGCATGGATGGCAATATCAGCGTTAACACGTTTGAAAAGGTTTAAATAATTTTTGTAATTATGATTTGTTGATTGATAAACATCAAAACGATTCTATTATAATTGTTACTAATACTTATGTAAGCTGAATATGATAATTTGTTTGAATTAAATCTATATATAATTGATTATTTTATTATTAAAAATATTCAAAGTAATATATCTTATTTCTCACTGTAATACGGTATGATATACATTTGAAATTAATAATAAAAATTTGTTTTTTTTTTTCTTAATCTAATAATGTGAAGAGAATATAAAACTGAGAAATATTAGATAGGAAATATTATAGCATTTGCATAAAGTAAGTGCTATAAACATTCTAGATGGAATGATATCGAACGAGTGCTAATGAGTAAAAAATTATTGGGTGGTGTTAAAATTCAATGTCCTTTTGCTTGGCGCCATTTATTTACTATAATTTCAAGTGATGAGCAACAGCCACCAAAAGAAGTATGAAAGCATTCCCGTTTATATTTCTTTTTTTTTCTTTTTTTCATTATACAAAAAACTTTGTAGCAATATGAATTACTTGATTATGTGAAATATGAATTTATTAGGTTTTATTTTCCTTCTAATGAGATAAAATTGAATTTAGTTTTGGAAAAATATAGTTTGCGAAAATAAAAAAACTACGAACTTATAAAGAATTTACTAAAAAATGAATTGAAATTTAAGATATGATTAATTATCTTTAAAATTTTTTCATCTAAATTTCTTTTGTTTGTAGATTTTGTGTAAGTTTTTGCGTGCTATTCCGGATATAAACGAACGTCAGTATCTTGCGAATCAATTTCCGGAAGCATCTGAAGTAATAATTGAATGTATGGTAGCGCAAAAAGATCGAATTGCACTGAATGAATTTCTAGCCAGGCTAACACCACATACTGTTGAATTTTATAAAGCACTCAACGCTTTGAATAATGCTGTATGTATTGTATTTATTTAATTTACTTCAAGTTTTTTTTTTTAAATTCATATTTATATGTATAATTTATTTTGTTTATATAAGTGGATAAATTTTTACCGATTATATTAATGTAGAATTATAATATTTTAAGCTTATGATTGCATTTAATAGTCTTTTCAAAGTTTTAATTCAATCTTATTTTAGACAAATAGATGGAAAAATTAAATAAGTGATTTGATCGAGAAGGGCAAATGGCAAATTTGATGAAGTTGTTGTGCCGGTGAAAGTTTATTTTTGCTGTGAAATGTTACCGTTCTCTTTTTTTCTCTCTTAGAAATGATATTATTGGACTGATAATGCTGTGATTTAAACTTTTTTTTGAGATATTCGCTGTGATACGTTAATTTTCCTTCGAAACTTCTGAATGTTACTTAAATTATTAGATATATGTGATTTCTTTTCTGGATTGTGAAATTGTATGTTGAATCTGAATAGATTTTTTCGAACGAATTTTTAATGAATTTTAGATTTTGTAATAATAGTTGGTTGCTCATTAATATAATATTGCCATTTCTTTTTTTTTTTTTCTGTAATATTGAACAGTTACTTATATATTTTGATTCTTTTCAACAGTTATTTTGTTTTTATTTTTTGTTTTTTTTGTTTTTTTGAAATTAACTGTGATATGGTTTTATTCCACTGATATTAAACTGTTTGATGAATTAATGTTAGTGAAATTATTATAATTCTAATGCCTAGTATAACTGATAGTTGTTTATTTATGTTCAATCATTCTCTTTGTTGAGTCGGATATTTATCAAAATTTATAGAAATATGATTGTTTATCGAATTTCAGCGAAGCAATAATCTGTAATTGTAACAATTAAATGTATTTATGCTCAGTTTTAATAACATTACAAATCAAATTAAATAAAATTTTATTCAAATTATCTTATACGAACAATGGATAATGCAATTCCTAAGATTAATTATTATTGTGACCTTATGTGACATTTGATGGTCTTCGTGATCTTTTGATATAAATGTATAAAATATATATATATAGTTAAGATATGATAATAAATAATTACGATAAGAAGATTTGCTAATATTCGAAAAATTCTAGGCAAATTATGTCATCAAAATTTTATCATTTCAAAAAAAAAAAAAAAAAATTCCCTTGTTTTAATTTGAAAATATCAAAGTCAGAAACAAAAAAAAAAGGCTAAATAAATTCTTTTTTTTTCTTTCTTGTATAGAAATAATTTTTCTTTTCATCTTTTTTGCTGAGCTATTTTAGATTTAATTATATTTCACATTACAGATATAATATGTTGTAAAGTGAAAAATATAAAATATGAATTATAACATTTATTCATTTATAAAATTTGATATCAATTAAAATTTAATAAAAAGAAAATACACTCAGAACGATTAATTCTATTTTCTATTGTATATTTATTGATCAAAATTATCACATAAATTTGCATATGTAAAGTGAGAAGTAATTGTAAATGTTTATTAATGCTATAATCAGTTAGTCATTTTTCAACTTATCTCGAAAGCGGTTTATTCTTCTTTTCTTTTTTCTTGCAATTTTATTAAAACATTTTTATATAATTTATGATTTTTTCCTAATTTAAAATTTTTTAGAAAAAAAAACTTTTATTTTTTAAATTTTTTATTATGTACATATGTATATTTTTTTTAAAAATTTGTCATTAGATTTATTTAAAATATTCATTTTTTCAATTTTTAATTGATAATAAATAATTAGAAACAAAAAAGAAAAAACTCTGATAATTATTTTCTATAGAAATATTTCCATTATATTTCGCTTTAAATTTTTTATTTTTAAATCCTAAATTCTTTTGTTTTTTTTTTTTTAATTTTTTGAGTTTTCTTTTTTAATTTGATTTGATAAAAAAAAAAAAAAAAAAAAAAATTAGTAAGATTAATAGTTATTGAATATTTGCGATAATAAAAAAATGTACCTTAAAATTGCGCAATGATAGTTTATTTAATAATAAAAATAAAATATAATAAATTTAACAAAATGAGAAATTAATTTGAGTTTAATTGTTGCTATTATTAGATATCACTTAAAGAGAAATAAAAGAAAAAAAGAAGTTAGTAAGAGATTTAAAATTTTTCTACAATAAATATTACATCTTCAATCATTTAATAAACCTTGATAACTTTTATTTAAAAAGCAATTTCAATTTTATTATTGATTATCAATTTAATGAAGAATCTTTTTCAACAATTTTTAATAATAAATTCTATTTAATGAGTAATTTCAATCTTATTATTGATTTTTATCAATTTAATGAAGAATCTATGATGCATAATTTCTTCGAATAGTTAATTTTATTATTATTACTATTATTAAATTATTGTTATTTGAGAAAGAATATAAAAGTATATATGTAGATATAAAAATAAGAACATTAAAGATAAAAAAAACAGTAACCACAATAAGCATCGATCAATTTTTGCGCAAAAAAATGGCATTCGAAAAACGATCAATCAATGAGAAAAATTTGCTTTTTTTTTTTTTGATAAAAATATCATTTTAAAATTTATCTTTTGTAAAAAAATTTTAACTTGAATTAATTGATTGATCAGTTATTTTATAAATATTAATCTGAATTAATAAATTGGTCGATCTTTTTATTCAATTTCAATTTAAATTGGTAGTAATTGAAGAATTAAGTATAATGCTTTTATGGGAGGAATATTTTAAAGATTTCAAGCAATTGAATAAATTGCATTAAATTGGTGTAAACCTTGAAAAAATAATTAGCAAATAATTAAATTAGTAATGAATGAAAATTATTTGAATTACATGGAAATAATTTAATGTTTAATTATTGGGAAATTTAATAAATGCTAAAAAAAAGAAATGAGATAATATTGATTTAGGATGAGTAGATTGTATAATATTACAGATAAAAAGTATAAATTTTGATTGATTAGGTACGTATAATTTTCACGTTTTTTTACGTTAATACTAATTATGCATTCACTTATTATAGTATGATTAAATATATCAAAATTTTTGAAAATTATATTTGTAATATTTTCTTTAGTAAAGCGACTAGACATATTTTAAAGTTTGAGAGAGTGAAAAAGACGTGGCTATGAATAAAAATAACTTATCAATTTTGATATGAATCAAGATGTTAAGATCTAGAATAAATTTCACTAAGTAATAAATTAAATAACTAAATAAGTAAGTTAAATTAAATAACACGTACGTACTTTATGTAAACATGTTCTGTAATCACGTCTAGCAGTTTGATAACTGTTATCTTTATCTTCAAATATGATATCAGTAACAGAATAAAAACAATGAAAAAAAAAAAGAAACCGTGATCAAGGTAAACATTTCTAAAATTAGGCAAATGCAATTACACGCAACACGACGTAGCTACACGTAATGAAACTGGGTAGACGTGATTTCAAACAAAAAATAGGAGATGTGATTACAAACAGTAAATTTATATGTATTCAAATTATTGCAAAAATAAAGTGTAAACTTTGAAAAAAAAAATCTTTTAGGAAGGAACAAAAAAAGAAAAAAAAAACGTAACCTCTACTCGTATTTTCTTTTATTGAAGTAAACAGTACAAAATGTGTGTAATTGTAAACATTACTTAACTCATTTACATTTTATATAAACTATTAATGTAATTTTAAGTTTTCATTTATACCTATAAATAAGACATAAGTATATATTAATGATTAAGTGTATATTATTAATACGTAAGTGTATATTAGCATGTTAATATATTTATGTGTATATTAATACGTAAGTGTATATTATCACGTTAATATATTTACGTATATATTAGTACGTAAGTGTATATTATCACGTTAATATATTTACGTATATATTAGTACGTAAGTGTATATTATCACGTTAATATATTTACGTATATATTAGTACGTAAGTGTATATTATCACGTTAATATATTTACGTATATATTAGTACGTAAGTGTATATTATCACGTTAATATATTTACGTATATATTAGTACGTAAGTGTATATTATCACGTTAATATATTTACGTATATATTAGTACGTAAGTGTATATTATCACGTTAATATATTTACGTATATATTAGTACGTAAGTGTATATTATCACGTTAATATATTTACGTATATATTAGTACGTAAGTGTATATTATCACGTTAATATATTTACGTATATATTAGTACGTAAGTGTATATTATCACGTTAATATATTTACGTATATATTAGTACGTAAGTGTATATTATCACGTTAATATATCTACGTATATATTAGTACGTAAGTGTATATTATCACGTTAATATATCTACGTATATATTAGTACGTAAGTGTATATTATCACGTTAATATATTTACGTATATATTAGTACGTAAGTGTATATTATCACGTTAATATATTTACGTATTTATTAGTACGTAAGTGTATATTAGCACGTAAATTTGAAAAGAATTTGAATTGGTTGATAGAAAGCAGAAAGCATTGGAAAGTATTGGAGGAAGGGACGAAGAGCTATGAGCGAACCAAATTATTGTTTGTTGCCTGTAAAGCAGTTCAACGCGCTGTGCGCTGCTCTTCCTATTTTAGCATATCCGCGTGTTCTTTTTTTTTTTTCCTTTTTTGGATTTTATTTTTTGGATCTTTTTTTTAGTCTTTTTTTTCTGAGAGTTTTTTATTTTATTTTTTGTTGAATTTAATTCTTTGGGAGTAGTTTATGTCTGTTCGCATAATTTATCATTTACAATAATAATTGCTGCATGTACTCTAAGTATTATTATTACTATTATTATTGTTATTAATATTATTATTAATATCATTACATTATTATTATTAATTATCATTATTATATTATTGTTATTATTATTATTAGATAAGACAGAATTAATTCTTCAATTGTTTATGTAAAAAAAAAAAAGGAGAAAACGAAGTAATAGTCTTAAATTCCTTTATTAGTAATTTTTACCAAATGATATTCTAGAAAAAAAAAAAAAAGAAAAATTATCAAATTGTTTTTCTTATATATTTCTTTCATTTTTTATTTCGTTTACTTTTTGTTACATATATGTTTCTTTCTTTCATTTTTTTTTTCAAATGAAAAAATTTGCATAATTATAAGATTTTTATGTAACATTCGAAAAAGCTTATGAATGAGTTACTATGATTGATGTTGTTTTTTTCTTTTCTTTTTTCGAAGATTTATTGTTTTGTATGAAAGATTTTTCAAGTTTTTATTTAATTAATTTCTTTTTCCTCAGCAAAAATTATTTATGAAAAGATTTTTCTTTTTTTTTTTTTTTTTTTGGAAAAAAATAATTTAATAACTTTTCTTGGAAAAAGGTTATTAAATTTGCATATGTCTTAAAACGATCAATCTTTGAAGAATTTTGAATAAACATTGTATTAAAATTTCCTGTAATTCTTTCTTTCTCAGATTTATAAAATCTTTTAGACAGATCTTTTTTAATACTAATTTTGCTATTATTCAGTTTTACTAATTTTGACTTTCTCCAATAACTATTTTTTCTTCGTTTTTTTTTTTTCCTCTAGAATTTATGAAATTTTAAAAATTTTAAAATGAATAACTTTATTCACATTACTGTTAATATATTATTTTTTTACGGTAATATTATCATCAAAATTGTATAAATTAAAATTTAAATTAGTAGAAATTTAAATAAATGAAAAGCATTAATAAAACTCACTGTTATCAATAATGAAAAATAATAATAAATAAGATAAATTCAACTGTATCAATTAATTGTCATATATCGCTAACTTGATGATAAAGTTTCTATTAGAAGATTTCAATATACATTTTACAAAATTATTATTATATAATATTACTATTATTATTATTTATTATTATTGCAACAAATGATTTGTGTTATCTTTTTTTAATAAAATTTTTACACTTTTTTTTTGAAAAAAACTTTGTTGCATCAAAGTAACAATCATATCATCAATTCATTTACTTTATTTAATTTATTCTTAATAATTAATATGTTAAATTTGATATGAAATTTGGCCAAACTTTCAACTTTTCCTATTTTCATACTAATATATTATTGCTATAAATGTTTGAAATGATTTTTTTCTTTTTATTTTTTAAATTTTTGAAAAATTTTGCAGTAGTTTTGATGGGTTCATCGAAGCGAGCAAATTCGATCAATTCTATCAAGGATATAAATCGTAAACCGGGTTGTCCGATACCATTATCATCCGGTTGCTTACGTGGTTTGTTTATCATATTTCATTAATTTATTACTTTTGTTTAAGTAGAATTTATATTATTTACTTCTTTTAGTTAAATAATTTTATAGTATTTACTCCTTTTTTTTCTTAACCTTTTTTGTTAATTGATAATGGAATATTTATCGCTTGAAAGGATAAAAATTATGTTAGCTTTATTTGGTTTATTTACTTATTTATTTATTTGCTAAGTAAATTTGTGATGTATATTTCTTAAAAAAGTTGTCAAAATTTTTTACTAATTAAGCCTAGATTTAAATAAATGAGTATATCATAATTTTTTATCATTTTCTTCTAATTTTAGTTTTTATCCTTTAATCTTTTAACTTTTTTCTGTTTGAATTTATTAGTAATCTAGAAAGAGAGAGAGAGAAAGATTTTTTAAATTAATTTCAGGATTTCCTTTGCCATCTTCATTGGAGGAAGGTATTAAAATGAAATGCAGTAATGAACAATGTATATATCAAGATCAGTTGATGCATTTGGAATGTTTTCATGCCTTAGAGGATAATCTTGTCAAAATTATGAGTAATATAGGTGAGATATGATAGTTATCAAATGAAGTATTATTATTTGAAAAGCTGAAACAATAATAAAAATTATTATTTGAAAAATTGAAACAATAATAAAAACTATTGTATGAAAAGTTAAAATTTAAAAACAATAATAGATTAATTTGTTGAGATTACTATTATTCTTTTTTTTTTTTTTTTTTTTTCTGAGATGGAGCATTTTTTTTTGTTTTTTTGTTTTAAAAAATTTTCAGGATCAGCTCGTGGTTGGACTGATGCACAAAGACGATCTAATTTATGGGAAAAGAAAGGTTTATCATTAATTCAACGAAAATGTCGCTGTATTTGTGGTTTAGGACTTATGCGACTTGATCAAACAGCGATATTTTTAGGTTGAGTAAAAATTTTCGAATTTTAATTTTGATAAAAATTATTGGTCAGATAATTTGCATATGAATCTTTTATATATATATATGTAAATTTATATATTTTCACTAAATGCATCTTTTATTGTACCATCAAAATTATTACTAAAAAGGAAAACAAAAACTCTTCATTTCATGACTATACCATTTTATCATTTTTCATTTTACATTTGAGAAATACATCAAATCGGATTCTGCGAAATAAAATTTAGATTTAGTTTTAAAATTAGTTCACAGTTTATTTATCTCTTTTTTTTTTTTTTTTTGCTCTGAATCTATTTTTTATGATAAAGTTTTTACAAACATAAATATTAATTACGAACATATCATAAGAGCTGATTAATTAGGATATATGTCATCAGTAAATAATTATAAATGATAATAATTTCTTTTAAAAAATATATATGCATTTCTGGTTATAATTTATGGATACAATAAATAATGCATTATTGATAAAATATAAAAACATTTTATTGATACATTTTAATGATGAATCAAAAAATTTTCAATTATTTGCTTAAAAAAAAAAATTAAATTAATGTTTATTATAATTTATAGCAAATCGAAATGCAACTCAATTAATGACAACAACGCCAAAAAATAAAAAAGGAAGAAAAAATCTTCCAAAATTAAATTTTGGTTCAACAAATGCAGCAACAGTTCAAAATGATAAAATTCGTACCAAAACTGGGATGTTAGTATCTATTAAAGTTTTATAAAGAAAATGCTAAAAAAGAAAAAAAAAAGCAAAAACAAAAAAGACAAAATATATAAACAAATAATAACAAATTGAAATAGAAATAAACAAAATAAACAATAACAAATTGCTGAAATAGAAATAATTTTTTAATTAAATATGTAATAATTTTTAAATGAAATAAATAACTTTTTTTAGGAGAAAATAATTTTGTATTATTTTTAATAAGTTATAAAAGTATAAAATAAAAAAAGTTCTTAGTGTTTTTTGCTTTTTTCTTCTTTTTAATATAATAGTATTAAAATTATATTTTATTGTAATAAATTTATTCTTTTAAAAAATAAGAAATCGTTTTATTCTTTTTAGCAAGAAACGTAACATTTCATTTCGTTCAACATCACCAAGTAATGGCTTTATTTCAGTATCATCATCATTATCAAAATATAATAATGATAACGAGGTTTGTTATTTTGTTTTATTTCATATCGGAAAAAAGAAAAAGAAAACATATCAAAATAAATAAAATCTCTCCTTCGATGTTTTTTTTTTTTTTTTTCCAACAAATAACTTTATTATTATTTTAAACATTTAATTTTAGATCTTTTTTTGTTTTTGTTTTACTATGATTTAAAGCTTTTTTTTAGTTGTTTTATTTATTTATAAAATTAAAAAAAAATTTTTTTCCATCTGATATTTTTTTCTAACAATTGTTAATTTATTGTCACATTTTATTTCATTTTATTTTTTCTTTCTTTCTCTTTCTCTTTCTCTCTCTCTCTCTCTACAAATGTATATATTTTGTTACATTAGCATCGATCAACATCAATTCATAAGTCGAAATGTGATCCAGAAATAAGAAATACAAAAAGTGAATACGGTAGGTTCATTGTGTTTTTATCATTATTATAAGTAATTTAATGATAAGAAGAAAAAATTGATAAGAAGTCGAATTTTGAAATAAATTGTAAAATGAGAATTTTTAAATTATAAATTACATTTTCAATTACAAATTGAATACATTTCTATCTAATTCACCAGAATTTATAGCTTAATTTCTTTTTTATTTTTGTTTTTGTTTTCTTTTTTTCTAATCAATGATGAAAAAAAAAAGAATTCTTTATTTATAATTGTTAAGTACTAATGACAAATTGTTCATTAATTTTTATAAATTTTTAATTTTAAAGACTTATTATATACATATGACCTAATATTTCTATATTTTTGGTATAAAAGTTTTCTTTTTTTGTTGAAAAAAAAGAAACGAAAAGTATTTTAAATATTTTTAGAGCTATCCTATTTTTATTGTTTATTATTTATTTATTTTATTTTATTTTTTTAAAGGATATACAGGAACGAAACCGGTTGTTACAGAAAGAAAATCATTTATTTCGAAAAAATTCAATGGAAAAATTTCATATGCAGAAATTACAGTAATGAAGCAGACGAATAATGATTTTGTATTCAGTCAAAGTCAAGTAAATTTTAATATTTCTTATTTTTTTTTTTGCTTTTACACTATTCGTTCTTTTTTCTTATTTTAAATATTAATTTTTTTATGCTAATTTTAAAATTAAAAAAATAAAATTTCCATTTAAAATTTGCTGAATAATCTTTTACTCAAAATTTTATGAAATGTTTTTTTATAAAATAAAAAGAAAAAAACTAAAAAATTATGAAATGATACCATGGAAAAAAGCAATCTATAATGAAAACATAAATTTACAATTGAAAAACAAATAAAAATAATTTTTTGAAATTTATTTTTATTACTAAATTGCTGATTGATTTATCAATATAAATTGTTTAATTTATAAATTCTGAGTTTGATGAAATATTATTTCCTACAACACTTATGATTTATAAAATAACAAATATTTTGTGAAATTTCTCTTTTTCAGCGGAAATATTTATTTTATTTGTTTGTTTGTTTGTTTTTCAGTTTCCTAAAGCTGAAGATATCGATGAAAATGGCATACGAACATTACGTGAACCATTTACTGATTTACAACAAATACAAAAATTTAATACTTTACAAACTCGTCCACAACTTAATTCAGTGGATATTTCAACAAATACTTCAACCATTTCTCTACCATTTGAGGAGTTACAAAATTCGGTAAGCTATCAATTAAGAATTAAAGAATTAAAATTTAAAAAATGATAATAATAGCAAGAAAAAAAGAAGAGAAAAGAAAAAACATTTTGTAAAATTATGAAAATTTTTACAATATAATTCAAAATATGTATTAAATTATATTTTAATGATAATTTAAAAAGAAAAGAAACTGCAATAATACTTATTGTATATGAATATTTGTAGTATTATATTTTGCATTATTTTGTAATATATTTCCTAGAAAACTTAATAAAAAAAATAATTTTTCTTTTCTTTCATTCTACTGGTAAACATAATTAATTTAATCAAAATAAATAATGATAAGATGATTAGTTTAAAAATTTTTAGAGTAATAAGTTTAAGTAAATTTCAGCTTCATTGTTCTCTCAGTAGTGATGATACATTTGAATCCAAGAGTTATTATCATACCGATACGGATTTCTTTAGTTTGTTCTCTGTTTTTTTGTCAAGAAAAAAAAAAGAATTTAATATTTTATGATTAATTTTTTTTTTATTTACTTTTACTAAAACTTTTCAAAACTTTAAAAGAAAAAAGAATTTTTCATTTTTTGTTTTTTAATCTTTCTTTGCAGTTAATCTAGCTGATTTATCGATGATATTACCATCACCACCTGAAACACCACCATATGGACCACTTTCATTTACAGATGATAATCAATTGTTAACACAAAAAGTACTATTTAAAATTTTAATTTCAGTTTCATATAAAAAGTACTGTTAAAAATTTAACTTTCATTTTCATATAAAAAGTACTTTTGAAAGTTTTAATTTCCTTATAAATGTTTAATTTTTCATATTATTTACATCCATTTTAACTATTACTATTATTTTTATCACTCAATTTCTCTCCCACTTTTTGCTGGTTTGTTTTTTTTTTTTTTTTTTTTTTAAATAAAAAATTACAAATTCCAAAAGAAAAAAAAGATCCAATAAAATTATAGTTCCATGAATTGAAAATATAGAAATGTAATTTATACTGATTATTAACTGAATAATTAATATTGATTAATCTATTGCAAATGATTTTTTTTTGTTAATTTAATCATTACTCATTTAACAATTTTATTGAAATAAATAAAAAGTTTTAAACTTTTCTAGGAAATTATATGAAAAAATTATATTTCAGAATGATATTCAACAAGATGTTAATAATGAATCGATTGGTTATTACAGTCTTTTTTCTGGTTATTCATTTTGTCTTGGAGAAATTTTAATTGCAGAAAAATATCTTCCAGGATTGCTGTAAATATCTTTTGAAAATAAAAATTTATTGTAAAACATTTGACTAATTTTTTAATTACAGCATTTTAATTTTTACTATACAAATAAACAAATAAACAAAAAGATACAATCATACATGCATATACATTTAAAAAAAAATAAATTCTAAAATATAAATTTTAAAATAAAATTAATTTAATATTCCTAATTTGTCAGTAATTTGAGTTTTAAAGAAACAAGAAAAGAGAAAAAAAAAAGATTGCTGATAAATATACTAGCTAATTTGATTAATATACTCATTTGAAACAACTGAAATCATTTTGTTGTTTAATTAAATCTAAAATGAAGAAGAAGAGTTATGATCTTATTTATAGATTTTGTTTTAATCAATTAATTATTTAATCAAACTTACATTCTTAATTCGTAAAATTTACTTCCATTTTTTTTTTACTATTATGCAAAATCAAATATAGTTTTAAGTGTATATCCCTTGTATTTCATTTAAATTACATCATTTAAGTTTTTTCTGTTTTATTATTATGTTCATCCTGATTTCATGTGAATTTATTTATTTATTTATTTTTGTTTTTATGACAATTAAAAATTTCATTTCTTACCTTGTAAAATACCTCTTTTATTTATTTTTTGCCTCAGTAATTGTAGTTTAATGCATAATTTCTTTTTCTCTTAATTTTTTTTTTCTGCAATTTTATCTCTTTTATTTTTCTCCCTGATTTTTATTTATTTTTTTAATTTATTTCTTCTGCGTGATTTTGTTTATTTATTTATTTTATCCCTGATTTTATTTACAGTTTGTTTTGTTTAATAATTTTGCTTGTAGCAACAATAATGAAAACAATAATGATAATGATAATAATAATAGTGTGGTAATAATAGCAACAATAATGATGATAGCAGTAGTGATAATACTAATGTTAATTATATTGATAATAATAGTAATAATAATGTTAACAATAATCCGACAGTAATAATAATGATAACAATATTATGTAGTAATAACAATGGTGATAACGACAATAATGATAATAGGAAAGGTGATAATAATAATGGATTTACAGTGATAAGGATAATAATAATGATAATGATGATAATGGTATAGAAGTGATAATGGCAATAATAATAGGACGAGGAAGGGAAAGAAATCATAAGAGGGAAAGAGGGAGGAGAGAAAGAGATCGTAAGAGGTAAAGAGGGAGGGAGCGAAAGAGAGAGGGCAGGATAAGAGAGTAATTATAATTAAAGTTATAATGATAATAATAATAACAGTACGAGTAGTAATAATCATGATAAGTAATAATTATAATTAGTCATTTAAAAAGGATATTTAGAATTTTAGAAAAAGTTTTACTCTCGAAATGTAAACAATTATTTCGACTGATGTTATGAAAAAAAAAATCATGATAGTTTTTCATTATAATAAATACATATTCATGATTTGTTTTTTTTTCATTAATGATTTGATGCTATAAAATTGTTAGCATGAAAATAAAGTTTGTTGTTATAAATATGTCATGAAAAATCATTGTTGACAATTATACTGATAAAGCGATAAAATTAATTCCGGTTTTCCGGAGTCAAAATGAACTATTAAGCAAGTATTGACCATAATTTCTATTAATATATGCAAATTTTGAGAGCAATGTTGTAATAGTTATAGGTTACATTTTTTAATTTTTTCACATGGAAAATCATTAGCAGTTATAATAGATAATTTTAAGGGATTAATTTAAAAAAAAATTAAAAAAATATAATTTAAAAAAATAATATAATTTGAAATTTTCATATGAATCACAAAAAAAAAAAAAAAAAAAAAAAAAATCGTAAATAAAAAATTATAAATGTTTCAGAAAAAAATAGAACTAAAACAGAATTTAAGAAAAAAATGAAAGAGAAATCATAAATTTTATAGGAATTCAAAATAATTTTTTTTTTTTTTTTGGGGGGGGAAGATAATCATGATTATCCCGTTACATTGTTATTATCTCTTACAATAATTATCAATCACGATATTCCAACATTTTAACTTTATTTGTATCACAAATTAAAGTATTTCAAAATTTCAGTATTAATATTTGAAGATCTAATTTTGATTAAAATTTGTTAATGAAGTATTTGAAAAATGATATAAATATGTCATATAAAAGTTTTGTATAACTTTTTAAAATTTACTTACTTCTGTTTATTTTTCAGCTAAAAAAATACTTCGCAAATGGTTTCAAAATTTAACTTTTTGATGACATGCAAACGTATATATTATTACTTGGTGGTAATATTTTAAAATATCAATAAAATTTTATCAGTATATTAGTCATAATATTAGTAATACTACCTCTTTTTCTTGTGTTTTAAATCAATTGAATTTAAAAAAAAAATTTAATTTCAACATTTATTAGAATAATTTTTCTCACTGTTAAATAATTTGTAAAAAAAGAATTTTATAATCATTTATAATCATATCAATAATAGTATTTAACAAAGTTTAAATTTAAATTTAACAAAATTTCGAAATAATTTTAAATCGCAAAAATATTTTAATTTTTGATTTATTCATTTTGTCATAAACAATGTAAACAATGCCTAGATACATGTATATTTATTTTATGTAATTATAAAAATAAGTAATTTTTCTTTTTTTTTATTACCATAAAAATATAAGTGAATGCATTCACCGCGGTATCGCGGGATTTATCAGTGATTGATATGGAAGATTTATATGAAATGATATTTAAATCCAAAGGAATTATTCTAATCTATGAAATTTTTTTTTTAAATTCTACTCGTTGTTTTGGATCAATAAATTGTTACAATCATTTATCATTTTTGAAAGTTTAATTCTTTAAGTAAAACTATTTTTCTCTTCAATTTTTTTTTTTTTGTTTTCTTGTTTTGCTTTCTGATCTTTTAGTTTCTTAATTAGAAGAGAGAAATTTTTATTTTATTTTTTCTTCATTGTGAAATATAATAAATTTAATTCTTTATTAAACATAATAAAATGATAGAAAGTAATGAATTTGAAAAATTAATTGCAATTTTATTATTTTTGTTAAATAGTAAAACGATAAGTAAGAAAGTGAAAAAAAAACAATTATACAAATCTTTGAATTAAAATTCGAAATTTCAAAACTTATTAATCATTTTATCAAATTGATAAAAAAGAGAGAAGGAGAGAGAGTAAGCTTAAAAAATAAAATAAGCAGAACAGAGGAAAGTAAAAAATAAGTTTAAAAAAAAATTGAATAAAAAAAATAGAAATATAATTGATGAGATCAAGAATAAATGAATGTACAGATGACATTTAAAATAAATAAAACATATTACAAATATAAAATATTGATAATTTACAAAAAAAGAAAAAATAAAAATTAAAACATTAAAATTAGGGAAGCAAAAAAAAATTGAAAATTTCACTTTTTTAAAATTAATAAAATCAAATAAAAAAGAAGAATTAATCAAACATTGTTGGAAATGAAAAACGATTAGGAATATGATTTGCATAATTTATTCGACGAATAATATTAGCTGTTTTAATAATTGGTTGCATAAAAATTCCTCCTGATTGATCGGTCATTTTTGAAAAATGCTTTTCCGTTTTTCCGGTTATCATACAATCCTGTTCACATTTCCATTTTTGATTCATTCGTGCCGAATTGATCGCTGGCATTAGAAGTTGTTCGGTGGCTGATGAATGAAGGTGACAGATGCTTAGAAATGGTATGACAGAATGAAATGAATTTCGATTTAATTCCTCAATTGTAATCGATGTTGACAAATCATTTCGTTTGATCATTTGATGACTGTCAATTTCAATAGCAATTAACTATAAAAAGAAGAAAAGAAGTATGCATTAAATTTTATAAATTAAAAATATTACATAATAAATTAAATTTAATTGATTAATCGCATCAGTTTTAATAAATTTAAGAAAAATTATGCATTAAATTTAATAAATTAAAAATATTACACCATAAATTTAGAAATTATAAATTAAATTTAATGAATTTAAAAAAAAAATCGTGCATTAAATTAAATAATTGCATTAAATTTAATAAATTAAAAAAATTATGGATTACATTTGATGGATTAAAAAAAAAAATTAAGCACCAAGTTTAATAAATAAAAAAAGTTATAAGCATAAAATTTAAGAAATTAATTGCACTAAATCAAATAAATTCGAAAAATGTACATTAAATTTAATGAATTAAAAAAATGCTTCAAATATTGTTAAAAATTTTTTTTAGTTTTCTTGCTAATTGATGATATTATGTTTAATTTTAGTTTTTTCGTCAGCTAAATTTTTGCAAATTATTTTAGTTTTATTTGAATAAAGAAAAAAATTGTTATATATTGTTAAATAATATCAAAATATATGTGAAAAATTCATTTAATATTAAAAATTCGTTTTGTTTTGTTTATTTTTGCAGTTAATTAATTAATAGTTTAAAATTAAATGTGTTATTATTTTTTTATTTAATGCAGAATATTTAAAAAAAAAAAAAATTATGAATGAGAAAAATAATAAAATTATTATAAATTGTTGCATATTGTTAATTTAATAAAATAAAAAAAAAATAAAATAAAAAATTAATCTATACTAAAATTTGCAAATTATTTTTGTTTTATTTGAACAGAAAATAAAAGAAAAAACAAAAATTAGTATAAAATAAAAAAAAAAAAAAAATGAAATAATTTTTAGATTACAATAAAATAAGAAAAGGAAAAGAAGCTTTATCATTTCTTATCAATTAAATATTATCAGAATAAGTGCAAATAATTCATTTAAAATTTATATGAAAATTTAAAAAGAAATAGAAGAAAACAAAAATCGGTTTAAGACAAGAAAAAAATTAAGTAATTTTGTAATAAAATAAAAAAGAAGTATGCTTTATCATTACTTATCAATAAAGTATTATTAAAGTTAGTATAGAAAATTTATTTAAATTTTATATCAAAATTTAAAAAGCATATGAAAAATTTAAATAATTTAATAGTTGATTTAAACAAAATAAAAAAAGACAAAATTTAATAAATAAAAATATTATTATTACTTTTTTCTGATTGGTATGTCGTAAATGATACTGTCGTCGTTTCACCCAATTCATAATATACTCACCAACCGGATCCTGTCCATCAATACAGATATTCCGGAGTTGTGCAACTCTCTCAAATGCTACAGTTGTTAACTGTTTGCACTGCCGGAAAACCATTTCCGTTGAACGATGATGAATTTTCGTAGTATTTTCATTAGTATTAAAATAACGCTAAAAAAAAAAAAAGAAAATTTAATTATATAAATTTATTTTTATTTATTCTTTTTTTTTTTATTTTTATTTTGTTTTTTTTTTTCAAAAAATTTTCGATTTTTTATTTTTAGATAAATAAAAGAATGGGAATAATTGAAAGAATTTTTTCTTTCTTTTTTTGAATATTTTTGCTTATTCTAAAATAATTAATTAAACATAAAATTTTAGAAAAAATTTTTGTGCAAATTTTACTATAGCAAAAAAGAGAAAAGGAATAAGAAGAGGGAGAGGGAGAGAGAGGGAGGGAGAGGAAGAGAAAGAGAGGGAGAGAGAGAGTTATTAGTAACAAACTTCAATATAATCACAAATTCCATCGGCGGTAATATTTTGACATTTTTCAAGTTTAATTTTACGCATAGAATTTGGCAAATAGCGAAAGATTGTATCACTGAGAGAAAGTTGTTGATCAGTGATTGGTATTGAAATATGAAAATCAATAGATTGAATCATTAAAACATATAATGTTTTACGATTAATTGTTTGAAATAAATCATCTTGAAATAATGTTGGTCGAACGCCAGCTAAATTCTGCAAATGTTTTATTAAAATTAATTAAATTAGATTAAATTAAATTTTATTAGCATGATTATAGCACTATATCATATATGATAGTAGTAATATTTGTTAAAATTTATTTATATTAGCAACAAAACTTAACTATAACCTCAATATAGTTTGGATATTTTGATTTTTTTTAAAGTTATAAATCCTATTTCTATTTTCAAAAAAAAAAAAAAAAATTTTTTTCAATTTTTGTAAAAATGTAGAAAAATTCTATCATACACACAAATATTTTGAAAGTTTGTATAATGTGAATTAATCGAGAATTAGTAATGAAATGAATTGAGAAAAGGAAGAAAAAATAATTTTTATTAATTAAATTTAATTTAGAAATTAGTTTACCTTTTTTTTTTTTTCTTGAAAATTACAAAAAAAAAAAAAACAAAACAAAATTTTCTCCTTTGATTTTAAAAATAACTGCTAAAGTCTTGAATTAAAAATGAAATTAATTTAATTTTTGCGAAACAAATTTGATTGATAAATGATTCAAATTTTCCGTTATATTATTTTAATTTATTCCAATATTTACTCAATTCATTTTATTAAAATTTATAATATTTAAATTTTTGATCAAAAAAAAAAAAAAAAAAAAAAAAAAAAAGGAAAAGGGAAAAACTTACTATAAAAGATAAAACGATAAGATATTTGGAGCATAAATTCATTAAGCGCATTAATGCATCGTGTTGTAAATCAGCTACATAACAATCACATAAACGAAGTGTTTTAGGTTCAAAGGTCAAGCAACACGATAATAAATCACAAAAATAACGTAGCGTACGTGAACAAAGAAAAAGATTGGAAAATTGTAAGCCTAGAATACGAAATCGACGGAAGCAATACCTGCAAAAATGAAACAAAGAGGAAAATGTAAGATTAATATTTGAATAAATTTTTAGAAATTTTTTTCCAAAAAAGAAAAAAAATTATCAATTAAAAATGTTTGATAATTTAATTAATTAATTCATAAAATAATTTCAATTAGATAAAATATTGTTTGCATTGTATTTTGTAATATACATATATTTTGCACATAAAATTATTAATTCGAAGAATTTTTCGTCTGTTTTAAATTATTTAATTTTAAATTTGAATCATTTAAGTGCATTTTATAACTTTTTATAACTTCAATACCATGAATGATAAAATATTACTTCCATGAATTTTTTTTAAATTAAATAATCAGAAATTAACTTTACTATTATTAAATTTATATTATAGATTAATTAGTGAAAATATTACTTACAAATCAAACATAATTTTTTTTCTTTTTTTTTTAAAAAAATTGAGATGATAGTAATATTATTATCTAATGATTGATACATGAATGAAAGTTTTTTTTTTATAATTTAAAAAGAAAAATTAATTTTCTCAATTTACCTAAGATTATGATAGCGTCCACGTAAAACGTCCGTACGTGTAACTTCAATTGAATTTTTCTTATTTGAATGATTTTTTTTAAACGTTGCCAAAACGTATGTATCATTTGTTGTATTATACGTTATTGTCAAACATGTCACCAAACGTTGACGATAACATTTTGCTAATAAAATACCGCATGTTGTTATCAGCTAAAATAATCAAATTTCAAATATAATTTTAGAATTATCAACAAACAAACAAAAAAGCATCAAAATAAAACGTACCCAATGGAATTTATAAAATTCATATAAATCAAATCAGAATTAATAAAATTCATAAAGCAAAAAAAAAAAAAAAAAGAAAAGAAAAAGAAAGACAAAATCAAATTTCAGAAATTTTTCATTTTTCCATTTTTTTTTCTCCGTTTTTTTTTTATTTGAAAGATAATTTATAATTGTAATAAAATAAAAGAATATTAAAAAAAAAGTTTTTGAAGAGAAAAAAAACTTATATAAAATTAATTATACCAAATTTTTTACATAATATGTAAGCATTATAATTATAAATTTTGATTTTATATAAACATTTTCAAAAAATTTTCTAATTAATTTAAAATTTCTTTTTGTTTAATTAAAATAAAATTAACTAACCTGATCAAATCGAGTACATTGCAAACGTAAATTTGCAAAATCATCATCATCACAGTATTGAAAAATTTTCACCAATAATTCATTTGGCATTTTTTCAATGAAACTAAGATTTTCATTTGTTATTTGTGAATTATTTTTACTCCATGAAATTAATTCAAGCATAATTTTCATTGGTAATTCAAAGCTATTACGAATTAATCGAATTGAATGTTTATTCATCATAAATTGCCAATAATATTCACATCATTTAATGCATCTAAAAATTAAAATTTTATTTTCATACCATAAAATTTAAATTACATAATAATTCGTCTTTTCTCTCTCTCTTTCTCTCTCTCTCTCTCCCTCTCTCTTTGTCTGTGGTAATAATCGTTAAAGCCATAATTAATGTAAAAAAATTGTGAAAATTTAAGTAAAAATTTTAACAATTTTTTTTTTTTTTTTTGTTAATTAAGTATAAAAAATATTTCATAAGCAATTAATTTAAAAAAAAAGGAAAACAATAATAATTATAGCAATTATTTTTTCATTTACAAATTTCCCTCTCTTTAATTATTATTTCTAATAGAATTTCCATCTATTTTAGTATTTTAGTATTTCATTTCGAATAATGCTAGTAAAAATTTCAACCATTTTAGTTGAAAAAAAAATTTTTTTTAATTTAAAAAGTATTTTTGTTTGTTTTTTCTTTTCATTCATAAATGAATAATTGTAGTAAATGATAAAATAGTAATATTTCTATCAATTAATTGCTTAATTTCAAATTTTATATCTTTTAAAATTATTTATTCTTTTCCAATACAAAGTATATTTTTGAGTGATTCATAAATGCAAAAAAAAAAAAAAAAATGAGGAAAAAAAGATAAAATCATTTGAAAAATTTTTTCAAATTAAAAATTTTTAAATGCAAAAAAAAGAAAAATGAATAAGATCATTTGAAAATTTGCTATGTAAAATATTCAAGAACACAAAAAAAAAGAAAAAAAGAAATCGTTTTGTCGGTATCATCAAAGGAATTCAATAAACAGAGCATTAAGAAAAATTAAAACAGCAGCAATATGAGAAGAAGCACAGTACTACACTAAACTATAATTACTGAATGGTATCATAAATTGTAAATTAGAGAAAATAGTAAGTAGTCGTTCTTCTATTACTTTTATCCATATTTTAGTTACCCGACCCTTTACCCTACCCTTTACCCCTACTCTTTACCCTACCCTTACCCTTATTCTTGTCCAATTTTTATCAAAAAAAAAAAAATGAACTCCCTCAAATCATTCATATTTATTTCCTCTTTCTATTTTATAATTTTTACTATTTTATTTTTTCTCCTTCTCTCTATTTTTTCTTTTTTTATTTTCATTGTTTATTTACTTTCTCAATTTTTTCTCTTTTTTGTTCTTATTTTGATTTTATAAAAAAAATATTTTTTCCCAGGCAACAAAATAAATAAAATATTTCACTTAATTTGTTTGTTTGTTTGTTTGTTTTTCCTCTTTTTTTTTTTGTAAATAAATGAGAATGAAGCAAAAAACAAATGAAAAGAGGGAAATTAAACAAATAAAATATTCATAAAAAATCAAAAAATGAAGTTTAAAACATAATTAATTAATTAATTAAAATGAAATGAAACAAACAAAAAAATTTAAATATAAAATGGAAATTACTGAAGCAAATTTGAAGCTAAAATTATGAAAATATATTGAATTCAAAAGATAAAGTTTTTAAATTTGTTTTTTTTTTTTTGAAAATAAATAAGATTGCATGAAAAATTCTATCAAATGGAATAACAAGGGAAAAAGGAGGGAAAAAAGAAATTGGAAGAGAGAGAGAGAGAGAGAGAGAGAGAGAGAAAGAAAGAGGAAAAAAATGAATTAACAACTTCTTTTATTTATTTTCTTTGTAAAAAAAAAAAAAAAAAAGTTAACACATTCATTTTGAAATGCTTTTTAATACCAAATTCACAAATTGACCAATTGACCAATTGACCATCTCATCTTTTTTTTTATGATAAAATATCGATAAGTATCATTCCTTCCTTCTTTCCATCTCATTTAATTCTTGGCGCAATTATCTTAGCCTTTCATGAATTTTCTATATATCTCTCTCCCTCTCCCTCTCCCTTTCTGTTAACAAAGAGGAGAAAAATTCTCTTTGTTTTTTTTTTTTTTTAAAAAAAAGTTTTTTTAAAAATTATTATTAATATAGATTTTTGAAAATTTAAAATTTACTAATATAGAATTTTTGAATATTTTAAAATTCATCACTGATAGTAATTTTTTGAATTTTAAAAATTATTATTACTAAATAGCAGAGAGAAAAAAAAAAACGAAAAAAATCGTAAATTTTTAATTCAATTTTAATTCTTTATTAATTATTATTAATTAATGAGTAGTTTAAATTAGTATTAAAATATTAATGTTAATTAATGTGTAAAAGAAAATAACAACTTATTTTTTCTAAATTTGTTAATTTAATCTTATTAATGCAAAAAAAAAGAAAAAAAAATTACTAATAATGATATGAAAAATGTTTAATTTTTTTTAAAAAAAAAGTTACTTATAAATAAATTAAAGTTTTTATTATGTTTGAAATATATCAAATTAAAAAGAAAAGAAATGTTTATTAGAATATTAATAATAGCTAATATTTGATAATTTTTATTTTTAAGTAAAAGAATTAAAATTGAATTAAAAATTTACGATTTTTTTCATTTTTTTTCCTTCGTTCTTTCTTCTTATTACAAATATTATTGTGTTACTTATTTACAGAATAAAAATTGATAACATGCTAAATTGATATGATTATTTTGATAAGAATTTGATAGATTGAGAAAAAGTAAAAGTAAGTATTAGTATTCAAAGCGATTGAAAAATTTCAAAAATAATTTTAACTTTTAATGAATTTCCATTTCGATGGAAACTTTTTACTTAATCAGAAAAATAATTTATAGTTTATTATTATTATTATTATTATTATTATTATTATTATTATTATGATTATCATTATCATTAATTACATTCACACAAATGACAATTAAATTAATTGAAAATACTATTAGTTCATTAATAAATATTTCATATAATTATTTCTGTTTTACGTAATGTTACGTAATTGAATAAGAAGTTAACGTGAAGTTACGTGAAAGATTAACATAGAAGTAAGTGACAAAAAATATTACAAATAACAAGAATTTTTTTGAATGAAACAGAAAAATAAATTTGGGTGGAAATTAATTTTATTTCAATTATTATTCGTTTATAAATGATTATTAAATTAATTGGAAATATTATTCGTTTTTCATAAATATTTTCAAAAAAAAAAAAAGTTTTTTTTCTCTGTAAAATATTTAAGAGAATTAATTTATTTGCTTTCATGGAAAAAAATAATTTAATTATAATAATTAAAATAAACATATAAAAAAAAATCAATTTATTTATTTTTTTTAATTATTTTTTCGACAAAAAAAAAAAAATAGAAAAAGAAAATTTCAATTTTAACTCAATTTTTTTTTTTTTTTTGAAATATTTTGTGCAATTGAAACAAAATTAGTGAGAAAAGGAAAATTTTAATTCTAACATAAATTTTTTGAAATATTTTGTGTTCTTTTTTTTTTAAGAAATTTAATGGCTAATATTTGAAATGAAATTAATCAGAAAATTTTTTTGTTAAGAAAAGCAAAAATTAAGAAAAAAGCAAAAATTGCTTTAAAAGAAAAAAAAAAGTGGAAATTAAATAAACTGAAGAAGAGAATACATCCGAGAATATTCATCCCATTTAGTCTATTTCATATTCGTAATTGATTTACATTTGAGCTTTGAGTATCTTTCGATGCTTTTTAAATCTTTGTGACAAATGGAAATTTTCAAAAATAATTCTAAAAGCTTTTTTTGTTCCTTTTTTTCAACAAAACAAAACGAAATGATAAACAGTTGAATCATTGATGATAATTGCTGCATGTTAGTTTAATTTGTTAAAAGTTTATTTGTTAAACATAGTAGTACAAATAGAAATAAATAAGATAAGATGGAATAAAAAAAAATGAATGAGTAAATGAATGAAAAAGGATTTTTGAGAAAGAAATGAAAGGAAGAAAATATGATGGAACGAACAAATTGGCAAAAAGCAAATTGGCATTTTTATTAAAATGAAGGAATGGCTCATCTGTTTGTTAGCGATATAAGTACGAATATAATGAATGTGCTAATGATAGTGGCGGTGTTGGTAATGCAGGTAGTGGCGGTGTTGGTAATGCAGGTAGTGGCGGTGTTGGTAATGCAGGTAGTGGCGGTGTTGGTAATACAGGTTGTGGCGGTTTGTTAATGCAAATAGTGGCGGTATTGGTAGTGTGAAAAAAATTATATTCGCAGGAAATGGCGATGATATAAGCTTCATCAGTCCCTAACAAGTCCATTTTAATGCAAATGGGAAGAAGAGAGATGAAAGAGGAAGGGGGAAGGAATGAAGGAGGAATGAAAGAGGAAGAGGGAAGGAATGAAGGAGGAATGAAAGAGGAAGAGGGAAGGAATGAAGGAGGAATGAAAGAGGAAGAGGGAAGGAATGAAGGAGGAATGAAAGAGGAAGAGGGAAGGAATGAAGGAGGAATGAAAGAGGAAGAGGGAAGGAATGAAGGAGGAATGAAAGAGGAAGAGGGAAGGAATGAAGGAGGAATGAAAGAGGAAGAGGGAAGGAATGAAGGAGGAATGAAAGAGGAAGGGGGAAGGAATGAAGGAGGAATGAAAGAGGAAGAGGGAAGGAATGAAGGAGGAATGAAAGAGGAAGAGGGAAGGAATGAAGGAGGAATGAAAGAGGAAGAGGGAAGGAATGAAGGAGGAATGAAAGAGGAAGAGGGAAGGAATGAAGGAGGAATGAAAGAGGAAGAGGAAATTTTTAAGAAATTATTGTTAAGCTAAAAAAATGAAAGAAGAAAGATTTCTTCTTGTTTTTGAACAAAGATCAAAGTCAAATTAACATTGTACTAAATTAGTCAATTAAAAATTTAATAGAAAAAAAAAATTACTAAAATAGAAAATTTGATTAATTTATACAAAAAATTTTCTTGCAAAGTTTAATATTAGCTAATTTATTTATTATTAATAGAAAGTAATAAAATAAATGATTAAGAAATAATGAATTTATTTTTCATTTTATTTTAATTTAATTTTTTTTGTAAAGCTATAAATAAAACAATAAAAAAAGTAATAATACTTGTCCCATATATACATAAATTTTGGAAATAAATAAAATGATTTTTGTTCATTTTTCATTTTTAAAAAATTTTTTTTTTGATTTCTTATAAGTTTTCAGCATTTTTCAATTACCAATTTTTCTTTTCTTTTTTTTTTTGCATTTAAATTTTAGTAATATATTTATGCAATAAATTATATTTATGATAGAAAATGAAAATTTTGAAATAAAAAAAAATTTTTTTTTATATCAAATTTTTAAAAGAAAATGAAATATTTTTATAGTTATTTTATTGTTAATTGTTAGACTAAAGAATAATTTTGTCCATTTTTTTTTTTTTTTTTTTGGGGGGGGGGGGGGGGAAATTTAAAAACGAATTTTAAGATTTGAAAATTTATGCGGGATGAAATGTCACCAGTAGCACAGCTGGTGATTATCAGTGGTTGAAGGGATTTTACTTTATGTACTAACCGCTGTCATCTTTTGCCCGCTGTTCCTACCCATCTTTTTTTCCGAATTTCATGGTAAGAAATTTTAAATAAATTTTAATCCTAGCAGCTGACCAGTTCAAAAATAGAAAATCATTTCTTTCATTTTTGTTAAAAAAAAAAAGAAATTGACAATAAAATGAAATTAACACAATAAATTATCAGTTAAAAGATAAGAATTGATAAATTTATACTTTAAAAATAGGTAATATGAATGGTTTTTCATAAATAAAATTATCGTCTATAAATAGTATTTAAAATAAAAATTTCTACAAATAGTATTTGAAATAAAAAAAAATCATTTTTTTTCATTAAATGTTTGAAATATTAAGAAAATATCATTGAAAATTAAAACAAAAAAATGTTGGTGGACATTTGTTGAAAGAAAATTTATTTCAAATAAAATCTCTCATTTATCTTGGCATTTTCATTCTCGTCTAAAATTATCTAAATAAATATTATTTGATAATTTTAACTCATTAATTTTGTTAATGTTTAGCAGAATGTCCAAATTCTTTTAAGCAATGGTCGGTCCGATAATTTCAACTTTTATTTAGCTAATAATTTATCAAAATATTCCAACCAATAATCCATTTAATCTTTTATTTAAATTAGTAAACATTAATGACAAAATCATAAACAAATACATTTACTAATTAAAATTCATGCAATTTACATAAATATATATGCAACCATAATTTATCAATTTTAGGGCGAAAAAATTTAAACCGATCTGCCTAAAAATAACTTTAAAAAAAAGATAAAATTTTATACAGAACAACTTTATATAATAATTATTATTATTAATAAATAGAAAACAAAAATAAAATGTTTATTTTACAACAGAAAAAAAAAATTTGCTTTCAGTTTAAGATTTTATTTTACAAAAAAATTAATTTTTATTAAAAATCAAACTAAAAGCTTTACTATAATTAATTAAAAAAGGAATGGAAAAATTCGGAAAATATTAAAAAAATTGTGTTCTTTTGCAAATATTTTACGTTTGCCTTCCGTTTTTTTTATTTGTTTTTTATTTTTTAAATTTTCATTTTATTTATTTTTTATTATTAATTTTCTTTTGTTTACAATATTTTTCATTTTTTATTTTTTTTAAGTTAGTAAACTTAAATAGTATTTGTTTTCTCGCCGATAATTTGTTTTTTTTATTATCATTTTGTTTACACAAAATAATTGCTAAAATTGTTTCGCATATAAATATTGTGCAAAATTTTCATTTAATTCAATTATTATTTATATTTAGGAAAAAATATTGTGATTTTATTTTCCGCCTTTTTTTTGATTTTTTAATTAGTTTTGTTTTTTTATGAAAATTTGTTTTCTTTTTTAAATGAATTATTTACAAACAATTATTCTTAGCTGAATCAATATAATATCAGTTATCGGTTGAAAATGTATATATATACAAATTAATAATAAAAATTTTTTAATTAAATAATAATAGTGGTAAGGATGTGGTAACAACAACAACAATAATAATAATAATGATAATAATAATAATAATAATAATAATAATAATAATAATAATAATAATAATAATAATAATAATAATAATAATAATAATAATAATAATAATAATAATAATAATAATAATAATGACAACAATAATAATCTCATAAATCAACTAATAAGTTCTGGATTAAATAAAGTTAATTGAACCTTAATTCAAATGAAATTTAGATTAAAATGATTTATTATTATTATTAAATTTTTATATAATTATCATCAGGAAAATGAATTGATGCAAAATTTAATTTTAGGAATGAAATAATTTCAATTGTTAGTAATAATTAATTAGTTTACAATTTTGTAAGCTAAAATTTTTGTTCCAAATTTCCGTCTTTGATTAATTAGCATTATTAGTGTTGAAAGATAGGAGGAAGGGATGGCTGCCATTATTTATAGATGAAACACTCAATGCTTTTCAATGGTTTATAGAATTTCATTCAATTCAATTTCAATTTGTTAAATTAATTATCACAACTAAGCCTTCTTAAGTATGTAATTTTGGCAACTGAAATCAATAAATCCATTATAAATATATTTCAATTTAGTAATTTCATTATTTTAAAATGATTGCAAAAGATATTTTATTTTATTTCATTCTCGATGAATGACTAAATTTGATAGTGTGAAATTGAAAATGATGAAAATTTTTCAATTAAATTTCACCAGAATCCATGTAATAATTAAAAATTAAATTTATTAAATACATTGTTCAAATTAAAAAACACAAAAACGATTGGAGCTGCATGCAATTTATATGATTAAAAAAATATGCTTAATTTATAAATTTAATTTCAATTTCTAAAATTTTTCATTTCAAACATTACGAAAATGCATTATAAGAAATGAAATTTTTTATTGACAGAATTAATCAATAAAATTATGAAAAGAAAAGAAATTAAATCATTTGGAAAGAAAAAATTAATTTAAAGAAAGAAAAATCGAACAAAGAATTTTTGTTGCAAAATTATTTTAATATATATTTAAAGAAACAGAAACCATAATTTCAAAGTTGAAAAAAATAAAAGAAAAAAAAAAAAGAGACAAAAAAAAAGTGAAACAAATTTCAAATAAAAAAAAGCTTTGAGAATAATTATAATTATTGAAATTATTCAAGAAAGAAAGGAAGAAATTATCAGAATGATGATTGAAAATTAAACAAATTTATAAACTCTCTCTCTCTCTCTCTTTCTCTTTTTGATTCTCTCTTAAAGAAAAAAAGAGAAAGAGAAAACGATGAAAAATTGATTGACATTTTTTTGCAAAATTATGTCACCAACAATACAATGCGATTCTATTTTTGATTGATTACTATTTTTACAACGAAACTATTAAAATGAAAAAAAAAAAAAGGCAGAGAAAACGATGAAATTATCACTGCCACCTGTTTTTGTCATCCATTCAAATGTCACTTCATTTATTTCATTAAACTTTTTTTTTTAAAATTAAATTTTAACATGAAATTAAATTAAAAGAAATAAAAAAGAAGAATAACTATTATTTTCTAATTTCATTTCATTTACAAATTAACTATGTAATAAATGGAAAAATAAAAAAGATTAAATTTTTCCTTTTCATTTTTTTTAAGTGAAATACTTTTTATCAAAATAACAGCAATTTTTAAAACAAAAAAAAAGGAAGAAAAGAATGAATTGATGACTTCTTAAATATTTTAATATTTATATCATTACTTTTACATTTTTATATTTTAATTTTATATATAAAATTTTAGAAGAATATAAGAAATAAATAAATATTAAAAATTAAATGAAGAAAATTGAATCTAAAAAAAAATTTAGAGGAAGGAATAATGAAATTTGAATTATTTATAAATATGCACTAACAAATTTGAAATATAAAAATAATTCATTAACACTGCATTATTTCACTTTCTATAAGAATTTATTTCTATTTTTCTTCCTTTCCGTTTTTTTTTTTTTTTTTGAAAAAAATTATTTTCAATAAAATTTTAGTATTAGTCAAATTTTAACAATATTTTAACATATATTTCAATTAAATGTTAAAAATATTTGAATCAATAATTTAATTAAATGTTAGAAAATATTTTAATTAATCGTTTTATTTTTAGTTTCTCTAAAAATAGAAGAAATGCTAACTGTTATATTTTATAATTTAGGATTGGTAGCAATAACGACAGCAATAATTTGTATCGTTTTTTTCTTCTTTTTATTGCTTCTTGCAGACAAGGAAGAGAGAAAATGAGCCAAGAAAATATAGCCAAGACAGTGAGCCAAGAACTTAAATGGCTTTTAATAAAAGTACCGCAAATAATTATCGTTTAGTATATTATTATTTGATCAAAATACTTTTCCTTTTATTTTACTCTTTTTTTTTTTTTTTAATTTTGTTTTTGCTTATTATTTCTATTTCTATTAGAATTTTATTTGCTTCAATTAAAATTGAAAATTTTAAATGAAATTTACTTCTAACTTATAACTATTTCTAATTTCCTTTTTTGATTTATAATATTGATATGAGTGTAACAGTAATATTAAAAAATTATGATAAAGAAAAGTAATGAATATTATCAGTGTAAATAGGTGATAAATGGATGAAATATTTAAATGATAATGATAAATGCTATCTTACTGATAACAATAATTGTAATAACCATGAAATATAATATGTATTTTATACTATATTTTTAAAAAAAAATTTTTTTAAAAGAAAAAAATTTAAAAATGGAAATTTTTTTTTGTTTTGCATAATTTTTAAGTAAAATTAAAATTTAATAAATGAAAACTTGCAAGAAAAAAAAATATATAAATATTGAATATTGTATTTGATGATTACATGTGTTACTATTTACCTTTGATTATTTCAATAATTTCAAATATAATGAAGAAAAAAAACGATTATTAAAGGTGAATATAAATAAAAAAAAATGAATAAATAAAATAAATAAACAAAGAGAATTGACAAATGAATAAATAAGCAAATAAATAAATAAATGAAACAAATAGATAAAATAAAATAAACAGATAAAATAAATGAGTAAATAAGTAAATAAATAAAACAACTAAACAAATAAAAGAAATGAATACAATAAATAAATAAAACAAAATAAATTAGTGATATAAATAAACAAATTAAATAAATAAACAAGTTAAATAAATAAATAAATAAAATAAAAATAAAAATAAATGAATAAATATATTTTTAAATCTTGTATATATATAAGGCCTAAAAGAAAATATTATGGTTAGCTTGGCTTAATAAATGTGAAATTGAAATAAGGAAGAAAAATACACCAGCAATGAACGATTATTTCTTCTTACGCTTCAGCAAATAATAACACCCTTTTTAATGATGCTAAGAGAAAGAGAGAGAGAGAGAGAGAGAGAGAGAGAGGGGGAGAGGGAGAGAGAGAGGGTGAAGAGATGGAAAAGTTCAACCTTTGTTGCCATTTCTAGCATTTCTGTCTTTTTTGTTTTTTAGAGAGATTGCACAAAAAGTATAATTAATACATTTATTATATTATTATTATTGTATACCAACACTGTTCTTTTTTTTCTTTAGTAAAAATTAAATTAAAATTAATATAAATTCTTTTTAAAAGTATATTTTAAAGTATTTTAGGATTGAAGTAGATAGGATGGAAAAACAAAAGATAAAAAAATGCGAAACAAAAAACATAAATGAAATAGCTAAAGTATTTGGAAAAATTTTTTTTCAATCAAATTAATTACATATTGAAATGAAGAGAAAATGGAAAAGTTTTTGTTAAAGAAAAAAATGAGAAAAATTTTATAATTTCAATATTTTGAATTTTAAAAAAAGAAAGGGAGAGAGAAGAATACTGAGCAATTTATATATAGAATTATTAGTATTTAATAAATAATTATAAAAGTTGGAAATAAAAAGTAAGAGAGAAAGTTTAAAATAAAAGATTTAAAAAATATTTTCATAACTAATACAAATTATTAAATTTTACCTTTTTTCTTTTCAAAACAAAATTTTTTTAAATAATTTGCAGAAAACCAAAAAGAAGAACTTTAATAAAAAAATAAAAGATTAGCAAATAATTTATGCTAAACAATGGATTATTTCATTTTTGTTAAAAGCATATAATGAAGAAATAAACTGTAAGAAGAAAAAAAAAATTTAAATTTATAAATTTAAATTTAAAATGTTGACACTTCATACAATTTTTACATTCACACACTTTTTAATTTCATCTAATCTAAAATTTTTGAACATTTAATTCCCAAATGATTTAAGCAAATATTAGTAGAAAATGATGAAGATTTAGCAAAAGAAACTGCAGTAATTTCCAATGAATATTTAAATTGTGTATGTATATTTTCCACTTTTGTTCTTCAATAATTTATGGAAAAATTCCCATTGGATAAGTTTAAAAGCAAATATAGTTATCATCGAATTCATCATTTTATCCAGTTGAAAATATATGAAAGTCTATTGGAATGTCAATCATAACAGTTTATATTTGCAAATTGTTGCCCTAAAAGAGTGAATTATTATTATTGCTGCAATAGAAAATAGTACATTTCTTTTTCTCTTAGTTTTATCATTTTTAGATTTTTTAGACTTTATACTTTTGTTTTTTTTTTTCCTTTTCTCTTCTTATTTGCTAGTAATTTCTTTTAATGAAATTATTTTCTTTTCTTTATTGATTTTTTTCCTTTTTTTTTTTTTTATTTCTACATTTTATTCATGTCTAAATAATTAATTTATCCAATTACCTATCAATAATGCCTTCAATTTAGTACTTTTAATAATACTTCATAAAATTTACAGTAGTTATGGAATAATAAATAAAATAAAAAATTATATGTGTATGTGAATAAATAAAACAAATATGCTAATTTCAAATCAAAAATATTTCTTTATTGTTTTCAAATCAAAATATACAAACATGTAACAAATGTATCGAATAGGACAGATTTCACATATTTGAAATCAATTCTTCATTATCACTAGAGTGCTACTTCGTTGGTAGCAATTCCCTGCAAAAAAATATTTTTTTTTTTTTTTTTTTTTAGTTTAAAATTATGACTTGAGTGCTTTGATAAACAAATATATCGAATAGATGATTAACTATTCTAGATAACACTTCTAGAAGTTAACAGTGATCACTGATCTAACTTTTTAGATTTTGAAATTCTTCAACATATCATTTCGTTAAATATGTTCAAAATGATAATTTGTCGAGATAATTCTCGTAGCAGATAAAACAAACGGATAAAGAGGCAAAAGTAAAAAGTTTACAAATAAAAATATTAAACAAAACTCTCAACAAATCAAATAACAATGACTTTATCTAACACATTTTCAAAACTATAATTTGAATGTCGAATGCTAAATCAATTCAATGCATCAAATCTTATCAAACACATGGCAGAAATTTGAACTTTGTTAAAGATATGAAAATAATCAATTTGGAATTTTGGTCTCGTAAATAACGTTTTCTTCATTTTTCTTTATTATCATAGTTTTTTTTTTTAAAACTGTTTTATTTATTTCGATTATATGTATTCTGGCTGTTAGCATAGATATTAGATCGCTCTTTATATCATGATTTTATGTTAACTGGGGCTGACATATGACGCTAAGAATAGTTTAGTTGTTGAAAGATTAATTACCAAAAAAAAAAGGAAATGTCAAAAAGTTACCATAAATTTCGGACATTTGCAACTGCTGTTCGAACAATCCGCTTCTGAGATCCGGAAATTTTGATTAAACTACGAACAATAGGACCATAAAATGGAAGTAATGCTTCAGAAGACCATTTTTGTGCTATTAACTTTAAACATTCAAGTGTTGCCAACTGAACCATCTGCAAAAAAAAAAAAAAAAAAGAATCGAGAAGTCAATTTAAATTTATTGAAAATTTTATCAACAGTTAAGAACATTCCTAAATAATCTTTAGGATTCGTAAAGTTTCGTATTCTGTTATCATCAAAAAAAGTCTTTTTACAAATTCTGTTTTACAAAATTATATTTTTTGAAAATTTTTACAAAATTCATTAAATTTAATAAAATAAAATAAACCATATTCGTGTTATGCTCAAGATAATGTTGCAATCGTGGTAGCACTTTCAACAAGAAATCATGACCCAATTGTTCAGCTGTTGCATTTTTCAATAATGCTGCTAAACCTGTAATAATCTGTCCTTCTGCGCACAAATCCAATCCTGATGTATCCAAAGCAGCACAAAGTATGGGCAATAACTGAAAATAAAATTTCTTTATTATCAATAAGGCATCTACATTTTAATAATAGTGTTTGGAAAGTTGGTTAAATTTGAGAAAATTAAAATTTCAAAATAATACCTCCACATATTTATCATTCATGATAGCTGTTGATGATGCAGCAAGCGCAAAAAGCGGTGCTAATAAAGGATACAAAACAATCCGTTTATTTTGAGATTCTGAAATTTCCGAAATAATTCAAAAATCTGATTATCGATTAGATATGAATTAATTAAAAGCAACCTCTGCTCGAGATGTCGCTTTAATAAAACAATTATCGAAATTATCGCTTAATTTTAAGAACACAACTACTGATAAAGTTTGTAGTTATCAATATAGGCACAGATCGCAATGATTATTTTATTTAAATCATTTAAACCACTCATTTAATTTCATTGTTTTCCTTTTTTCCAACGCTTAAATCTGTTATAGTCTCAGATGTAAGCCGTAAGTTTTTTTGAATCTTCAACATTTCTTTAACATAAATTCAATCCTAAAAACTACTAAGTAATACATTTTTCTAATGTCACATAAATAGTGGAAATGTAAGCTAATAAAGTTTTAATATCACTAATCACAATTATTTCTATAAAAAAAGAATCTTATCAAGATGCTTTTTTTATAGAAATAATTAACAACTGTTTTCTTCAAGTGTAAAACAAGATAGATTTCATAAAATTCATAGAGGATCAGAAGTAATTTGTCACAAAAAAAAAAAAAAAAAAAAAACAAATCTACTCTCCTATTTACAGTCACACAACCACTGCAAAAATTAAACAAAAAGATATGGCAACTGATATCACAAATTATAGCCATCAGATCGATGCATAATTAACTAAAAAATTAAGAATGTATATTACCTTTGCTTAAATCATTGAAATATTGAACATAGATAGGAATCAACTGACAAAAGAGTCGTTGTTGCCACAAAAATGTTGTTTGATACTTGCATTTTATCGGATCGGAGTAGCAAGTATTAAAAGTTAACATATCTACTAAAGTTTCTTTTAACACAGTGATATTTTCGGAATCAAAGTATTGAACGAGATCACGTAGAAGCTGCAATAATAAAAGTTATTCCTATAAATTGAAATGAATTTACTCATTCAAATGTTCCTTATAACCACTTGAAACCTCTAGGAAATATTAATAGCATCCAACATGTTAACATTTAGTTGTTAGTAACAAAAATAACAATTGATAATAATTATTACTGCGGTAAAATATGTAGATCCTTCAGGACGATCAGTCAAAAGAAGCGCGACACATAACCGAGTCCTACATTTGAAACTATCCAAAAAATCAAAACTTTGCGCTATTTTCTCCATATGCTTAAGCGTTTCGATATAATTTGGAGATTTGTTAACCAATGCAGCCATAATCAATGTTTTATACCAAATTAGATTACCATCTACAGAATCCAATTGCGTTAATAGCTTCAGAAGTTCATCGTTATACTAAAAATTAGAGAATTTTGTTACACTTATAAACAATCTTTTTAAATGATGCAAATAACTTTTTATTTAAAAGTTCAATGAAAAATATTACAAGTAATTCTCACCGGAGATTGGATAATGTATAGATATAAGCCTGGTAATAAACTTGGACAATATTTCAACTTTTCCCGAATCAAACAAAGGCCATCCAGATGTGTTCTGAAATTAGGGAATATTCTTTTTTGAAACCTAAAAAAAAGTCAGAAATCTTATATAGTTTATATTCAAAATGAGAAAAATTGCACCTGATGATGTTGAAATAACTGTGCACCGTTTTAACATTGACCTCCAGAAAATTTACACTAATTTTAATATATGAAATTCTTGACAACTTATAGATCAAGATCTTAGCAAGCTGATCCTAATACGAAAATATAAATTACCCATTACTAATTATTAGTCCAATTTGTTGCAATAATTTCGATTCTGCTTCTACATCTTTTTCTGATCCCATATGAAGTTCAAGCCTTACAAAGAAGCAATTTAAAGTTTGACTCAATAATGTTTCGTGTAATGTGATGCTTCCTGATCTGTTTTTGTTGAATATTTCAATGAAAATTTCTTGAAGATCATTTGAGCAAGCTAAAATTACGAAAAATCAACAAACTGAAAAGTAAACGATTGAGAAATTAATGGAAACCAAATATAAAAGAATTTTTGGAATAGCAAGTTGACAGAAACTAGGACACATTCTTGACCATTTTAAGAGCGTCTAAGTTGATAAAAAGAAGAAATTCATTTTTTCAAAAAAAAACTTTAAATTTGAAAAATGATCCAAAAATACATATGAAAATATTTCATACCTGATGTTGTCGGAAACAATGTTCCAAGATAAGATACAGCAAAATGAAGACTATCTATGTCATGAATAATAGACCAAAGCAATGGTGTTAGAGGAAATATTTCTAGAAAATCGAAACAATTTTGAGTTTTTTTTTTTGCATAGTTTGAAATTGTGAAAGTTTGCTATCAAATATAAAATAATAATAGACTAGTAAATATCCAAAAAATTTTTAAAAAATGATAATAGGTAATTAATCAACAATTAAAGAAATATCAAGAGCAAGAAAAAAAATTACACAACCTTTATTATTGCCAATTTCGTTTACAAACAAATCTTTTAGGATGGTCCATTTAGATGATGCAAAAGCATAGACAAACATCAGACAGCTATTCCTGCAAAAAATGAAACAATTCAATTTATATGTTAAAGATTAAAAAATGTATTTGGAAGAAATTTTAATTTGGAATAAATCATAATTTTTTTTTCAATTTCAATAGCTTCTTTACTTTTCATCATCATCATTTCATTGAATAGATTTTTTTTTTTTTGAATTCCATATATAAACGAGTCTTGCGCATAAGAAAAATTAAATAATACAACAATACACTTATTTCTTTTACCTTAATTCCTTATTCTCACTGCAAATAGTATCAAAACTTTTTCGCAGGAAAACTTTGCACTTCTCCAACAATCCATTCGTATGCACATCCAACTTAATACAAACCTGAAATTTATTGAAACAATTTAACTATTTCAATCCTTTTTATATAATTAAATGACAGAAATCAAGAGATACAGAAAACATTTTCATAAAGTTAATATAATAGCAATTGTAACAAAGAATTAAATATATGAACCTCCAGTAATTTATAACGTGCAAGCTGAGCGATCTCACGATCATATTTGTCAAGCATTTCAATAAATGAACTATGGTACTTCCGAAGGAGTGCAACTAAAAGATTTTTGATTTGAAGACAAAAGATATTTAAACAAAGTTATACTTCAACAGATACCACAACAAAAACTGAGCTTCAAACCAGGTAAAATTTAAAAAAGGATCAAGCCAATGGCCAAAAATCACCACACATTTAATTAAAATCGTTTTTATATTTCTAAAAACATACCTTGCTTAGAATCATCAGCTACATCAATCCAGTGACACAAAAACCTCAAACCGCTATTAACAATTTCATATTTATTAGCACTAGAACTTGCCGTATCACCTAAAAATCTCGAATGAAGCCAAATTCACAAAAATTTTTGAAAAAAACAGAGAAGAAAAGGAACATGAAAATCATTATTTCTGAAACAAGCGAAAATGAAAAATTATTAAATAGAAACAATTATTACCTTTGCATAATGACAGCAGCCATGAGAAAACGCTCTCGAAAATAACGGTGGAACATAATTCGCTAGATCTTAGTAAAATCTCAAAAAATGCTAAAAGCCGACCTGTTAGACCTAATTCAGTTTGTAGCACAAACATTTCACCCTCTGCAAACAGCAAAATGTTTAATAAAATAATAGTAAATAACTAATTGAAAAATGGACTATTTAATGCAATAAGCTCTGCCTTTATGCTGAATTCATATAAACATAAAGCATAATTAATCATTGATTTTTTTTTAAAAAAAAAACATTCAAGGAAAACTTAAAAGTCTTACTTTCAATAAATTCATGACATATACTTTCAATGTGTTGTCTTTTATCCTGAAAATATATACAGTGCAATAATTTACGATCTCCTAAGGAAGAGGAAAAGGAGAAATAATTATTTTGCACAATAAACAAAAGCTATGATAAAATGTTCCCAAAAATAATGATAAAAGAAAAGTATTTATGGGAAGATTAGATATATATTGAACAAAGTTAAAAATATCCTTCACGTAAACAAAAATCACAAAATTGATACCTTAATATTGCTTCTATCGAAAGCTTTTATTATTGAAGAAACAGCAGCAGTGATTGATTCTGGCATATAATCATCACGTGTATCATTTGGGAAATTGAATAGAACTGATCTAATACCTGCACACAATTGACCAATGTGATCAATGAGCTGATAACAAGGAAAAAATGCACATGCCTTGGCCTACAAAATTATGATTATTGAAGAATCGAGTTTCAAATCAAGAAAGTATATCAAAACGATCAAAAAGAACAGTTAAAAATTCAGGTTTTCAAAAAAAAAAAAAAAAAAAAAGCATAGATCGTTTGGAAGCTTTCCGGAAATTGATACCTTTATAATATAAATGTACATCATTTAAACCAATAAAATTCTAGAAATTAACCAAATTATCAAATATAAGACAATAATACTATACCAAAAATGAGCAAATTTCCAATTTTGTATCCGTCGAATATTCACTATCTAGAAGTTTTTCAATAATCAATTCAAAAACAAAGGGTGCAAATTCTTCATCGGCAAGTAAACAACTTTCACATCCACTAACCAACAATTCCCTGGTAATTTCTGTTCGCTCCCTTGAATTCTAAAAAACAAAAAAAAATTCAGTTGTAGTTATAAAATGATGTCAATATAAAGGTATAATACAATTTATCAGGATAACAATGAATATAGCAATGAATATAATAGCTGCAGTGTTATATTCATTGATTAATCGAATAAAATTAAAACACAGAATTTAAAAAAAAGAAAAAAAAAAACATTACTGACATGATTAAATTCAATAGGATAATAGCAAGCGATGATATCAAACAAGTCACTCGCATAAAGATCAAGCAAATTTCTTTGAAAATCTCCTGAAATTGTCAAAATCATAAAAGAAAAAGCAATTAAATAAGATAACACAATTTATTCCACCTAACCATTCAGAACAGCATATCACTTCACTAATAATTGTTCGACAAAATTGATATATAAACTTTCGAAAATAAATTATTCTCAGAAGTTACTCACCAGAATTAAAATGTTTGAAGAAAGTGCAAAAAAGACGAAAAACAAGAATGAGACATCGAGGATCTCGTTCTCCGGATATAGACGACATAAAGTAGGAAATAAAGTATGTATTCGTCGAGAGTTCTGAAAAAATCACATAATAATTGTAATATTTTCAAATTTAGAGAGAAGATTAGGAAATATAAAGTAATTTCACCTTATCTTTTATTAGGGCAATACGTATTTAATATAATTTAAAATGTTTAAATATGCCAAAAATGTTTGAGAAAGAATTTTCGTTTCTTTCTTTTCTTTTTTTCTTTTTCGAATGTATGCAACAGTTCAATAGTACAAACATATTTTAAAAAAACAGTCAAATTTTTAAGAAAATAATTCAAGAGAAAAGTATGATATGTAACAATTTAGATCTAAAAATTTGTAAAAGTTAGCAGATAAATTTCTCTAACCTTTAGAGTATTTGTTAAGTAATAGATCTAAAATTTGATAAAATACGAATCGCTCCCTCTGGGCACAAGTTTGCACTTGCCCTTGACGAAATAAAGTGTCAACAAGAGAATCAATGCTACTACTTTTCACACGTAAATTAATCATTAGCTGAAAGAGAAAATCTGCATTAATTTCTTAAATAGATTAATCACTGAAATAAACACAAATTACTAAACAATTAATTAAAATTTCAAAATAGAAGTTATTCAAGTTTCCAACACATACATAAATCTTAATTATAGTGAACATAATTCTTAGGTTCACAAAATCAATATCCATCACATCATTAAGTGATAATAAAATCAATAAGCAAATGTAAAACTCGAAATATTTAACTGTAGTAAATGATCATCTGCAACTTTTAAATCAATAAATCTATTAAATTAACAGTTATATATGCTTTCTTGAGCAATGGCATTTAACGAAGTGATGAAAATTCATGGTCATTAAATATGGAATCAAATATATTAGTAAACAAAAACTTACCAGTTTCTTCAGAACTGTTAGTATAAAAAAGTTCGGAGTATCAAAAATACTATAATTCATTAGGAAGAAATTCATGAGTAATTCCACTGAAAGAAGTTAAAATTAGGGGTATAAAAGAAGTGAATGAGAATTATTGAATTAAACAAACTCTGTAATTTTGTTATAAAGAAAATACCGACCATGAGGTAACTCCCATGGATAATTTTGTGGAAGTTTACTTATCACTAAACAAATTCGTTTTAATCCATTTTCTCGTTTTTCACGATTGTTAGATTTCATTTCAGATCTGAAAGAAGAAAAAAAAATTTGATAAAAATTCATTAATAGAACTTACTTAAAATGTATTCCTAATAATTAAATCATAATTTTGAAATAATAAAAAAAGAGATGAGTGGAAAACTTACTGAAATGATTCGACAAATACGCGTAAAGTGAAAGATTTCCCATGAGATAATTTATCTACCCACTGATTAACAAAACATAAGTCATCATCAACTTCTGCTATCGTTTCTTTGTCCTCATTCATCTCGAAAATAAAACTGAAAAAATTAAACGATCATTCATTTTGGAAACAAAATTTGAGAAACTAAAACGATCGCTGCAAAAGAATAATATTAGTTGCATATCTAAATTAATAAATCGCTTATTTACAAATTTTTAATATGTCCAATATCTTTATAAAATCTAAAAGTATCAAATTTCAAATTCAATAATAATATACACAACTGATTCATAAGATATATTCCAAACTTATAATTTTATAAAATATTCCTAAATCTTTCAGCAAATGAAAGGCTGAAAAGATCATCACTGATAGCATTTATTGTTTTAAATTTTCGTTCTTTCAATCCTAAACCATAATCAATCTAATCAATAAATTCTACCCTACAGTTGAAATCAAAAATCTAAAAAAAAAAAAAAAAAAAAAAGAAAACAAATTAATTCATACAATAATCTAATAAATTTTCCTATCTGTCAATCATAAATAATTATTACAAATGAATCATAAAGCCATTCATCCTATCATAATTGTATAATTTACATAGCTATTCTACAAATTAAAACATAATCACTTTAAGCAATCAATAATTACACATAAATTATACCAACTAATTACTGGAATGTTAGATAAGAAAATTTTTCACATATTTCAATCAATAACCTTTGATCTCATACTCCTAATAACTAATCAACAATTTTTTCTCATAATGCTATTATTATTGTATCACAAAATAATCTTACTATTACTTACTTTACTTGAGCAGAATACCCTTTGACCTTTCACAAACACCCCACCATTAATTACAAAATCCATCGCTTCACCGACTGCTGATGTCCACTAAATTGTCCCGCTAATGTTGTTGCATGCGACAATTGCGCAATATTTTTGTTTCAAAACAAAAAGTAAACAACGTAGACTTGTAGAAATTTCAGGTTAAAATTTTTCGACCCTTTAGAATTTGCTTTTTTTTAATATTCCATATGTATTTAATGTCTTTTTTTATTTTTTAAAGGATATCACATTTTTCTTCCTCTTTTTTTGGCCAAAAACTAAGATTTAATTGAATATTTTAGCAATTGATATAAAGGATATTTTAGATGTATTAATAATAGATGCATAAATAATTTAAGTAATTTTTTTTTGAAACGAGAATATATATCTTTATTCGATTAAAATATTTAACACCAAATATATTATTATAATAATAAATGCATAATTTAAAGTATATATAAAGGAAAACAATAAATAAATGTAAATATTTACGTAAAAAAAAAGTATGCTAGCATTTATTAGCAATACCAATATATAATAATAATTTCAAAAAAAAAGAGAAAAATGATGAATAAACAATAGTGCTTAGTTTACATGCATGTCAAAATGCGCCATAACGTATTAATGAGCGCATATGGTTGCGCATATGTGTTATAGATAACGTTATAGTAGAAAGAATATTACTGTATCACATCGGAATAGACGTCAAAATGTAGTGCTATAGATTACATAAAAATGGAACAGTAACGTAGATTACGTCAGAGCAGACAGATCACGTCATAATAAGAAAATATCGTAGATTACGTCATAATAGAAAAAGTATAGTAGATTACGTCGGAATTAATAGATCATTTTATAATACAAAAATAACGTAGATCACGTTAGAATTGATGGATCAATTAATAATAGAAAAAGTACCGTAGATTACGTCAGAATTGATAGATAACGTTATAATACAAAGTTCATCGTAGATTACGTCACAATGATTAGATACGATTAAATTGCACAATGGGAAAGTAACGTATGTTACGCCATAAAGGGAAAATGATGGCACAAAGGATCAAATATAGATTTCAAAAAAAAGGGAATCAGTAAATAGGTTTTATGAAAGAAGAAATAATCAACGATTGGGAATAACAATCACTGAATTTGGTTAATGATAATAAAATATAATAATAATAACAATACTACTACTACTACATAATAATAATAATAATAAATAAATAATAGTGAAACTTTTAAATGCATAATATTAGTGTGATATCTAAATTTGAATTTAAGTCTTATTCAATCCTAAATAATCATTGTACAATTGCATCCAATATATCTTTCTACTTCTTTTTCCTCTTTAAATTTGATCAAATTATTATTTCTATTCTCGCGTAATTTCGATTGATTTCATAGATAATATCAATATTTATGACATATAATTTATACTATAAGAATAAAATTTTTTCTAACAATTAAAATCAAAAAATACATAAATAAAAATTAAGTCTAAAAAAAGAAAAGAGGAAAATTTCAACAATTTAATTTCAACTTTTATTGAATTCATAAAAAAATTATGAATTAAATAAAATATATTATTATTGAATATATAATAATATAAGAATGATAAATTTTACAAGAATAGTTGATTGATTAAAAATAAAAAAAGTTGCACAATTGCATAACATTTGCTTGCAACAACAATCCCAAATATTTACCAACGGTCCTCTCATATAACCCATAAATTTTGCAGCAACAGAACCAACAGCACAACTTTCATCCTATTATTAAAAATTAAATTATAAAAATATTGAATTTAAAAAAAAAAAAAAAAAACAAAGAACTTAGAATCATTAAAATAACCTAATATAGCATTTTAAATTCTTTTACAAAAAAAGAAAAAAAAATATCAGTTTTGTGTGGAAGAAAAGAAGGAAAAAAACTTATTTAAAAAAAAAAAATTTTAAAGTTAAATGATATGAGCTTTAAAAAAAATTAAAAAAAAAAAAACTAAAAACTATTGAAATGATAAATGTAATTTATTATAACAAATTATCACACAAATTTCGAAAAAAAAAAAGGAATTATTAAAAAAAAAATATATTACCATACAAATTCCACTATCATCACAAGATTTGATAGTGAATGATTGTCGCTGAAATGAAAAAAAAAAAAAATAAAATTTTGCAAATTATTAGTATTATTAAATATAATTTTTTAGAAAAAGAAAAAAAAAGAAAGAAAAACAAGTCAGTTGATAATTACTCTTATCTATGAGAGTAACCGGGAATGATTAGTGGGATTTTTAATGGGATAAATAATACTTAGAAAAAATTATTAATACTCTTTAGTATTCATTTATTATTATTAGCATTATTATTGTATGGTTGGAATAAATTTAACTAAATTGCTGCAATTCTGATAAAATTTCGTAAAAATGCTGATAGCATGCAAAAATAATTTGTGAATAGCGTGCAACTTTAGTGCACGCAAATTGTGAATAGGATGCAATTTTAGTGCATGCAAAAGTGAATAGCGTGCAATTTTAGTGCAAGCAAAAGTGAATAGCGTGCAACTTTAGTGCACGCAAATTGTGAATAGGATGCAATTTTAGTGCATGCAAAAGTGAATAGCGTGCAATTTTAGTGCAAGCAAAAGTGAATAGCGTGCAACTTTAGTGCAAGCAAAAGTGAATAGCGTGCAACTTTAGTGCACGCAAAGTGAATAGCGTGCAACTTTAGTGCAAGCAAAAGTGAATAGCGTGCAACTTTAGTGCACGCAAATTGTGAATAGGATGCAATTTTAGTGCATGCAAAATGAAATATTTTATGCAAGCAAAAGTGAATAGCGTGCAACTTTAGTGCACGCAAATTGTGAATAGGATGCAATTTTAGTGCAAGCAAAAGTGAATGTGATAGGATGCAATTGTGAATATGAACTAATGCATGCGAAAATAATTTATGAATAGCATATAAAATAATTAAGTAAATCAAAGAAGAATTGAATAAATTAAAATTGGAAGTAACAAAATATTTTTGATATGATTGTCTAAGAATTTATTTGCTTAATGCTTGCTAATCGCAAAAACTTTTACTAATTTTTTTTAAATTTCATTAATTTAAATTTATATTTAAAAAGAAATTAATAAGATTATAAAATAATTATAAACGAATATTATAAGTTCAATTTTTCCATTCTTTAATTTGATTACATTTTTTAAAAAAGAAATAAGTGAAAAAAAATAAAGTGCTTACATATCTAAAATCAACATGATGATATTTAATACAAAAATTTCCCACTTGACAAGTTTTAATTTTGAATGAAATTGGTGAATGAAAATATTCTGTTGTAACACCTTGATAACATTTTAAGCCAAATACCAATTTGATCGAAATAATTGATAATACGATAATTATCAAATAAACTATAATAATTTATTTAAAAAAAGGTTAAAATTGAGAATATCAAATTCTAATTTTACAAATCACATTGAACATAGAAATTAGTATTTGAGTTAAAATATTACAAAAATAAAAAGTTCATTTAAACAAAATTGAAATTTAATTTAAATTACATTTCAGAAATATATGTATTGGTAATAGTTGTATTTATAATGATAATAATAATAATGATAATAATAATATTAGTTACGTTTGTAATATAATAATTAATATAAACAATTGTAATATAATAATTAAAACAATTATTATTGGTCACAACATTAGTTTATTCGTTGTATTTGCAATAATAACTATTGTTATTAGTTTTAATTTCCAGAAATCACGATTATGGCGGTAATTATTATCATTATAATCATGATAATATCAATTATTATTATTAAAATAGATCAAACTTTTCATATGTATGCGTCTTTCAATATAGAATCATTGGCTTTATGCAATATTTGCTTTTTGCGCCTGAAAATTATGTATTAATACAAAATTTGTTGCAAAATTTATAACAATCGACAACATACAATTTAACTTTGTAATTATTATACTTTATCAAAGTTTATTAAAAGTAATTTATAGCAAAGTTATTTTAATACATTTTAACTGATTTTCGATAAGTAACAGTGTTGTTTAGAAAAAACAAATGTTTTTTATAAAGTAATGAAAACAAAGAAATAATTATCATAAGTTATCACTTTTAAAATTATAACCGAAGAAAGATAAAATTGAATTGATAAGATATATTCTAATTAGTTCTTTTCAATGTATCAAAAAATAAAATTTTTTTTTTTGAAATAGCTAAAAATAAATAAATAAATAATTCAATTTTAAAATATCTTAATAAATAGATAAATAATAATTCAATTTTCGACAAAAAAACCGATCAAATATCATTGAAAAAAGATAATATGCTTAAATTAAACTTTTTTTTTAAAAAAAATATGAAAATATTTAAAATTCTATAATTCAGAGCAATTTTAAATATGCAAATTATGGTGGAAATTTAGAAAATATTTAAAAAGGATAAAATGAATGAATTTAGAAGCATAATTTTCTTTTTTTTTTTTCCTTGAAATTAAACAATAAAAATTTGTTTTTTTGTTTTTCAATTAATCTTATTTAGTATTATTCAAACATTCCTGAAATGATTTCAGGAATGAAAAAAAAGAGCTTTCCGGTTTTGTACATTTAGAATAAATGCAAAACTTGTTTCTTGCTTCTTTTTTTGATTTCATTATTCTTATTTTTTATTCGAGAAATTTGAGATTAAGCAAATGAGTAAAGAGATATCACGTAAGTGATCGTAAATAATTATTACGTAAGTGATTTCTACCTACTACAAACATTAGTTGTCTTAAACAGAAATGATTTACAATTCATAAAAATTTTCAAGTAATTATTAAATCAAAAAATTTTTGGTGATCTTATCAGTGTTATTTAACAATTAAGTTGTCAGTTGATAATTAAATTGTTATCAGTAGAAAAAAATCAGAAATTAACTGTTGGTTTAAATTATTGCAAAATTGATTTTATCAGCATTATGTTACAAAAATAATTTTATAAATAAAAAATTGGAATTTTTAAATTTACATTTTGTAAATATCACTGAGATATTAAATAATTTTATATTAAAAAAAATGACCACAAAAGGGTAATTAAAAAACTTATATATCACCGGAAATAATTTCACGAAATAACAAAAATTTTAAAAAATCAAATTAAAAAAAATAAATATAAAAAAAGAAAACAAAAATTATATGTTATTATTAATGTAATCGAATTTGCCTTTATGAATATCAATTTTTAAATGAATTAACTTTTTCTAAGCAAAATTAATATTTATTCCTTTGTTTAATGTTAAATATGTTTATTGCTACAAAGATTTTGTGCTAATATTGCTAATGAAATAATGTTAAATGCAAAAATGAATAAATTAATTTTTCAAAACAAAAATTTTTTTCAGAAAAAAGAGGTAAACAAATAAACAAACAAACCAATTATGCAAATAAGCTTAATTTGAAAAAAAAAAATGCAAAAAAAAGAATTATAAAGCTTAAAATAGTGTAATGTTTAAGTATAAAATATTCAATATTTTTTTTGAAAATTTTAAATTGTGTGTAATTTTTTGAAATTTAATAAATTACGTAATTAAAAAATGTTTTAACAATTGGAATAATTTACTTTCGAATAATATAATTCAAAATGAAATTATAACATTTCATTCTTGGATGTAAGTAACACTAGCTTTCTATATGAAATTTATGCAATTTTTCAATTTAAACATTTGATTTTAAAATTGAAACTTAAAATGATAAATAAAATTTGTTTAATTTAAAATTATTATGCAAATTATTCAAGTTAAAATTGATGTTTGTCGCAAACTGAAATTATTTGAGTTAAAATTAATGTGTGCAATTCAAGTTGAAATTGTTTAAATTAAAATTTTTGTGTATATTAAATTGAAATTATTTCATTTAAAATTAAAATATATTTTATTTAATGTGCATGAAAAATGCAAAAAGTACTAATAGTAATGGTAATAATCGAATTTAAGTATTCGAATTCTTTTTTCTCACAAAAAATTTTCCCAACAGAACAATTCGTGTGACATTTGTCACATAAAAGGCGGTAAATGTCTTTTATAGTCTAAAAATGAAAAAAAAAATTTGTTTACGCATGTTCACGTGTGTGTGTCTGTGTGTTTGTATGTGTATGTGTATGTGTATGTGTATGTGTGTATGTGTGTGTGTGTGTATGTATGTATGTATGTATGTATGTATGTATGTATGTATGTATGTATGTATGTATGTATGTATGTATGTATGTATGTACATTTCTCTTTCCCATAACCTTCCCCTGGTTTTTCCCAACCTCTTCCCAAGCACTCTCATATTTCCCATATTGCGGTAATTTCATCTGATCATCACTTTATGAATTGAAATTTTGTCATTAGAAGAAAACAAAGTTGAAATTTTTTTTTGTTTTTGATTTTAGAAATTTATATTTTAATGTAAAATTATAAAAGATCAAAAAAAAAAAAAAAAAATTTATAATAATTATTTTTTAAAAAAGCATTACTTTAAATAGAACAATTGCATTATCATTAAGATATTTTTTTTTTTTTAAAAATTAATTTCAATGATAATTATCATTTTTATTTATATATTTATTTTCCATATATAAATTTTTGCTGGTAAATGTTTTACTACTATCTTTTTGATAAGGAAAATATAGTAAATTTTATATTTTTTTATAAAAAAAATATCTAGAAATTTCAAAAAAAAAGGAAATTCAAATTTTCATGCCTAAAATTTTAAAAAATATTCAATTAGATAACTAAATAAATTCAAAGGATATTCAATTAAATAAATTAAAAGAAAAAAGAAAGAAAATTCAAATTTCTATTTCTAAAAGACAAAAAGAAAAGCAAATTTGAGTAAATAAACTTAAAAAAAGAAAATTTAAATTTCCATACCTAAAAGATAAAAAGAAAAATTTAAGCAAATAAACTTAAGAAAAAAAAAAAAGAAAATTCACATTTCCATTTCCAAAAGACAAAAAGAAAACAAATGTAAGTAAACAAACATTTAAAAAAAGGAAAAATCAAATTTCCATGTCGAAAAGATAAAAAGAAAACAAATTGAAATGTTACATTTGTTTATTCGTCGAAATTTAATCAATCAAAAAAAACCCATAATTAATCCCTGGGAAATTCTCAACCTTTCCCATGTCATCTCATAGGTATCTCATAAGTGTCACAGGTATCACAGGTATTAGTTGTTTTGAGAAAACATATATATACATAAACGATTATAAATCACTCATTATTACTCTTCATTTTACCTGTCATTTACCTGTCCTTTCTCTAATTATCAGTTTAGTCGATTAATTCAGGTATGCTTATTATTCCACCTTCCAAATTTGAATCTTTATTTTCTTTTTTTTCACCAAAATTTGATAGAGTAAAATTAAAAAATGAAAAATATACTATTAATTGTGGAATTCAAAAAAAAGTTTTGTTTTTACTTTAAATTTTAAAATGATATAAATTATAATTAATTTTTTAGATAATACTATATTATTGCAAAAGTTTTTTTTTTTTTTTAAATTGTTTAAATTTTAGATTAATTGCAATTCAACACTTATCAAATTGTGTATTTATTGAAATCATTTCAAGAATTATGTCATTTATTTTACGAAATTTTTTTCGTAGTAAAAATGATAAGAAAAATGATAAATTTATCAAAGAACTTCAAGCGGCTGAGGAACAACTGAAAAATGAATTACAATTTTGGAATAATAAGTAATTTTTTTTAATTTTTATTCAATTTTTTTTCTTTTTTTTGTCATAGAATTTTTGTAATTAAAAATGAATTTTGTATAATAATTTTTATATTATTGTTAATTTAGTTTGATGAATTCAAAAATTTTCATTTATTTTTTTTTTTTTTTACTTAAGCTTTAAATGCTTTTTCTTTTTGTTGGTTCTTTTTTTTAATATTTAGAATTCATTTTATAAATTTAGTTAATGTTTTGAAATTAATTTAAGTTTTGTAGCTTTCATCTTTTTTAAAAAAAAGGAACTTAAGTCTTTTTTAACATTTTAAGTATATATTTTGAAAAAAAAATTTGCTTAAATCAAGTATTTTCCTTTTTTTAGATGCATTGAACAAAAAGAAATGATTAAATCACTGCAAAATCTTATCAATTCATTATCAGATCAGTTGCAAGATGCAAAAGATGAGCTTTTTAGTGAAATTGATTATCAGTAAGTTTATTTTAAATAATATTTAACAAATAATTTTCATATGTTTTATTAATTTTTAATTATTATCAAAAATTTAAGCTAATAAATTGCTTATTATACTAATAATTTTGGTATGTTTTTTTTTTTTTTAGATTTAATTTATAGTTTATTTGAAATAATTGAAATAATTTTAATTGTTTTAGACCATTTTCAAAGGAATGTGAAATGTTTGTTCAAATACAAAATGAAGTAAAAAATGGAAAAAAGAAGTGTAAACAACTTAAGAAACGTATAAAATATGTAAGTGTTTCAAAAAAAAAAAAAAAGGAAAATTTTTTTTTTTCTTCAATATTTTTTAAATTATTTAAATGTTAGAAAATGCATTTAATTTCATTTTGCTCTAAATTTTTTTTTCTCAATTTAAGCTAAATAATTTTTTTAATTTTAGCTATTTAATTATTCATTAAAATTAATTGTAACTATCAAATAAAATGCCAATCATAGAGCTAAATTAATTTTTTTTGTTTTTTACTAAAAATTTTTTAGAATTAATTAATATTATTATTATTTAGTATTATTTGTTAATTCTTTTTTTTTCTTTCTTAAACTTTTAGTATTATTTGTAAAAATTTCTTCTTTTTTTTTCAATTTATTATATTTTTAAATAAATAATCGTAATTTCAGTGTAAAATACAAGAAAAATTAATGAGAAAAGAATTAAATGAAATGAATTTACGCATTGAAGAAAATGAAAGATATAAAATTGAGCTCATTCGACGAAAGGAAAAAGCTGACAAAAGCGCCTTATATTGGCAAAATCGAATTGCGCAAAAACAATCAAATAATGCTACTACAAATAATAGTAATAATTGTAATAATGATAATAGTAATAATAATAGTAATAACAATCACGATAATAGTGATAATAGCAATAATAATAGTAATGATAATCATGATAATAGTGATAATAATTTGCTTACACAATCAAAAGTATAAAATTTTATAAATTATCAAATATTACCTATCATTAATGATAATTTTGTTTTCTTAATCTTTAATTTGATTTATTGTTTTGTTGAATGATTTTGTATTGCATTTTAAAATTATATTTGCATATATTTTAGTTCAATTTAATTTAGTTTATCAAATTTTGTCTTTTTAAACTTAAAAATTCATTTACACAAATTAAACAAATAGTATTTAATTTTTTAAAATCTTTTCTCTGATTATTTACATTAGTTAAATTGTTGATTTCTCTTTCCTTTGTATTTATTTATTTTAAAAATAATTAATAATCTTATTCTTCTGTTTGCTATTTTTATTTTATCATTAGAATCTGTTCACATTGTTTTTTTTTTTTTTATTCATTTTTGAAATTTATTAATTTCATTTTAATATTTATTTTTGTTCCAAATTTATTTCTTTATCTAAAATTTCAACATTGTCTTTTTTTCTTGAATAATTTATTTTATTATTTCATTATAATGGCTTTACTATTTGCTTTATTTTTATATTTAATTATTTTTATATAAGAATTTTTTATATTTAATATTTAATTTTCTATTTAATGTCACATTATAATTATGCATTTGTCAACCATTTTAAAGTTTTTGTTTTTTTACAAATAATATTTTCATTATTTCTAATCATTGTTCTTTCAGTGCTATTAGCAATTAATTTATTTTGTTCTAATTGAATAAAAAAAATTTTTGAGTAATAATTGTTTCAATTATTAACACTGATAGTAATAATAAAAATAAAAATTAGAATAGTCACAAATAAAAATCTAAAATTAAATTAAAATAAAATATGAAATAGAGAAATTGATGTCATAGAATTACATTCTTTTTTTTTCCTTTTTTTTTATATCATTTTGAATTTTTTATTGCAAAACATTTAAAATTTTTATGCATTCTTATCTAAAATTGCTTCGTATTTTTCCAAATTTTTTTTCTAAATTTTTTAAAAATTTTCAAATTATTTATTATTAGCAATAATCCATAAACAATGTAAATATAGCATTAATTTTCAAAAAAAAGAACAAAAAATTGTTAAGCTATATGCCATATAATTTTAGTTGTATCATTAAATTAAATTGATTAATTTGAAATTGAAATTGATTAAATATTTCTGATTTAGTCCATTTCATTTAATTCATTTCAGAAAAAGAAAAAACAAGTGATTAATCCAATTTGATATTGCTAAATAAGAATGTTTTCTTTTTTCATCAAAAAAAATTCTTTCAAATTGAATTAATTACCTAAATTAATTACCGAATACCATTTCGTTACTTAATATTTAATAATTGAATTTAATTAATTCTTAACTAAAAAGGAATAAATTCATATAAATTATAATGATATTGTCAACATCATACGTTGGATTTAATTTAATATATTTTTGCATTCAAAATAATTTTAATTAAATTATAAATTAAAATATAAATATTGCAATTTCAATCGATTAATGTGATAGGTTTGTTTTTCCTTCTTTTTTTTCGATAAATTATTTATCTTTAATAAGTGAATCTTATAAAACTATTAAGGTACTATTATAAAAGTGTGACAATTCTCATTGTCATCTTTAAAAATGACAATTTTGGAAAATTTTAAAAAACGAAAACGTTTTATTTCAAATTTTAATATAATTAAAGTTGAAAATTTAACTAATAGTTTGCATAGTTTTATTTTAATTGTTTATTTTCTGTACGATATATTGTAGAATAGTTTATTTCTTTAAACAAAGAGGACGAAAAAAATTGAAATAATTCAAAAAATTTAAAAAAAAAAAACATCAAATCAAAAAATTATTGATCAAATACTGAAATTGCATTCATAGATAAATTGAATTCAAAATATTTAAACAACGATAATAATAATAATAAAACAAACAATAAGATAAAAACTATCAAAAAAAAAAAAAAATACAATCAAATTTTTTGTGAAATAATTTTAGAATAATATAGTAGAAGTAATACTAATTGATTTATTAATTTTCATTATATAGCAATAAAAATTTAATATTATTCTATAGGAAATGAAAAAATGAAATTAATAGTAATTAAATAATTCTGATAATTAATTTAATATGAAGAATGATGCAAAGAAAATAAGCAAAAAAGCAAAAACGAAAACAAAACAAAGGAAATTTATTGATAGTAAAGAAAAAACTAGTAAACATGAGGAAAATAGGAAATAAAATAATCGAAATTGATTATTGGAATTGCTTTTTTCTTTTCTCGATTATTTTTCTTTTTTTTCTTTCATTTCTTTACGATATCAATTTGAAAACCTTAAAAAAAAAAAAAAAATGATATTAATATTAATGGAATTTAAAGAAATTATGAGTGATAATTCAAAAAGAAAAGAAAAATTCGAAAAGAATTAAAAACACAAAAAACGTTAAAAATTAATGAAATAAATAAATGTGTCAATCAGTAAAGTAATTCTTTATTATATTAATTTATTTTTATTATTAAATCTAAATGCAATAACTAAATTTCAGTTTAATTAAACAAAAAAAAAATTCGCAAAGAAATTTTCTCAAAATTCAAAAAAATTTTTAACAAAATTTTATTTTACAGCAATTTTTTTTTATAATAATTTTTTTTAAAATTTATAATTCCAACCTTTTTCAATTAAATGTAGCTTACATCACTATCTTCATCAGTAAAATACTTCATTGGATGTTGTAATTTTTGAATATATTTATGACCCTTTGATGTTGCCGGATTTTCAATCTAAAATTAAAAAAAAGACATTTTGTTAAAATTTAAAACTTAAAAATATCAATTTTCAAAGTATTATAACAAAATTTTACGAATATATTTTTAAAAATAAGAAAAAATTGTAATTAAGAATTAAAAGTAAATGAATTAAAATATATGAAATAAAAAAAAAGAAAATATATGAAAAAAAAGAATAAAAAAATTTTTGCTAAAAATTTAAAACTGCCAATATGAAATTAAAAAAAAAAAACTTATAAAAACTTATTTATTATTAAATATTGCAATATTAATAAAATTTGATTAGCATTAATTTATTCTGTTGTTTCTAAAGTTTAATATTTATGCATTACTTTAAAAAATAATAATATTTACTATATTGTGTATTAATCAATAATTTATAAATTATTTGTTTTAAAAGTTCATTTAAAAAAATGAATCCAAAAATATAATAATTTCAGTATTTCAATAAATTTTATTTGTTAATTCATTTTTAAAGAATAAAAACATTAAGGTATACAAATTTAAATACCATTTTTTTTTTTTTTTGAATTTTAATAAACATTCAATTCATTTATAAACAATAACAACATTAATAATAATAATAAACATTTGATTATGTATAAATTTAAATAAGTTTTAAATTTACATACCATTTTTGTATTTCGATAAAAAATATGTTTCATTTTTTCGGCTGATGTAATAAACGTTGTTTTAAGACGTTGTTCAGTATTTAAACGATTAGAATGTGATGCATTTGCTAATAATTTTATTCCTAAATTCATATTGTAATTTTGATCGATCAGATTAATCGCATTGTTCGCATCAATTTCATTTCGTATTGATAATAAATTATTATTATTGTTATTATTGTTGTGCTTTGTTGTTGGGAAAATTTTCGAAAATTTCTTCGAATTTATATTTTTTGATCGTTCATTGTAGCATTTTTGAAATATTTGTTCGCCATTGCATTGTGTTAGTGCCTAAAAATAAACAAAAAGAAAAAAAATGATTGAAATGCTAATAGTATTATAATAAAATAATCAAATACTTAATAGTAATAACAAATAGTAATAATGAAATACTTTAATAGTAGAATTAAATGCTTAACAGTAAAACGAAATAGTTTAATAGTAATAATGAAATACTTAATAGTAATAACAAATGGTAATAATGAAATACTTAATAGCAATAAATAACAAATAGTAATAATGAAATACTTTAATAGTAGAATTAAATGCTTAACAGTAAAACGAAATAGTTTAATAGTAATAATGAAATACTTAATAGTAATAACAAATGGTAATAATGAAATACTTAATAGCAATAACAAATAGTAATAATGAAATACTTTAATAGTAGAATTAAATGCTTAACAGTAAAACGAAATAGTTTAATAGTAATAATGAAATACTTAATAGTAATAACAAATAGTAATAATGAAATACTTTAATAGAAATATTGAAATACTTAATAGTAATATTGGAATACTCAGTAGTAATATCGAAACACTTAATAGTAATATTGAAATACTTAATAGTAATAATGAAATACTTAATAATAATAATGAAATAACTTAATAGTAATAATGAAATACTTTAATAATAATAACGAATAATAATAATGAAATAACTTAATAGTAATAATGAAATACTTTAATAATAATAACGAATAATAATAATGAAATAACTTAATAGTAATAATGAAATACTTTAATAATAATAACGAATAATAATAATGAAATAACTTAATAGTAATAATGAAATACTTTAATAATAATAACGAATAATAATAATGAAATAACTTAATAGTAATAATGAAATACTTTAATAATAATAACGAATAATAATAATGAAATAACTTAATAGTAATAATGAAATACTTTAATAATAATAACGAATAATAATAATGAAAGATTTGTTGTAGTAATAATAAATTTTTTTATTAAATTATTCGTTTAATTTATCACATAATTCTAACAATTATTTGTTAGCTTTTTAAACAAATTTGTTTAAACATTTATATTTTTACAAAAAAAAAAAAAAAAAATTTACAATTGAAAGAAAAAGAAGATAAATAAAGAAAGAAAAATTATGACAAAAATTTTTTGTGTAAATATAATAGATGACAAATGATTTCTCTTTTTTTAATCTCTCTCTCTCTCTCTTTCTCTCTCTCTTGTTTTCTTATTTAACTAAACAATTTTTTAATTTTTTTTTTCAAAGTAAAATTTCACCAATTGTGGAGAATGTTTTGATAACTGTTGTGATGACATTTGCTTTGAAATACATTCTACTTGTTTCAATCTAAATATATTTTTTTTTTTTTTAAAAAAAATTTTTTTTTCCTCTAATCAACAATTTCTGTGTTTTTTCTTTCTTTTTCTAATAATTTATAATTTTTCAAAATAATTATAAATTAATTAAAATGTAAGGAATAATCAATAAACAAAAAATTTTAATATGAAAAAAAGAAAACAACTGTAAAGATAAAATTACAAATGTATTATTATCACTGATAAAAACTTTAAGCATGATAATGATAATAATTTTTTGTGATAACAAATTAACATACTGATTTTTGATAAAAGATTGTTGCATAGGCATAGCATCTGGTTGATGTATTATGGTATGTACGAATAATTCAGCATCAAAATATTGTAAATTATCTAAAATATCATAATTAAATAAATTAATTGAGTTAAAATTAAGTTTAAACAAAATCTGAAATTCTTTATTAATTTTTTTTTCAATTCTTATATTTCAATAATTATTCCATAAAACAATGAGCTAAAAACAAATTAATTGAGTTAACATTAAGTTTAAAAAAAGAATCTGAAAATCATTACTAAAATTTTTTTTCAATTCTTATATTTTAATAAATATTCCATAAAACAATGAGTTCAAAATTGCATTCATACTTTTTCGGTATAATTTTTCATTTTTTGTTTCACACTAATCTTTAAATGATTAAATTTTTAAAAAGATGAAAATTGTTTGAAATTCACAGTTTTTTTAAATAATAAATATTTTATAAGTAAATAATTTTTTTCCTTTTAATTTCAATATTAAAAATAAAGCAAAAATGAAAATATAAACCTTACTAATATTTGTTCTTCGTAGTGATTGGCTGAAAAAGAAATTTTTTTTTGTTAATTAAAAGTTTAATTAAAAAAATGAATTTCAATTGTTGCTAATTATTACTAATTTAATTTTTGCTTACCTACAAATGTTATTTTAATTTTGATAAATATTTCAAAAAGCATAGCAATACTAAATAACACATGTTTATATAATTTTTTTTTTTTTCAATTAAAAGGAAAATAAAAAATTTATCTAAAAAATTGTTAAATTAAAATTTCAATTTTAATAATTCTACATTACATAATATAAACATAAAAAAAAAATTTAAGTGCATAAATTAAAAGTACAAATATTGTTAATTAATGTAATTAATTAATTTCATTAATTTTATTGTTAAAATTTTATATGTTTACTAAGTAAAATTTATACTAAGAAAATTTATATTTAATTATAAAATACCTTGTGTTTAATTATATATTAAATTATAAATTATGTACTTATATAATATTTTATACTAATTATTTTTTAATTATCAATATTACTATAATCATTACCTGATATTATACTGCCATCGTTTGTAGCGACAATCGGTATCATCAAATGATAATGATAACGGTAAATAATATCGTTTTGGTTTTGTTGGTATAATTGATATTGCCATTACTTACGTTTAATAATAATAAACATTAAAAATAAAAAATTAATAATAAAAATAATAATAATAAAATAAAAGTAATAATAAAATTAAAAAATAGTAATAGAAATTTAAGAATCAAAAAAATATAATTTAATAATAAAAGAATAAAAAAGAAAAAAATATAATAATGATATAATGGTATATCAATTAAAATTTCATATCAAATTATAATTTACTAAATTAAAAAACAAATTTGATTAATTCTATTGCAACAATATTTGAAAGCAATTTGTAAGTAACTTTTTTTTTTAAAAAAAAAGAGAGAGAGAGAGAGAAAAAAATTAAACTGAACGTAAAAAAATTTTTTGAAAAATTTTATCCAAAACTATTGAATGAAAATAGAGAGAGAGAGAGGGAGAGAGAGAGAGAAAGATAGAAAGAAAAAGAAAAAAAAATTCGGAAAATTTATTTTTTTTTTTTAAAAAAAAAGTAGAAAATGGATAATTTTTTCTATTTGTGCAGAAAATTAATTACTATAATAAAATTTTAAAACCTTTAAGCATTATTTCATTCTCTTTTTTTTCGTTTTTATAGCAAAAGACAATATACAAACAAATGAATTTAAATGAATTTTAATCATTTTAGAATTTTCAAATGATAATTTATCAATTTTATAGCTAATATACTATCATTTTAATTTATTAAATATAATAAAAGATAATTTATCAATTTTATAGCTAATATATTATCATTTTAATTTATTAAATATAATAAAAGATAATTTATCAATTTTATAGCTAATATATTATCATTTTAACTTATTAAATATAATAAAAGATAATTTATCAATTTTATAGCTAATATATTATCATTTTAACTTATTAAATATAATAAAAGATAATTTATCAATTTTATAGCTAATATATTATCATTTTAACTTATTAAATATAATAAAAGATAATTTATCAATTTTATAGCTAATATATTATCATTTTAATTTATTAAATATAATAAAAGATAATTTATCAATTTTATAGCTAATATATTATCATTTTAACTTATTAAATATAATAAAAGATAATTTATCAATTTTATAGCTAATATATTATCATTTTAACTTATTAAATATAATAAAAGATAATTTATCAATTTTATAGCTAATATATTATCATTTTAACTTATTAAATATAATAAAAGATAATTTATCAATTTTATAGCTAATATATTATCATTTTAATTTATTAAATATAATAAAAGATAATTTATCAATTTTATAGCTAATATATTATCATTTTAACTTATTAAATATAATAAAAGATAATTTATCAATTTTATAGCTAATATATTATCATTTTAACTTATTAAATATAATAAAAGATAATTTATCAATTTTATAGCTAATATATTATCATTTTAACTTATTAAATATAATAAAAGATAATTTATCAATTTTATAGCTAATATATTATCATTTTAATTTATTAAATATAATAAAGGATAATTTATCAATTTTATAGCTAATATATTATCATTTTAACTTATTAAATATAATAAAAGATAATTTATCAATTTTATAGCTAATATATTATCATTTTAATTTATTAAATATAATAAAGGATAATTTATCAATTTTATAGCTAATATATTATCATTTTAACTTATTAAATATAATAAAAGATAATTTATCAATTTTATAGCTAATATATTATCATTTTAACTTATTAAATATAATAAAAGATAATTTATCAATTTATAGCTAATATATTATCATTTTAATTTATTAAATATAATAAAGGATAATTTATCAATTTTATAGCTAATATATTATCATTTTAATTTATTAAATATAATAAAGGATAATTTATCAATTTTATAGCTAATATATTATCATTTTAACTTATTAAATATAATAAAAGATAATTTATCAATTTTATAGCTAATATATTATCATTTTAATTTATTAAATATAATAAAGGATAATTTATCAATTTTATAGCTAATATATTATCATTTTAACTTATTAAATATAATAAAAGATAATTTATCAATTTTATAGCTAATATATTATCATTTTAACTTATTAAATATAATAAAAGATAATTTATCAATTTTATAGCTAATATATTATCATTTTAATTTATTAAATATAATAAAGATAATTTATCAATTTTATAGCTAATATATTATCATTTTAACTTATTAAATATAATAAAAGATAATTTATCAATTTTATAGCTAATATATTATCATTTTAATTTATTAAATATAATAAAAGATAATTTATCAATTTTATAGCTAATATATTATCATTTTAATTTATTAAATATAATAAAGGATAACTAAATGAGCCAAATAATAATAACAATAAGCTAACAATGATTGATGTGCAATAACAATATTAATTAGCCAAATGTTTTCTCTCTCTCTCTCTCTCTCTCCCTCTCTTTTTCTTTTTTAGGAATAAAACAATAAACATTTTCCCTCGTAATTTTTGATCATTGACCATCTTTTCTATTTAGATATTTAATTCGATAGAAAGAAAATACAATAATTAATTATAATCAATTATTTAAATTTATACTATTTTATTAATTAGATAAGTTAATTAATTACTTAAAATATAATTAACAACAGAAAGCTTTCAAGTAAATTTTATTAGCTAATTGAAAGCTTAAAGAAAAAAAAAAGAGAAAAACTTTAAAGAAGCTATTTGAGCAATATTTTATTTTACATTCTAATAATTTATTATTTATTTTAAAATGAAAAAAAAAAAAACTTTTTTTTTAAAATAAAAAAAAATTATTGAAAGAGAAAGCATTTAATGTAAAAGAAAGAAATTTTGTAAGAAAATGAAAGGTTTTAGGATGAATTAGACGATGATTCACTGAATTTTCGCTCGTTCAATTCAAATTTTTACCTTTTATGGAATTTTTTTTTTTTTTTTGTGAAAGCAATTTTTACTAATTAAATTTGCTTAAATGCTTAAAAATCTGTTTGTATTAGAATGAATTAAATAAATTTGCATTATTTTACAATCGATATATCATTTAAATGATGGAAAAAAATATTTTAGGTAAAAATAATTTTTTTTTTTTCAATTAAATTTACTCAAAAATTTAAATTTAATTGCATTATTTTATGATCAAAAATTTTTAATACATTTCTTTTTGATAAAAAAAAAAAAAAATGAAAGCAATTGAATATATTCTTATCATTAAATTTTAATTTTATTTTGGAACAGAGAAAAAATAAATTGTTGATAAATTGTAAAATATGAGATTAAAGTTTTAATATATTTTTTTCAGTACCTCTTTTGGTATTTAATTTCTAATCAGTATTTGATTATTTTTTTTTTTCTGAAAAGAAAAAGGAAACTTTGGTAAATATATGTATGTTATTGGTAATGTTGAAATGATAATTGGAAAAAGTTTCGGATAAAAATTAACTTAATTAATTATCACTTAACAATATAAGCAATCGGAAATATTAAGAAAACCGGATATATGTTGAAAGCAACATAGTTAATCCGGTTTATAAAATGAAATCAAATGTTGCTTGTTGTTATGATATTTTAATTAATTCAATCTACCGGAATTTTGATGTAAATCTATTAACTTTTATTAATAACAACAAACGTTAATGTTTTTTTTTTTACCTTTGAATGCTTATTTCAAAATTCCGGAATAGTCAATTGTTATCTACCGGGATAATCTATTGATAATTTCAAGGTTCCGGAATAGTCCGTGGCTATCTATTGCAATAATCTATTGATATTTTAAGATTCTGGAATAGTCTATCACTATCTAGCAGAATAATCTATCAAAATTTCAAAATTCCGGAATAGTCTATCACTATTTACCGGAACAATCCATCGATTTTTTTAACAGTTTGATCTAATCATTATTATTTTCATATTGCTCAAAAACAAACTTTAACATAATTAAATTTCATTTATTATTATTATCAGTATTTTTCATTAATTCCGTTTATTCATAATTTAATTCCGTTTTATTCATTAGCAATTATTTGATTGCTGCAAGATCATTTCCTGTATGACTTCGTTCCTGTTTCACTCGATACCGGAACAAAACTTCGGTTTGCTTACCGGCATAATAAATAGATTGAATTTTTTGAATTGCATTTCCTTCAAATGGCAATTCACTATTTTTAAGCATATTGTAAATTTCTAATTTTGTTCCTTTTGAATCAACATTATATTCAAGCCTATAAAGTATAACATTTCGTGTAATCAATTAAAAATATAAAATGAAAATTAATTAATAAAATATTAATTGAAAATTGAATTAAAAATAAAATTTGCAAAATATGTAAATGACATTTTTTTTAAAAATCTTTTAAATAGCTGAAAAAAAGAATGAAAAACAAAAAAACGATATAACAAATTTTTATGTTCTTTTTTTTTGGTTTTATTATGAATTTAAAAAAAATATATATATATAAACAAATTGTATAATATAATTATTAATTGAATAATTAATTGAAAATAAAATTTTCCAGAAAAATAAAAAAAGAAAAAAAACAAAATAAATAAAAAAAAGTATTTATTGGCTGATCGATGAATAAATTTATTTTCTTTTTTATTGTTTATTTTTTTTTTTTTTTTATAAATATTAATGAACGAATGAATTTTTTTTATTGTTTATTTTTTTTATGAATATTAAATAATTAATTAAAACAAACATAAATTGCTTATAGTGTACATTTGCAATAAGTATAATAGCTTTTGAGCATAATTCATGCAAACGATGATGGGCGCTTAAGGTAAGATAGCGTAATACAATATCGATATTCAAATTTTTCCATTGCTATAAATTAAATTATTTGAAAATTAAAAATTAAAAATATTAAATTATCAATATTTGATGTCTTAATTATGCATACAATCATTTATAGTAAAATTTCTTTTAAAAAAAATTTCTCTATTTTTTTTGAAATTAAAACTTTAATTAAATTAATTGTTAATCTTTTTTTTTGAATGCTTTAAATTTTTTGAATTAATTTTGAGAAAATTAAGTATTTAATTCAATCAAATTCATTGGTAATTATGTATGCAATTATTTATAGCAAAATTTGTTTGTTTTTCTTTTTTCCTTCATTAAAAAAGAAAGAAATTTTGAAACCAAAAATTAAATTAAATTAATTATTAATCATTTTTTTTCCAATGCATATTATTTTAGAGAAAATAAAGTTTTTTTTTTTTTAAATTTTTTTAAATGAAAAAGAGGAAAAAAGCGAGGAATGAAACCTCATTTAATTTATTACGAAGGCCATCAGTGATATGGTGGATAAGTGTCCAAAAGCCGCGCGGCCGAAATGTCCGAATACAAATGATAAAATCATCTAAAATATCTGGCGATGCATCCATCATATCAAATGAACCTTTTAATGCATAATCAATCATCTATAATGGAATATTTAATTATAATTAATTAGTGATAGAGAAATGATAAATTATAATTAATTATCAAACAAAGAAATATTAAATTACAATTAATCAGTGATAAAAGAACATTAAATTATAGTTAACAATTAATAAAAAATTATTAAATTATTTATAATATATCAGTGATAGAGAAATATTAAATTATAATTAATCAGTGATAAAGAAATGTTAAATTGCAATTAACAATCATTAAAGAAATATTAAATTATAATTGATCTGAAAATATTAAATTAATCATTAAATTATAAGCATTCATCTATAATGAATTATCAAAAAATTTAATTGGTCTGTGATAAGGAAATATCAATTTTTAATTAATAAATGATAAAGAAATATAAAATTATAACTAATTCAAAATTAAAAATGAATGAAAATGATATTATTCCCTTTTTGCTTTTTTGTATTAAATTATAAAAATTGCAGTTAAAAAAAAAAGGAAATTTTTTAAATTTCATATAAAAAATTCTTTGTACACAAATTTTTTTTTCTCTTCAATATCTAAATTAATTAAAAATTATTTTAAATATTAATTTAAGCATAATTTTTAGTTATTTTAATTATTGAATAGATAAAAATACATATATTTGCAAAAATTTTATTGTGAAAAATATTACATCAAAGTTAATTTAGGAAAAAAAATAAATTTTTTTCTTTTTTAAGATAAAAAAATTTTATTATGGAAAATTTTTTTTATGAAAAAATTATAAATTTTCCTTTAAAGTTTTTTCTTTTTTTTTTGCATTTTGCTCAATTTCTGTTAAATTTTTTAAAAAAAAAAAAAAAAAAGGAGACAGAGAGAGAGAGGGTTTTGTAGGAAAATTTTCATTGTTTATTATTAGATGTATGAAAATTTAAATTTAAATTTCAATTTAAATTTAATTAAGCAAACACCTGTTGAACTGATTCTTTTTGATGTTCAATTACGATTGATTTAATCGATGGATTAGCATCGATTTCATTATGTATTCGATCAATTGTTAAATATAATAAATAGCGTACAGTTTCAATTGTTCCATTTTTTGTGTGTATTTTAAAATCACTTTAAAAAAAGAAAAGAAAGGAAAGGAAAAATTTTAAACAAAGAAAAAATAATTTAAATATAATAAAAAGAATTTCAAAAAAAGAAATTCTTTTTTAGTAATATGATAAAATTTTTTTAGATCAAATTTTTATATGAGTTAAATATGTAAAATTAGTTTTATTATCATTACATATAATTATTAAAATATTAGATTTATTAAAAATATAAAATTTGAAAATCTAATAATACAAGTTATTAAATTATTAAAGTTATTAAACTTATTAAAGTAATACAAATTAAAAAAAATAACTTTTTAATATATAATTTTGAATATTTAATTAAAATCAATCTAATAATGCAATGTTTCAATATACAATCATTTTTTTTGGATTATTTCTTATATTAATTAAATATGCATAATTTTTGTCATAGTTTAACATAATTATTAAAATATCAAATTAATTAAAATTAATCCAATAATATATTTTTTAAAAATATTCCATAGTAATATAATTTTGTAAATCATTTTTTACACCAACTAAACATACATAATTTATTGTGTCATATTTTAATATAATTATTCGAATATTAAATTAATTAAAATTAATCAAATAATATAATTTTTGAAAATATTTTTCACTAATATAATTCTTTAAATTAATTTTTAAACTAAATAAACAAACATAATTTAATACAAATACTTGAAATTAATTAGAATTAATCTAATATTCTCGTAATATAATTTCAAAAATTAAAAGTTAAACATACACAATTTATTATGTCATAACTTAACATAATTATTTGAATATTAAATTAATTAAAATTAATTTCATATTTTCATAATATAATTTTAAAAATTAAAAATTTAAAAAAAAAAAAAAAAAAAAAGCAAATGCATACGATTTTTGCATAGCATTTGCATACATAATTGAACGATAATCATTATTTGGTAGATTTGCTACTATATTTATTGTTGATACAAATGATGTTGAAAATAGCCATGGATTAATGTGAATAAATTCATTTGCATCAAATCGTAATTCATATCGTAATTTTAATATACAATCAAAAAAATCGTTTGAATCCAAAATAGTTGAAATTTTTGTCAAAAATTCCGAATTCCATATATCAATTAAATTTCTTTCAAATGTTAATTCAGTTGATATTTCTAGAAAATAATAGATGAGAAAAGAAAAAAACAAAATATACCTAAATATATAATGAATTTTATTAGATTAATTTTTTTTTTGATTATAAAAAAAGAATTTTTTTTTTCATTTAAAAAAAATTAAAATTATTTATTCACCAATATTTTGTTTTGAAATTGCTTTAGCAGTAATTTTATATTTTCCACGTGGTGGAATTGAATATGAATCGGTGGAATTAACTGCAATTGTTGTATAACCTGAGAAACATATTGACCTAAAAATTTTTGTAAATTTATTAAAATATAAAAATGATTTAAAAATTATTCAATATTTTTACAAATAAAGAAAAAAAAGAAAGAAAGATTCATAATATTATAAGTTTTATAATAAAATTTTGTTTGTAATATTTGAAATAATTATAATGAATGAATAGTTTTGTTTGAATAAATTTGAAATATTCAAAAAAGAATGAATAATATTTATCAATTTTTTTTTATTTTTATTTTATTTTATTTTTTAATTATTTTCATAATAAAATATAATAGAGAAGCTTTTCTCTTTCCTCTCTCTCTCTTTTAAAACTTTAAACTATTTGAAGAAAAAATTTTATGTTTTAAATTATACTATTCTTAAGAGAAAGAAAAAACAATAATAAATTATTTCAAATAAGAAATTTTAAAAAATTAAAAAAGAAAAAATAAATAAAATACCATCGAACAGAACGTGGACCATAATTCGTATAAAAATTTGCTGATAAATTTAGCACCGAATTTTTTTGCGATGAAAGTTTGAATAATTTTTTATGAATAAATATTAACTCAGTTAATGTACTTTCTTCTTTTGTTGCAATTGTTGCTAATTCCATTTTCAAAAATAATTAATTTTTTAATGAACACAATATAAGCTTAAATTTGTTTCTGATAATTTAATTTTTTTCTCCTTTTTAAATTTGATAATTTAATATTAAAATTTTTCGATTTCTGATAATTTAATTTTTTTTGAATTTTGATAATTTAATATTAAAAATTTATTTGATAATTTAATATTAAAATTTATATTTCAAATTAAGTAATTCAGATAAATTAAGTATAATTTCTTTTAATCATAGCAAAAAAAAAAAATACGAAAAGAAAAGAAAAAACATAGATTTTACGATTAAAAAAAAAGTAATTAATCTCAAAATTTCTAATCGTAAAAATTCAAATAATTTTAAGAATTTAAAAATTTGAAGTTAAAAAAAAAATGTTATTTATTTTTAAAATCATTTTCTCATAGTTAAATACAATGATTATTAGAGTTAGATTGATAAAAATGAATAGCAAATTTCATAAATAAATAATTGCAAAATAACATAGATGATAAAACCGGAAATTACTTGTTATTATTTTCAAAAATAATAAAAGTGATAAATTCGGGACAGTCCTGTTAACCGTACGGAATTTAATAAAAATGAATGAATAAGTACTGATTGTTGTTGTGAAAGTAATAATTTAAATAATTTTATTATTCCATCTTCTATGCAAATAAATAATTTTTCTTTTTTTTTTAAAATTAAAAGAAAATGAAAAAAAAATTTTTTCAATAATAAATGCATCATAATATTTTATAAAAATTCATTCATTATTTTTTTGAATATTTATTAAATTATTATTTTTTTTTTTTTGAATATTTATTAAAATGCACAAAACTTTATGCTAATTATTTAAAAGAATTAAAAAGAAAATCAAATAAAATTTCGATGGAAACGAATACATAACTTTCAAATTTAAAAAAAAAAAAAAAAAAAATTAAAAAATAGAACCAACTAGTTGTTAAATGATTATAAAAGAGAAATTATATTTAAAAAGAAATTAATAAATAATGAAAAATTAATTAGTACCTTATTTATCTTTTGATCTAATCAATGAAACAATTTTTTGGTGCGAACAATTTTTTTTTTTTGTAAAATAAATATTTATTCAAAGATAATATAAAAGTTACTGATAACTACAACAAATTAACGTACTGATAAGTTTATAATTTTTTTTTTTCATATATCGAAGAAAGAAAAAGTTTTAAAATCATTTTAATAATACTAAAGAAAAGAAAGAAAAAAACATATTAGATTTTAATATTTATTGAAAAAATGCATGATAGATTACAAATAAAATTGAAGTTATCAATATTTAGTTGATTATTGATAATTCAATAAATCAGTAAACACTTTTTTTCTTTCTTTTTTTTTGAGAAAAGGACATTAAACGATTGAATTTGGTAAAGATAAAGATGAAATTTCATTTTATTTGTTCTTAAAATGTAAACAAAAAATGATTGTATTATTAATAAGTAAATGAATATATGAATAAATCAATGATTAAAATAAAATTAATGCGTATAATATTATAAAATATCAAATCATAGGAATAAATTTAATAAATTTAGAAAACAAAGAAATCAAATAAATAAATATATGTACAAAAAATTCAACAAAAAAAAAAAAAAAAAAAAAAAAAAACGTAATAATAATAATAGCTAGTGGAAGAAATTAATTTTAAAAAAGATTTATTAAAAATTTTATCAAAAAAAGATAGTAATAATAATAATAATAAGAATAAGAATACTAGTACTAGTAATAATTGTTGGAAGAAATTAACTTAAAAAAAACTTATTGAAAATTTTACCAAAAAAAAAAATAATAATAGTACTACTATACTGCTACCACCAATAATAATAGTAGTGATAATAATAATAACAATAACAATAATAACAGTACTATTACTATTACTACCACTAATAATAATAGCAATAATAGTAATAATAATAGTACCACTACTACGACTAATAATGATAATAATAATAATAATAATAGTACTATTACTACTACCACTAATAATAATAATAATAATAATAATTGGTGAGGGAAATTAATTAAAATTTATTGAAAATGTCATCAAAACAAGAAAAGAAAAGCATTTTTCATCTATCCTTTTCACAGAACAATAGCAGTTGTAGCCATTTCTTTAACACCGCAAACATTTTTTCCTCGATACAATCGATAATAGCCATTTTCACCCCATTTTAGGCCCCAACTATTTTTAATAATCCAATAAGGCTTATTTCCTTCTTTTCCATAGCCAACAATTAGCACACCGTGATTTAAATGCGAAGGTGAACAGAATGCTTTCCATGGATGTGAAATTCCATGTCGATAAAATTGCAGTGGACCAGCATTTACACCTGAAATTTCATAAAATTATAGTAAATTTCAAAATGAACTAAGTTTTTCCTTTTGTTTTTTATTTCAAAATTTATTTAGTTTCAAAAAATTTTCATCACCAATTTAATATTACATTTTTAATCTTTCATCTCAAAAAAAAAATTGGCAAAAAAAATTATTTAATATGAACTAAATTTTAATAATGTATAGTGGTCAAAAGTTATTAACGTTTAATTAGCTAAAAAAATTTTAATTAGCTGAATTTTTAGTATACAAGTTTTTAATTTCAAAAAATTCCATTTAATTTAATTCTGCATTTTTAATCTTTCGTCTCAAAAGAAAAAAATTTAGCAAAGTTAATAATTGTTCAATATTAATCAATCATAATAATTATAATTTCCAAAAGTTATTAATTAAAGTTAAAAAAAATAAAAAAATAAAATTCGAATACCGCATGTATTTATGTAATTGTAAATACCTTAATGACAATATCCATTTAGTAAACAATAAAAATTTAGCTTTTTAGAAAAATTTAGACTAATTTTAAAATTACAATCAAACTAAATTCCCGAGGAAAATAACAATATGAAATGAAAACAAATCAGTAAATAAGTAAAAAAAGAAAGGAAAAAAGATTTTAGAAGAAAAAACAATAATTGAACATATGTATGAACAAATAAAACAAAAAAAAAAAAAAATAGTAGAAGTAAAGTAAATGGAGAAAATAAAGAGAATAACTGATTAAATTAAATTTATACTACATTTTATTTAAAATTAAATGAGTTAATAAAATTATTATCTTAGTAAAAAGTTCAATAGTAAGAACAAAAAAATAAAAAAATAATCGAATTTATTTACACTAAAAATCAATAATATTATTAAAATATTACACTAATCAAACAATAAAATATAATTAAAAATTTCAATAAAAGAAAAATAAAAAAAATATTTACACTAAAAATCAATAATATTATTAAAATATTACACTAATCAAACAATAAAATAATTAAAAACTTCAATAGATATCGTACATTAAAGTTTTAAATACTTATATTTAAAAAAAGAAATAAATTCTTCAATTATCTTTCAAAAAAAAAAAAAAAAAAAATTGAAATGTTCAAAACTTTAAAAAAAATTATATTATTTCATTCAACAAAATCTTTTTCATCAATTATTTCTATTCCAGCAAATAAAAAGAAAAAAAAAATGAGTTTTAGAAAAAGGAAAGAAAAGATTGAGAAAAAAGTTTTTAGAAAAAAAAAAAATAATTTAAAATGGAAGAAGCTTTATAAATTAATGAAAAAAAATGAATTTAAATAAATTTAAAATAATGCAAATATAGGCATCGCTTACCCTACGGCAATTCAATTTTGCATTATTTAAATTTTACAAGAATTAGTTATTGCTTTTCTGTGACAAAACGACCATTAATTCAGTCATTTAAGAATTATTTAAATTGTTGTTTAAATTATTTTGCAATCATTTTTTTTTCTAAGGTAATAATAATCCTGTTTTGTACTACATATTTAAAGGCTTTATAATCAATGATTAGTAACAATAATAGTACCGGTAATAATTAATAATAATGATAATGGTAATAGTAATAGCAATAATAATGATAATTACCAATAAATAAGTAATAGCAATAGTAATAATAATAATAATAATGATGATAATAATAAATAATAACAATAATAATAATAATAAAACTTTCTTCTTGTAATCACTTATGAACTTAAAAAAATAACATTAAGGAAGGTTTTTCTAATAATGAATCCAATAAAGATTTAGATTATATAAATACAGGGAATAAACAATAACAATAATAATAAATTAGAAAACAAAATTATAAAACCTGGGACTTCTTATTATTATTACTATTATTATTATTGTTTGTTTATTATTGTTGTTATTATTTATTTATTATTATTATTTATTATCATATTGTTACTGTTATTATTATTCGTTTACTATTTGTTTATTATTATCATTACCTATTATCACTATTATATCATAAGTATGTGTTGTATGCACTATGTCATAAAGTAAGATTCAACTCTTTTCAAATGTAAGTTCAAAGATTACAGATTTGCGATTTAAATGATTTTAAGCGAAAAATTTAAGATCACAGATTATTCTAAATGAGTTCAGTTCAAATGAATCACTGAAATGAAAAATGATAGAATTGAGAAATTTACTGCATTTTCAACGATATCAATTCTGAGATACTTTATATTATTTATTCTAAAAGGCAAAAGGAAAAGTATATTCAATAAATCATTTGACAATTTGACAATTTTTAGTAAATTTACTGCTCTATTCTATCAAATTATACTTTAATATTATCACATGATAACTGTTCTTTTTTTTTTTTTTTTGTTTCAAATTCCAAAAAGTTGATTACAAATTTGAAATTTCAAAAGTAGAATTTGATATAAGAATAGAAAAAATGATCAATCAACTGTCAAAATAATTAACTAATTATAAAATTTAATTTTTCAAAGAAAAAAAAAATTCAAAATAATTCAAAAAAAGAATAATACAATTATTAAATAATCATAAACACTTTATGTATATTAGACATATTAATGGATTAATTTCTTTAAAAAATTAGTTAATTTTTACTTTTTTAATTTTTTTTTTAAATTTTAAAAATAATTAAAAATTTTTTGTTTAATTAACTTCTTCAAAAGCATACCAATTGATATTGGACCTTTTTTAGTAAGCCATGCTGCAATTTTAAATTCATCAGCAGGTAGTTGCACCGAATCATTTATATAAACTGCAATATCCTTTCGCACTAAATGACATTTCTCACCGTAACCATCGTATGGATAATCTTTTTCAGATTCTAATCCACCCATTCGAATTATTTCCCTGTAAATAAATTTCTTTCTCTCTCTCTCCCTCTCCCTCTCCCTCTCTCTCTCCTTCCCTTTCTCTTTTTTTTTATCTAATATAAAAATATTAAATTAGCAAAATTGAAATTACAATAAATTTTATCAAATATAAATTTTATTTTCGACTTCTTTTTTTTTTTTCTTCCATCTCATATATTATTTTTTGGTATTCTATATTTTTTAAAAAAAAAGGAAATAAATAAGATTAAAGTTTTTTTTTTTTTTTCAAAACATTTATATAAATTGAAAAAAAAAATAAAAATAAACAAACATACTTGTAGGCATTCAATGGTAGACCACCTTTACATCCTTGATCAATAACATCACAATCGACTAATTCTTGCTCAGATAAAGAAATTAATTTACCTTTCTTAATTGCCCAAGCACCTTCGATATTACCTGTTACCGAAAATGCCCAACAACTACCACAAGAACCTAAATAAAAGTTATAAATTATAAACAAAAAACAAAACAAAAAAATGCATGTGAAAAACTTTTTTAAATTACAACAGTGAAAAAGAAAAAAATATCAATAAATAAGTAAGTAAATAAGAACTAAGTTATTAATATTACTAACTTAATCATACATCTTTTTTTAAACAATTAATTCTTATTTACTTATTGACATGTTTATTTATAACAGATTAATTAAATTTTAATTAATCTAATAAAATAAATTTAAGTTTCATTTATTAACAAATGATTGAATTTGTGAAGCATACATTTTATGCCAATACTTTAATAAATTATAATGCAATAAAGTGTTTTCTCTCTTTTTTTCTTTCTTAAAATTATTCCCATTTTTTAGCCATTTGTAGATAAATAATACTTAAAATCCATTTCTAGGTAAATAATACTTCAAAAAAAGAAAAAAAAAAAAAGGGAACCATTTAAGTTTTTTAAGTAAGTTCATAAGTATCTTCAAGTATTTTCATTTCATCTAATTATTCCTCACATTTATTTCATTAATTATTTTAATTAATTTTAATAACTAACCTTGATTTTTAACCTCTGTTACCACACCTTTATCACGCCAATCAAATGATTCCGGTATTTTATCATCAGTAATACCATATTTTGTTAAATCAATTAATTGCTTCTTATTTTTATTCAACGGCCATTTATATGGTAACATAATCTGTTAAAATATAATATTTCATTATACATTATGCTAATTAATTAAATTTAATTAATAGATTTTTAATTATTAATTATGTTAAAATTTATCCATCAACAATTACATAATTATTAATTGTATACATAAAATAAAAATTTTTATTATTAAAAAAATAAAAATGATGATTATAAGTATTACATATATTTCTTAAATTTTATCCAAAAATAAAATAACCTTTCTGAATTCTTCTTGTGTCATATCACTGTATGGTGTTTCACCATAAATTGCTGTACCTTCTTCATTCTTTTGAATTAATTTTGCCAATCGTAAATTTCGTTTGTAAATTCGAAATCTTTTTAAGAATTCCTTTTTGCTACGATATTTACGATTATACCTTTAAAAGAATATATTATAATAATAAATAATAATAATAGCAAAAAAAAAAAAAAATGTGATGAAAAACAAAAATATAAACAATATATAAATAAACATAAATAATACAAAATAAAAAACCTAAAATACAAAAAAAAAAAATTTTTTTTTCCTATCATAAATTAAATTTTTTTAACTTCAATTTAATTATGCAAAAAGAAAAAAAAATTATCGACAGCATTTTTTTAAGGATTTAAAAGCACTTTGTATTTAAAAAAAATAAAATATGTATTATATAAATTCTTATCATTTCAAATTTATTTATTTAATAAAATTATAAAAATTTTTTCACTCTTGAATGAAATTTCCAAATAAATTCCACGAGGTAAAATCTTTTTCCATAATTGTTTGCGTAGGCTCATAATGTCGATGGCCAACTTTTATGGCTAATTTATCCATATTATTACGAAGTCGATGTCCTTCAGTAACAATTTTTGGCCTTAAAAAAAAAATTTATTTAATATTTTTAAGTCATTTAAAGAAAAAAAAATTTTTTCTTATTATAATAAAACTAAATTAACCTTTCAAAATTTTTCAAACTTTTCAAAAATCATTTTTTTTTTCTTTTTGTATTAAATAACAAAAGCAATTAGTTTACAAATGTTTAAATCTCATTCATACTTTAATGTTTCAAAATTTATTTTATTTCTTTTCCTTTTTTTTTAAAAAAAAAAAATTTATAAAGTATCAGTTTAATTTTCTTTTTTCTTTTTAACTTTTACTATTTCTATCATATAAACTTACTCTATTTGACGTTCAGAATTAGCTAAATGTTCCTTATCACATCCAATATTTGTTATTTCTTCAACATTTTCCCATGCTCTTTGATAAATTTCAAATTTGCAAACCTAAAAAAAAAAATGAAAAATGTTTTGTTTTTTTTTTTTGAAAAATTTTAATTTTCTATGTAATTCCTATGAGAATTCTTACAATCGAAGAAAAAAAGGAAGAAAAAACTAAAATGACGCACATACAGAAACTATTTTATGCTAATTCATTAAAGCTATAAAGTTTACTTCTAAGATTTACAAAGAAGAAATAAAATTCATTAGTTTAATTTTAAATTTAATTTTAATATTAAAGAAGAAGAAATAAACTTCAAAGAAGTTAGTTTAATTTTATTTATCATATTGCATAATTACTTCCCCTCAATTAATTTTATACAAAGTTCGTCAGTTTGCTTAAATTTTATTTTAATAAGAAAGGAATAAAAGTTTGTTCGCTTTAATTAAATTTAATTTTGATAGAAGGAACAAAACTGATTAGTTTAATTTCATTTATAATGTTGCTTAATTAAATTTTCTATTGTTGCTAATTGATCATTTAAATTGAATGCTAAATCTAATTTACTTATTGTTGCATTGATTACTTATCATATCACCTAAATAATAAGTATTTTATTATCAGTAATAAAAAAAAGATATTAAAAATGAAGTACTTACTTGTTGTTCATAATTTTCAGTTTTCTTACAACCCAAAATTCGTATATCATTATGAGAAACTGACTGAAATTGCATTATATAAGATTTCAAAACAAAAAAAAAAAAAAAAAAAAAAAAGCCATAATCTCAAAATGATTAAAAAATTCTTTTGAAAATTAAGCTCAGAAAATATTTTGCAATAATTTTTTTTTTTAAAATTAAAATAAAACTTTGTCGTTAGCAATAAAAAATTAAATTACTTTTCCATCACTTAAAAACATATTTAAAACATTTTGAATTTTGATAAAATAGTAATCATGTAGAAATAAATGCTTTTTTAAAGTTAAATTTATATTCAATTATTTATCAAAAAAAAAAAAAAAATAAATAATAAATGAAAACGAAATAAAAATAGTGTTTCAAATTTTAAATAATTCTTCTTCTCATTTCTTGAAAAAAAAAAAAAAAACAAATAAGTAAATAAATAAATAATAAACAAATAAATAAAAAATAAAAAAGGAAATATTTATAAAATATACTAACATTTTTGGTACAGTTTGATTGTGCCACGAGAATATCAATGATATATTTGACGCCACCTACTACCTGTGACGTCACACGTAAAACTTTCACGGGTATCCAGTGATATGCGTCATTTGACGCACGATTCATTTCAGTTGCAGCACGCCATGACATATCCTATATGTATTTTTTCTATTTTTATTTATTTAAAAAAAAAAGGAAAAATTCATTTCAATACTTTTTAATCTGAATAGAAATTGATTACGGTAGAAATTAAATAATTGATAATTTTATTTCTAATTATAATTGCAGATGTAATTTGATAATTTTATAACATGCAATGATGCATTACTATATTAAATAATATAAATATTATACAATGATAATCATTTTCTAGTTTTGTTTTTTTTTTTGATAAATGATATTATCACTTATTGAAAACATAATTTTTCTTAAGAAAAAAAAAATGATAAAATAAAATTGATACCGTGAAAAAATAAAACAAAACTGATATTGCAAAAAAAAAAAAAAATGATAAGATCAAACTGATATTGTAGAAAGAATGATAAGATAAAACTAATGTTGCAAAAAAAAATGATACGATAAAATTTAGAGATAACATATTGTCAGTAAAATTCTTTTTTTTTTTTAACTTTTAACTTAACCTTGTCAATTTGACTTTTCAATTTAATTTAACTTAATCTTAAGAGAACTAAACAAACAATAATAAACAGTAAAAAAAAAAAAAACAAATTATTCCATTTAATTCATTTATTAATAAAGATATATTAGATTAAAGTATATTAGATTGAAAATTTATCAAATATCACACATTTTTTTTTTTTTTTTTAAACTGAATTCATAATTTTTTGTTTTTTTTTTTTAAAGTAATGAAATTAAATAATCAATTATAATGTAAAATAGACTCGTAGTTAACATCGAGAAAAAAAATTTTTTTTTTTTTCTTAAATAAAAATTTCATATAAAATAAGAAAAATAATAGTGATAAGTAGTAATACCTCAAATTGTGTGTTATCAATTTGCTCAACGTCATGTTTACCACCAATTAAGAATGATTGTCGAACATCTTTCATCTGATCAATCGATAATTGTTGATCATTATCATTATTAAACTTTTTGGTAGTATGTATAATACTACTTAATACAGCAATAATATTTGCCAAGGCAATTAGAGTTATTGTTCGAATCAATAACATTTTTTGTTTTTCTTGTAACCTTAATATAAATTTTTGAAATTAAGCAAATATTTTATTTCTTTTTTAATTTAAAAATTTTGTTGATTGATTCTAAACTTTTGATAAACTGAATTTAATAAATTTTTTGCTCTTTTTTAAGTCTTAGAAATGAAAAATAATATTTTAAAATGGTTTTCATTTCAAAAGAAAAACAAAATTAAAAAAAAAAAAATTAAAAGAAATGAAAAGAGTTTTCTCTCTCTCTCTCTCTCAAAAAAAAAAAATAATAAATGAATTGGGAAAAAGCAATAAATTATTGAGTAAATAGAAGGAAAAGTACTGCAAAACTTTATTTTCGTTTCAAAGAAAAAAAAAAGATAAATTAATGAATTAATTAAGTGATAAATATACAAATGGATTGTTTATTTATTTTTTCTTTTTAAAAGATAAGAAACTAAGAAAGTTGACAAAATAATAATTAATTAAAGAAAATTATGAAGATGAGAAATAAATTAATTGAACAAATTAATAAATGCATGAAATGAAACAAAAAAAAAAAAAGAGTAATGAAAAATTTTTTAAATTTGATCGATTCTTTAGATCACATTAATTTTTAAAAATAAAATAATGAAGATAAAAAAAAGAAAAAAGATTAATTTAATTAATGCTAGTTAATTAAATGAAAGTATACAAAGTAAAGTAAAAATAAATATATGAAATAAGTTAATTTAATTAGTAAATCAATTCCAATACCATTTTTTTTTTTTAAAAAAAAAGAAACTATTAATTAAGCAATTAACTGATTGCTAACGATAACTAATAGGAAGAAGAAATGAAAATGAGTTAAACATAAAGGAATGAAATTTGAAATTTTTATGAGAATTTGAAATTAAGGTTAAGGACAAATTAATTAATTTTATTTTTTATATTTATTACGATTTCGTTTTATTTTAACGTTTAAAATAATTAAATTCTAATTTTTTCTTTTTTTTTTTAAAAAAAAGAAAAGAAATAAAATGGTCGATGATTAGTTGAAATTAAAATATGTTTGGATGAAATAAAATGATTCAGAAATTTGGTCCAAGTAATATTATCGATGTGCTTTTTCCATTGTAATAGGGGAAAAGAAGAAGAGAGAGAGAGAGGGAAGGACAGAGATAGAGAGGAAAGGGAGAGGAAGAGAGAGAGAGAGAGAGAGAGAGAGAGAGAGAGGGAGGAAAGAGAAAGAATGATAAAAGGTTGGGTTAAGAAACCTGTTCATAAGGTTCAAAAATGATAAGAAATTTTCATTTGATAATGATAATAATAATAATTTTTTGCTTCTTTATATGATATTCTCTAACTAAAATCTTATTGAAGAGAGAAAATTATTTTAATTTGTATAAATTTTAATTTTAAAAAATATTTCATTAACAATAAATATAGCAAATTAAAAAGTAAAAAAAAAAAAAAAAAAAAAAAAACAAAAAGAATATAAAATGTTATATTGAAAATTTTTACTAGTGAAGCATTAAAATTAAATTTCAGTAAGCAATGAAACATAATTTGTTTTTATTATCTCTTTTAATGACAAATTTAAAAAAAAGAAAGAAAAAACTAAAAAATGAATTTTCACTTTTTAAATAAACATTTTAAAAATATAACTGTTTCTTTTACTAATCCAATAAAGAAGAACAATGATTTAATTTTCAAATTTACCAAATTCTAGTCGAAGAATTTGGAATAGCTTGGAAAATGTATGTTTATTAAAATTTAACTGAATAAAAAGAGATAAGTAAATAAACAAATAAACAAATAAGTAAATAGGTGAACATGTTCATAGAAAAATAATTTAAAAGGAGACTTAAAAATATAATAAATTATCAAATATTTTGAATTGTATGTTTATTAAATTCACTAATGAAGGAAAAAATTAAAAAAAAGCAAAAGAATACTATGAACATAAAAAAAAAAAAGTTGGAGAAAAAATAGAAATTAAATATAAATTTATGCAGTCAATTTCAAATTGAAAATTCTCAAAATGACTTTACATTTCAATACACTTTCATTGATCAGAGAGGACAAAAAAAAAAAAATTGTTCTTCCTTTTTTCCTTCACAACTAAAGAAATACATTCATCGATAATTGTTCAAGCAAACAATTTTAATTTAAAGTTTAAAATTCAGAAAATTAATCAAATGATGCGAGGTAAGCTTCGAAATAAATTAATAATAACAATGATAATAGTAATAATAATAACAATAACAAAATAATAGTAGTAATAAGTAATAAATAATAATAATAAATATTGATAACGGTAACACTAATAATAATAATAATAATAATAAAAAATAAAATAATAAAATAATAATAATAATAATAATAATAAATAATAATAATAATAATTAATAATAATAATAATAATAATAATAATAAATAATAATAATAATAAATAATAAATAATAACAAATAAATAATAATAATAATAATAATAAATAATAACAAACAATAAATAATGGTAGCAATAATAATAATAATAATAAATAATAACAAACAATAAATAATGGTAGCAATAATAATAATAATAATAAATAATAACAAACAATAAATAATGGTAGCAATAATAATAATAATAAATAATAATAAATAATAAAAATAACAAACAATAAATAATGGTAGCAATAATAATAATAATAAATAATAAAAATAATAAATAATAATAATAATAATAATAATAAATAATAACAAACAATAAATAATGGTAGCAATAATAATAATAATAAATAATAACAAACAATAAATAATGGTAGCAATAATAATAATAATAATAAATAATAACAAACAATAAATAATGGTAGCAATAATAATAATAATAATAAATAATAACAAACAATAAATAATGGTAGCAATAATAATAATAATAATAAATAATAACAAACAATAAATAATGGTAGCAATAATAATAATAATAAATAATAACAAACAATAAATCATGGTAATACTTTTCATAATAATAATAATAATAATAATAATAATAATAATAATAATAAATAATAACAAACAATAAATAATGGTAGCAATAATAATAATAAAATAATAACAAACAATAAATAATGGTAGCAATAATAATAATAAATAATAACAAACAATAAATCATGGTAATACTTTTCATAATAATAATAATAATAATAAATAATGGTAGCAATAATAATAATAAATAATAACAAACAATAAATCATGGTAATACTTGTCATAATAATAATAATAAATAATGGTAACAGTAATAGTAATAATAATAATAATCAATAGTAATACTAGTAAAAGTAATAATGTGATATGGAAATGAAAGAGAGAGAGAGAGAGAGAGAGGAGAAGACTGAGAAAGAAAGAGAATGGAAAAGAGAAAGAGTGAGGGGGCATAATGAAATAAATATAAATAAATGCTTTAAATTTTAGCAGATTAAAGAGAAATGAGGTAAAAAAGCTATGTGTAAAGACAGAGAAAGCAGAGAGAAGACAATTAGCGCATTTTAAACAATTAGCGCTCGCTCATTCCTCTTCGCCGATATGTTCGTATTTCTAGAAAGTATTTCCGGTTGTAAACTTGATTTAAGACAATGCAAAACAAAGAAAGGAAAGCAATTATGGACGAATATTACTAACTAACTAAAATTTCGGCGCATTTATATTATCAATAGAACACAGAGAAATATATTGAAATTTAAACTGATTGTAAATATGAATATGAATTAGAAATGTAGTAATAATATAAATACATCAATCATTGTTTAATTGAATTAAATAAAATTAATTAAATGAAATGAAACTGAATTGAATAAAATTAAATGCAATGAAAATTAGTGTAATTAGATTAATATGAAATTATAGAGAATTGATAAAATTAAATGAAATTAAATAAAAATTTAACAGCAATGAATTAAAATAGTTTAAACTTGAAATATTACAATAATCTTTTCTTTTTTACATTATTACATCTAATAATTGCTATATTTTTACAACACTTTCAAGAAATTTCAGGAAAACAAAAAAAAAAATTTTTTTTTTTTTTTGATAATAATCAAAATTTTACATTGCTTATTCTACTTTATTTTTTTTATTAAAATTTCATTTAAATTACTCAACTAAGATAAAATTAAACAATTTAATTGAATTAAATTCAGTTGATTAAAATAAATTGTAAATTAGGATAAAATATTATCAACAAATTAAATTACTAATACAATAAACAATAACAACAACAAGAATAAAAAAAAAGGTAACGAAAGATATACTAAAAAATAAAGTGTAGAAAATTGGAAAATGAAAGTTATTTAGCAAATTCTTGAAGCACAAAGAGTAAAGAATAGCAAAAAAAAAGAAAAGATAAGCTGTGGAAGCTTAGTAGCAAATCAACAAGCACTAACAACAATCAATAATTAATCTGTTGCAGAGAGGAGGAAAGGGTAAGATTATTAGCTAAGATGAATGATTGATTGATTGATTGGTTGTGTGATGAAGGAGAAGGAGGAGGAGGAGGAATGAGGAACGAGTAGGAGGGAGGAGAGGAATGAAGGGGAGGAAGAAGAGGAACGAGTAGGAGGGAGGAGAGGAATGAAGGGGAGGAAGAAGAGGAACGAGTAGGAGGGAGGAGAGGAATGAAGGGGAGGAAGAAGAGAGAGGAATAAATAGGAGGAGGAGGAATGAGGAATGAATAGGAGGAAGGAGAGGAATGAAGGGGAGGAAGAAGAGGAATGAAGGGGAGGAAGGAGAGAGAGGAATGAGGAATGAATAGGAGGAAGGAGAGGAATGAAGGGGAGGAAGAAGAGGAACGAGTAGGGGAGGAAGAAGAGGAACGAGTAGGAGGGAGGAGAGGAATGAAGGGGAGGAAGAAGAGGAATAAAGGGGAGGAAGAAGAGGAACGAGTAGGAGGGAGGAGAGGAATGAAGGGGAGGAAGAGGAGGAATAAAGGGGAGGAAGAAGAGGAACGAGTAGGAGGAAAAGAGGAGGAATGAAGAGGAAGAGGAGGAACAAGGAATGAATAGGAGTGAAGAAGAGGAATGAAATGAAAGATGACTGATTGATAGTAGTGAAATGAGAGAAAATGGGCGATAAAGCAAAGAATGATAAATTGATTATGAGTGAAAATTAATGATATTTTGTTATCAATTAATCAAAAAATAATTATTTTTCTTTTTTTTTGTTGTTGTTTATTAACTTATTAAATTTTAGTAATAATTGTATGAAAAGGAATGAAAAGTATTTAGATGATAAGAAATGATAAGAATGAATAAATATTGTGCTATGATTGATAAGAAAGATAATTTGAGTGAAATCAAGCAATATTTGCTAGTTTTTTTTTTTATAATTTAATAAATAAATTTAATCTTTAAATGATTTTTTAGGTATGAGAAAAATTCGGGAAAATGCAATTATCACATATATACATGATAAATTTAATTAAATGATAAATAAAGCTAAATTATAAACAAATTTAATTAAATGATAAACAAATTTAATTAAATGATTAATATAAATTTTGTAAACTATCTTTTTTTTTTTAAATATATATTTAATAATTTAATTCGTTTATCATATTGCTAGCTAATGACAGAATATTTTATTTATTGAAAATTAAATTTAAAACAAAGTTTAAAATTAGAATTTAATATTCTGTTAATTATTCCAGTTAAAAAAAAAGTCTTTTTATTAAAGTTTTCATACAATTATTATAAGTCAAAGAAAACAATGAAAAAAATTTAACTGAATTTCAAAAATATTTATTCAATGAGAACAAAAAAAAAAAAAACAAAAAACAAATTAATGTAAGTGAAAAAAAATTTGAATTTTTTAATGCAATTATTATAAAATACATTTAATTATATTTAAATTTTCAAATTATACAATCATTTCGTAAATTATTTGAATTTTCATTTAATTTTGATGCGAAATTTTTTGGTATTTTATTGATGAGAAAGGAAGAATAAATTTCTATGTGTTATCTGTTTATTTGCAATTATAATTAATCATTTATCATGCTTAATTTTCTTATCAAACATTTTTGTTTTTATCATATCATACTGAACTGATTAACATTCCTAACTAATATTTCCCATTTTTTTTTCTTTTATCTTTTAATCTAATGGTATTTTCCCCCTTTTTTTTTTTTCTAAATTGAATTCCTTCTACTTTTTTCTTCGTATTAAATTTTTTTTCGTAGCAATTGTCTAGGAATACAAATCATTTGTAAAAAATTAGGTAAATATTATATTAATTAATTTGGGCAAAAATATATTAGAGAGGTATAATTGTAATTAGGTAAAATTTTACTAAAATTAGAAAAGGTTATTTATTTGGTTAGATTAATTTAGGTTTCAATACAATTTAAAGCACAATAGAATAAAATAAAATCACAGGTAGTCAAATCACAAGCGCTAATTAATTATTAAATTTTTTCATTTATTCGAATTAATTATACTAAGTAAAAAAATTTTTTTTTGTACTTACTATGACTTTTGTTTGTAAATTACTGTTTACTTTGGGTGATATTTAAAATTGTATTGAATATTTCCATTTCTGTTTTCTTTGTTTTTGGAATTAAAAAATTTTTTGGAGATTTTTTTGAAAAAATTCAATCAAGAATATAAAAAGAAATTAAAGAAAAAAAGATTAAGTGAAAAATATAGATAATAATTAGCGAATGGAAAAAAAGAATTCTTTTTTTGAAAGAAAAACTATTTTTTTGTAACAGAAAAAAATCTTATCAATTAAAAAAGAAAAATTTAAATAAACAAACAGTTATTATAGTATTTTATTTGCTATTATTGATTTTATATCATTTTTTATGTAACGCTGGAAAGTTAAGATAATAATTAAAATATATAATGGAACAATGATTTGTAATTTAATCAAAAACGAAAAAATTTTTAATTAAAAAGTTAAATATAATTGAAGTCTTCCAATTAAAGCATTTAAAACAATTGTTATCAAAACTAACAAAGAAAGAAAAATTTTTTTCTCGAATAAAATTTGTATTGTATATTGCTAAACATTTTTCAGGTGTTTATTTACAAAACAAGATTTAAAAAAACAAAAACAAAAACGAAATATTCCAAGCAATTAATGAGTAATAATATTTCATATAAATTATTGCAATATTTCAAATTCAAAAAAATAAAATTAATAGGAATTTCTACTAATCAAATAAATTATTCGACAAATATTAACAAAAAAGAAAAGAGAAAAATTCCAAAAAAAACAGTTCATCTCAACAAAAATATTATAATCGATTTGTCATTGAAGTACTAAAAAATTCCGATTGTACATTTGATTGACATTTAGCGAGCAATAGTGTCACATTATTTCTGAAATTTTGGTTTAAAAAACTAACACATAATCAATTATATATTACTTTATTTTATGAATTTTCAAGACCTTCAAAAATTCTCAATTTCAAAATTTAAATTCTTGAGAACCAGAGGAAAAAAAAGGTAAAAACACATTAATAATTTAAAAATTAATATAAGAAAAAAATAAAAAAAATTTTTCCTAGAAAGCATTTTTTCTTTTTAATCAAATATTTATTAACGATTTAAAATTTTTAGATAAGAAAACAAAAAATTAACAAACGTTTTTTCAAGAAAGCATTTTTTTGAATTGAAATAGCATTGATTAGGATATATTATTCCTTGTTGATCACATACTGGTTGCCAGTTATTGTTGCAGTTAATATCAGTTGAGCAGCAATCACCAGAAATTTATCAAAAACAATATTTTTCATTTTGTAATAATAAAATAAATACTTTTGTATAAAATAATTCAATTATTAATTAATAATTGAATGAATTCAAATGAATAAAGAGTTGAATAAAAATACTTTTAATAAATGAATAAATATACAAATATAATATTTTTGTATATTATATGCAAATAATAAGTAAATTCTTTTTTAATATTAACATTAACATTCTTTTTTTCTCGTTTTTTTTTTTTTTTCAAAATGCTTAAAAAACTTACCATAATAAGCAATGTTAATTAATTTCTGTTCTGTTCGTTTTATTATGCATTGTTTATTTCGAAAAGTACACAAATTACGATGTGTTACTCCATCAGTATCACAAATTGAATTATTATCAGTGCAATTATCATCGTTTGATATCATACAACATTCACCAATATATGCTAATTGAAGTGTACGTTTGAAGCGACGATGTGATTCACATTGTGCTAATCTATAAATTATTTTTTTAATACTTCCTAAAATTTTTTTCATGAAAACAAAAAAGAGAAGGAAAAGAAATTCCTTTTTTTTTTCATAGAAAAACATAGGAATGTTTCAGTTTTAGACAAAAGGATATGCAACAAAATTAGATGCAATCAATAACAAATAAATTTCCAAACATTTCCACAATATCATTCTTGTAATAATAATAGTTATTAATAATAACAGTAATAAATGATGATAATACTAATTAATAATAATAATAATAATAATAATAATAATAATAATAATATAATAATAATAATAATAATAATAATAATATGAAGCAGTAATGATATAAAAAATTCTATAAATTATAAAAAATATATATATAATTAACATATAAATTAAGTTTAGAAAGAAACAAAATCTACAAAAAAAGTCCAAAATTTATTTAACATATATAATCCAATTGTTATATATATAATAACTTAAAATTTGATAATTTCATAATTTAACTAACACGTGGATACCTAAATTTGCACCAATTTTCATGCGTTGTTTGTGTATTATCACAAAGTGGCATTTGTGTTTGCTCACGTTGACAGTCATCTATGCAACATTCATCCCAATATCGAATTGTTAAATTTGTTTGAAAACGTCTCTGTGAAAGACATGCCATTCGTTCATAATCACAAACATTATTATGCGTGTGACCTTCGCTATCACAAATTGGTGACAAATTATCATTCTCATCACATTTTCCAGTAGTTTCCTCACAACATTCACCTAAAAACATTTTTTTACATTATTTTAAAATGTTGAAAAAAAAAAAAAGAAAATTTTGAACTTAAATATTATACATAATTATACATTTTTTCCCTTTTTCCTATAGAAAAATATATGTTAAAATTGTTAAATTATTAACAATTTCAGCGAATAATACATTATTAAAATATTTATATCAAATATTAAATTTTTTTTTTCTTTTTTGAAAATGTCAAACATTTAAACAATTGATATATTTCAATTAAAAATTCTAACAATAGTAATTTCATGAAAAAACGGAGATAATATTTGACATATTTATTTTGTGCTGTTTTATTTTCTTTCCTTATATTTTCTGATTTCTTTTTTTTTTTTTTTGAAAAATTATTAATAGTTTTGGTTATTTAAATTGAACGAAATAATATATAATTATTTCTTTAACCTATATAGTCAAGTTCCAGTTTTGTTTCAATATTTCTCATCCAATTCCATTGATTATTTTGCATATTTAGTTCACAAATTACATTATTTAATTCACATTCACTTTGATATGTTATACCTATAAAATAATTATCAATAATTTATCATTAATATATTTTAATAAGAAATTATCATTTTGTTATCATTGCTTATCAATAAAACAAAAGAAAAAATCAATATTTCTTATTATCGGAAATAAAAATTTTTGCTTTTCATTTAATATTTTCATACATTTTAGTGTATTTTTTCCAAAAAAAAAAATGATTAAATTAATTGAAAATGACTAAATTAACAAATAAAAATTAAATTAACAAAATTTACAATTAAATTAGTAATTAAAAAAAAGAAAAACTTTTGTTTTTGTTCTTGCTGTTTTCCTTTTTTTTCTTTTTTTGTTCGCAAAATATAACTTAATTTTCTAAAAATTTCAAATAACCATTTGAAGCGCAAACAGGTTGATAAATATTTGGTTTGCATTGCATGTTGCATGCATCATTCGTGCATGCTGCATAACTAACAATATGCAATGATTCACCAACACTTCGTGTAGCAATGCAATTTTGCACATTGAACATGCATAAATTCTGCAAATAATAATTAAAATTTGCATATGCAAATTTTAATAATTTATTAATTTGAAAAATGAACGAAATATTAAATTTAAAATTTGATTTATTAACTTACTAAATGTGTAATATTGCGATTATCACATACAGGTGCCCAATGCTGTTCACATCGATTTGTACAACACTCACCATTATATGCTGCTAATAATGTTCTATAAAAATGAATAAATAAGTTAATTAATTAATCAATTAATTAAATATTTAATAATGTTTAATAATAAATGAATACAAACGATATAATAATAGTATATATATAATAATAATAATAATAATAATAATAATAATAGATAATAATAATAATAATAATAATACATAATATTAATAATAATAATAATTAATAATAATAATAATATAATAATAATAATAATAAAATAATAATAATAATAATAATAATAATAATAATAATAATAATAATAATAATAATAATAATAATAATAATAATAATAATAATAATAATAATAATAATAATAATAATAATAATAATAATAATAATAATAATAATAATAATGATAATAATAATAATAATAATAATAATAATAATAATAATAATAAATAAACACAAAAAATACAAATATTTAATTAATAACACTAATAATATATATAATAATATTTAAAAATAAATAAATATAAATATTTAATAATTAATTAACTAATTTAATAATATATATTTAGTAATGTTAGTAATAATAAATGAATACAAAAAAATATAAATATTTAATTAATAACATTAATAATATATATAGTAATATTTAATAATAAATAGACAAATAATACAAAAAGTAGTGATAAAAATAATTTCTATAATGAAATGAAATGACTCGCACAATTATATTTAATTTAAAATGATTTTCATATAGCTTTTATAATTCTTATAAAAAATTCAATTAAAATTATTAAACATTTAGTAAAATTTAATTGAAAATCTTTATTGCAAAAAAAAAATATTTATTCTTAAATATTGTAATATTAGAGATATTTCAAGTTTTACATTTCAAATTTCACTATTTTTTTTCTGCAAATTGTAGACAAAAAATATGAAAAAGAAAGGGAAAGAATAACAAAGAGAGAGAGAGAGAGAGAGAGAGAAAAGCTTGAAAGAAAGAAAGAAATACATATTATTATTATTTTAAAATATTATACATAAAATATTATACATAAATATTATTCTTTTAGAAATATTAAAAATTATTATTTTAAAATATTTAAAAAAATAAAAAATAAAAGAGATACAAAATTATTTTATATTTATGCATCAATAATCTTTTATTAATTTCAAAATTTTTTATTCTATTTAATTTTTCTCTTTTTTTAATAAAATAATTTAATAAAAAATAATAAATGAAATAAATTAAACTTATTAAAACATCGCGTTTTCATTAAACGACATCGATTAACATATGTTATTCCATCTGTACCACAAATTGGTTCATAATTTGTATCACATTCAATATCCTTTTTACAATTCATTGATTCATTTATATCTGTAATTTAATTTAATTTAATGAAATTTTAAATGAGAAAAAAATTTTTCTTTCTTTTTTTTTTTTTTTTTTACTGAAAAAAAATAGGAAATTAGCTTAACAATGATTAAAATAATTATTGAAGTGCAAAAATTTCATAAATAATTTTCTAATATTTAATATTTTATCATTAATAGTACAAAATTGATTGTTATTATCATTTATGATTATATCACTGATAAAAAAATCAATTTGATAATGGTTAAAATAATTGCTAAAATGAAAAAATTGCATGAATTATCTTTATTACTTAATATTTTATCACTATTAATATAAACTAGCTATTATTATCGTTTATGATTATATCACTGATAAAGGAATTCAGTTTGATAATGCTTAAAATAATTGCTTAAATATAAAAATTGCATAAATTATCTTTTATCAGTTAATATTTTATTACTACTAACATAAATTAATTATTATTATCATTTATGATTATATCACTGATAAAATAAATAATACCTTGTGATAATTTATCAACATTTACAATAGATGTATCAGAACAGCTACCATTTTCATTTAATAATGTCAACTTAAGATGTTCAATTTTTTCCATTCGACATTTATGCACCTACAAAATTATATTCATAAACAAAAGTTAAAAAAATTTTATAAATTTCAGATAAAAAAACAGAATAAAAAAGATGTAAAAAAAAAAAAATTCTCAAAAATAATAGTACTAATAAAATGTTCCACAATTAAATTCATAATATTCATTCATGAATTTATTAAAAAATTAAAGAAACAATTTGAAAAAATTTCAAATTCTTTTTCAATTGATTCAATAAAAATATCAAATTAATTAATTAATTTAAAATTATCAAAATTTATCGAAACTAAAATTATCAAAAAAAAAAAAGAATTAAATTAATTTATGATTGTCAAAGCTATTTTATACAAACTTCAAAGAGACAACGACTTGAATGTGTGACATTATGCGAATCGCAAACTGGTGACCCCTGCGATTTCAGCTGAACTTTGTCACCAAACGATTGCATGCATGAATCTTCAGTTGGACAACATCGTCCCATCTATAAAATTTTATTTTTTTCCTTTTCTTTTTTGTCTCTTTTCAAATTTAAAATTTTAATTAATTCAACTTTTTTTTTAGTAAAAATTTTTATAATAATTACTATACTATTTAATGGATATGGAATATTAAAATATATGAAATAAATTTAAGACTATTGTTTATAAATTAAGTACGAAGTTAGTATTTCAAAAAAGAAAAGCAATATTTTGATAAAATCATTAATTAGTTAATTAGAAATTTTCTTCCTCTAAAATTTGTTTTTCTTTTTTAATAATTAATAGATAAATTAATAAAATTTGTTAAGTTAATAAGAAAAATTATTCATTGTTTAAAAGGATTATTAATTAATCAAAACTTTATTACACACTAAAAATTTCACATAATTTCAGGATTATCATTCTTTATAAATATATAAATTGCAATAATTGCATATTTTCTTGCATCACTTATATTGCATTTGTTTAATTTAAATTTCTTTAAATAATTTATTTTAAATTTACAATCATTTATTTTTCTTTTTCAAAAAAAAAGAGAGCCTTTCTATTTTAATTATAATTTTCGCTAATTACTTCCTCTTTATATCACTATATTAATTTAATTTAAATTTCATCAAATAATTCACTCTAAATTTACAACTGTTTACTTTTCTTTTTCAAAATAAACTTTTCCATTTCACTTATTGAATACTAATTACTTCTTGCTATATCATTGTATTAATTTAATTTAAATTTCATTAAATAATTACTTTCTTTTACTTTTCTTTTTCAAAATAAACCCTTTCATTTTAATTATAATATATATTCACTTCATTAATTATTACATACTTACTTTAATTATTATATACTTACTTACTTCAAGTAATTACTTCATTCAATAAATACCTTTACGCAAAATTTAATTAAACATCAATTTACAATACTTTTAACATTCTTCATTTTTCCCTCTTTACTTTTTCCCATTCCTTCCTTTTCTCTCTCTCTCTCTCCCTCTCTCTCCCTCCTTTCTTAGCAATTTAATTTGTTTTTTAAATTTCTTAATTAATTCAAAATTTTAAATCAAAAAAGAAAAAGAAAAATTAACATATGCGATGGTAATATTATAACCAAATTTTCGTTCATAAATGCATCGTAGCATTTCAAATTCGCATTTTCTCTTTGTATTTCCAGCTTGATCACAAACAAAATTTGAATCCAATTCATTCTCATCCATTATTTTATTGCAATTTGAAATTAAACAATCACGGCATTCACCTGTGCATTTAATAATTAATTTAATTAATGAACAGAAAACAAACAAACAAACTAATTAAAACAAAAAAAAAAAAAAAAAAAAGAAGAAAAATTGGTATTAATAAAAGATTACAATAATAAAAAAAAGAGAAAAAAGAAAATTTTAATTTGTCAAAATTAAAAGAAAAGAAAAATAAAAAAAACGTTAGTAGAAATATACTTAACAACAAACAAAAAAAAAGAGAAAAATGAAAAATTATTGGAAAATATTATTTATTAGCAAAAAAAGAAAATTTTTTTTTTGTTTAAATTATTTATTTCCATAAAATAAAGAAAAGAATTTTTACTAATTATCAAATATTTAAATTGTATAAATTATTCATTTAAAAAAAGATATATAATTAAAAAGTAAAATAAATTAAATTTATAGCAAAAAAAAGCTCAAAACTATTAAAATATTAATGAATGAAAACAAAAAAAGATTTTTTCCTTTTAGTATTTTCTTTTTAATACAAAATTAAATATATTTAAATTATTTAAATTGTATAAATTTTTTATTTTTAAATATTTTTTTTTAAAAAAAAAGGATTAAATTAACCATAATATAATTGTTCCAAGTTTTTATCACGACATTTTGCATTTAAAAATAAACAACGATTAGGATATGTCACAAAAGTTGTTGCACATATTGGTTCATAGGCAAGATTTTTTGAACATTGACGATAACAACGACGTGACACTAAAAATATATTTCCACGTAAAATTTTCACGTAAATAAAGAAAAAAAAATTAAAAACAAGGTGGAATTACATATTTAATTGAAATCTAATTTTAAAATACATTAATATTTCATTTTATAAATGAATGTAAGAAGAAAAAAGATTGAATTTAAATTGTTGAAATTTTCTCTTTTTTCTTTTTCGTTTTAATTTTTAATTTAAAAAAAAATTTAAATTTTATTAATTTAAAAAAAAATGGAAAAACTTTTTGAATTTTGAAGTGTTTTCTTTTCTTTACGTTTCTCATCACTAACTGAGCACCATTTTTCATCAGCTATTGTTAGACATTGTCCACGTTTTGCAGCAATGCATTGTGCATGCAAAAAGGTACAATGATTTCTGCAAATAAAATATTTTTTTTAAAAAAAAAAAAAATGAAATTTGAATTTAAAATTTAAAAAAAGAATTTATTATTTATATTTGAATTTATTATTATTATTCTCAAATGAAAATTAAAAAAAAAAAAAAAAACTAACCGATGCCAATTACCATTGCTATCACATACAGGTCGTCGTATACCATTACAATTTTTAAATTTTGGACAAATAATTTCTTCCTAAATTTAATTTTCGAAATAAACAATTAATTTGTGAAATTAATTAAAATTACAGTTATATTAATTAAATTATGGATATTAAAGCATAAATATTTGAATTATTACAATCAGTCAATCACTCAAACAAATTATTTACAATTATATTTTCATAAAAAATTTTTCCAAGTTAATCCATTCTAGATATATTGAAATAAATTAAATTCCTTTAAATTATACTAATTAAAGTGTTAAAATTGAAGTATTAAAACCAATTAGTGAAGTTAGAATCGATCAACCATTCAATCAATCAATCAATTAATCAATCAATCAATCAACCGATCAACCATTCAATCAATTAAATTATTTACAATTATATTATCATAAAAAATTTTTCCCAATTAATCCATTCTTAATATATTGGAATAATTAAATTGCTTCAAATTATACTAATTAAAGTGTTAAAATTGAAATATTAAAATCATTTAATCAAATTATTTATAATTATATTTATTGAAAAAAAACTTTACCGAATTATTTTATCCTTAAATGATTAATTAAATTAAATTAAATTAATTTTAAAATAGAAACAATAAATTTTACATCAATTAGTGGTTTTTCATTTTGTTCCTCAGCAGATGATGCAATCATCGATGATTCATTGCAAGCCATTAAAGCATATAAAAATGATGCGTTAGCTTCATCCTTAAAAAATTTTAAATCATTTAAACTTATATATAAATTTAAATTAATACAAACTAATGTAAATTAAAAATAATAATTATCAATGAATAATATTTTAATTAACTTTTAATAAATGAATTTTTAGCATAATAAATCTATTTCAATAGATTGAAATCTATTAATCTATAATATGGGAAAAATTTTAATTATAATTAAAATTATAATTAACTTTTTTTTTTGAAAAATATCATTGATAATTTAGCTAAACATAATAAATATGTGTTATTAGATAAATTTCTTAATTCTATAGTAGAGAAGAAATTTGATTAAAATTTAAATTGAAATTTAGTTTTTCTTTTTTTTTTGCTAGATTAATAATTTAGTTAAATATAATAAATATGTATTAATTGATAAATTTCCTAATTAAATTTATTTTTTTCAAATGAATTTAATACCATTTTAAAATTTATATTTTTAATTAATCATTAAAAACTTACATTTCTTCGTTCCAAACAATTATGCTTTTGAAAAGTGCACAAATTTCGATATGTTTTTTGTTTAGTATCACATACAGGCCTATTTTTTTTGGAACATTTTGTTGGACAAATCTTAAATAAAAATTTAAAAAAAAATTTAAAAATACTAAAAAGAAATTAAAAAAAAAATTATCATATTTGAATAATTTGCAAATTTAAAATTTCACACATATTTAAATCAGCAAATAATTTTAGCAAATTTATTAAATTTTTGATGCTTCAAAAAAAAAAAAAAAACCATAAGATTGTTTATGATAATCAAAATAGTTATATAATATTTATATAATTAATGTATAAAAATTATAATCTATTAAAATTTATCAGCAACAACTATAGCACTCCAATAAAAAGATGTTGTTAAAATAATTTAAAAATATTTTTAACAAATTAGAAAAAAAAAAAACATAAATAATGACAATTTCTTTCCCTTGCATTTCACTTTTTTACATGAAAATGAAGAAAACAAATTTTTCCTTTCCTCTTTTTTCTTTTCAATAATTATTTTAAAAAAATTGTAAAAATTTAAAAATTATTTTTTTCTTCTTTCTAAAACAATAATTTATTAAAAGTATTTGTAAATATTAATTTCTTTTATCAATATTGAAGTATAAAACTGTTTTCTTTATTTTAAGAAAGTTTTTTCCTTATTTTTCCTTTTTACACTTTTTTTAAAATTAAAATTAATGTGTCAAAGTAAAGTGTTACTTAAATATTAAAATTACAAAGTATTTATACATTTATTAAAATTATGCAAAAAGTATTTATTATATACTAAAATAATATAGTAAAAAATGTTTTTAAGCAGCAGAAAACAACAAATTTCAATAAAAAACAAACTTACTTCTTCTTCAAATGTAAAAATTGGTGATTGTATATTACACTGTCCAACGTGTACCAGAATTCTCGAATGATTATAATTTAAGTTTAATTGTTTACAATTAAATAATGCAAGTGAACATGGATTACGATGTGTTTGATTCATATTATCGCATATTGGTATTAATAATTTTAATTCATCATTACAAATTGTCATTACTTGTTTACATGTTTCTGATATTGTTCCATTCAAATTAAGCACATTTCGTTTACTGTTTCGAATTGCTACCTAATTTTAAAATTTATTTATTTTAATAGCAAAAAAAAAAAAAAAAAAAAGGTATTCGTTTTAATTTTTTTTTAAAAAAAAAGGAAAACAAAATGTAATTTGCATATTTTTAATTCATTAATTTGATAAATTATTCATTTATTTATTTATTTAAAATAATAATTACAAATAATTATTGCTTTTTTCCTTTTTTATTTACAAAATGATATGATTTTTATGACTAATTGTGGTATTAAAATCGCATTTTGTTTACTGTTTCGAATTGTTACCTAACTTTGAAATTTGTTCATTTTAATAACAAAAAATAAAAAAATAAAATTAGTTTTAATTTAAAAAAGAAAAGGAAAAAGCGAAGTTTGCATGTTTGTAAATAATTCATTAATTTGAAGAAAAAATATAATAATTATTTTTTATTTTTCTAAATATTAATTGTAAATAATTTTTAATTTTTTTTTGCTTTACTTTTTTAATTATTTTCGGAATAATATGTTTGTTTGTGATTGATTGTAGTAATAATTGATTGACTGGATTGTGTCGTCTAATACTTTTACTTTTCTTAATTAACTCTAATGCATAATTAGTAGTTGCAGCAGTAGTTATAGTAGTAGAAGTAGTACTACTAGTAGTAGTGGTAGTAGCAGTAGTACTAGTAGTAGTAGAAGTAGTAATAGTAGTAATAATATTAGTAAAAGTAAGGAAAGAAGAAGGTAAAGTATTTGTAATATTATTTTGTTGTAATTCGGAAAAGATATTATAATCATTGTTATCAGTGAGATCCAAAATATTATCAGTTAAATCAGATGAAATTATTGAAATATTTATTAGAAGTAGTATTACAACAATAGTTGAAATAATATTCCATTTTAACAACATTTATTACTTCCTGCAAAAAAAAAAGAGAAAAAGAACAATGAAATTATATATTTCAAAAAAAAAAAATCAATTAATGATTTTATATTTTTAAAATGTAATATTAGAAGAAATAATATTACAGTAATAATTGAAATAATATTTTAACATTTGTAAATATTTACCATTTCCTATTAAAAAAATATGAAAATGTAAAAAAAAAGTGATATTTATAACTTTATTTCTTCTTAACAATTGTATAAATCAAATAATTAAATTAGTAATGATTAATATTATTAATACTATCATTGATTTTATTAATATATTTTTTATTAAAAATAGAAATTTCTTAAAAATGGTAAAAGAGAATAAATTGTAATCTGATAAAATTATATTATTAAATAAAGTAAAAATAAAGAAAAAATATGACTAATCAGTGATTTTATTAAATACAATTCATTGGTGATAAAAAACACAATTACTTTATGAATATTTTTTATAAAAAAAAAAAAAAAAAAAAAAAAACAAAAAATTTTTTAAAAATGATAAAATGTAAGAAAGAATAAATGTTGTAATTGTGATCTGATAAAGTGATAATATTGAATAAAATCAAAATAACTAATGCAATCATTTTTATATTCAATTTATTCATGAAATATTTTAATAAGAAATTTTATTAAAATAAAGAAATGGAAGTAGAAAATGATTGAAAAATTTTTTTAATGTAATAAAAGTGAAACATTCATTCTCTATAAAGTATTAATGGTGCAATAATGGTTTGATTACAGCAATATAGGCAAGAGAAGAATTTAACATAGGGCAAAATATTTTATTGTTGATGCAATAATGGTTTGATTACAGCAATATAGGCAAGAGAAGAATTTAACATAGGGCAAAATATTTTATTGTTAAACAAATATTTCAATTTATCAACCATCAACGTAATCTAACTTAAATATTTCAATTTATCAACCATCAACGTAATCTAACTTAAATATTTCAATTTATCAACCATCAACTTGAACATTTCAATTCAGCAATCAGCAATGTAATCTAATTTTAATATTATGACGGCTTATGAAATCTAACTTAAATATTTGCATTTATCATCTAATGCTAAAATTTTTAATTCATTAAATATTTTTTTCATAAGTCATAAGTTAAAAAAATAGAAATTTCAGTATGAATCATTCAGTTACATATTAATTTAAAAAAACCGTAAATTTTTTTTAAACTATATAATATGCGGATTCGGATGCTTCAGAAAAAAGTAGCAAAGCATAAAAAAACTGATGGTGACATTAATGATGACAAAATTTTAATTCAGATATCAAAACGTGGCAAAAATAATAATTCAAATATCAAAACATTAATAATTGCAGAATTTTAATTCAAATATCAAAATATTAATGATGATAAAATCCCAATTCAAGTATAAAATTATTAATGTTGACAAAGTTTTAATTCAAATGTCAAAATACAAAATATAGAAAAGAGGAAAAGAAATAAAAATTAGAATGTATGATAGATTGTGAACAAATAAAATTGTAGTATAAGTGATTATTTCAAATAATATATAATTGATTATACATTGATTGAAAAGAAATTACAATAATTAGATCAAAAAAAAAAAAGCGATGTGACACTGAAAAAAAAAAAAAATGACAGGAAAATATTTCAAAGAGAATATTTGAACGATATCATTGAATGAACACATTATTATCTAAACTAGCTTGAATAGAAATAATAATAAAAAAAGGAATTTAAAAATTTATGATAAAATTATAAATTTATAAAAATAATGAAAACATTATAAAAATAAGATGAAATTATAAAAATAAAAAACAAATTATTTTTATGAGTTTATTACAATGAAAATAATACAAAGAAAAGAATTGAATATATTTGATTTTCTTTTTTTTTTTTTTTCAAAAAATTTGTATAAATGAATACTTTATATATGGTAAACATCCATTTTTTTCATAAACTTTCCACTTTACTAAATTTAATTTTTATTAAAATATTTTTTTTTTTCAAATTTAAATTATTGCATAATTTTTAAGCAATTTTTTTCTTTGCTTTTTTGCATATTTACTGCAATGTTTGTTGCATTTTTTTGCTATTTTCTCTTTTTATCATCAAATTTTAATAAAATATTTCGAAAAAAAAATCGAAAAAAAAATAAAAACTAAGAAATAATAAATTAACAAAACAAAATTGAATAAATGAACAAATCAATCTGAAAAGTTAATTGATGGAAAATTGCAAAAAACTTCGAAGTTTCGTTGATGATTATAATAACAATTGGGTCATTCCACAATATATATTATTTCTTTTATTGCCGTAATTAACTATGCAAATAACAACAATAATAATAATTATTAATATTAATAATTATTTGGAATTGGAACTATAATTAATAATATTAGTTGATATTAATTAATGATAATAATAAGCAATAGTAATAACAATAGTAATAACGATAACAACAACATTCATAATAATAATATTAATAATAACAGTAATAACAAAAACATTAGCAATAACAGTAATAATAGCAATAATAATGATGATAATAAATAATAATAATATCATTACATAATATATCTCATATAAAACTTAAAAGTGTTGCAAAATAAAAAGCCTTAAATTAAAACTTTTTTTTTTACAATATTTGCACCATTTATCTATTTTATACTATTTTACTATTTGTCAAATGTTCCCAAATTCATATTATTTAATTCTTTATTTTATTTATAAAAAAAATTTGAAATTTATTATTATTTAAAATATAATTAATTGATATATGTTACTGAATATAAAATGTTACTAAAAGATAATCAAAAATTTGCAAAATTATTTTGCTATTAAAAGTGATTAAATCATTTTAATCAAATATTCAATGTTTTGTCATTATTTATAAAAAATTTTTCTTCTTTCTTTAACTTAATTTTACTATTATTATTTTTTTTTTTGCTTTTTTACAACAAAAATATAAAAAAAAAGTTTTATTTCGACTTTCTTTTTTATATGATCTATTATTATTATTATTATAAGTATGACTGATTTATTTAAGGCCTTTTTTTCATTTAGAATTCTTCATTTGACACTTTTTTTTTTTTAAAAATACTTTTATTGAATGAACTTAAATTGTCGCATAACTTTTTTGTTTTGTTTGTTTTCTTTTTTTTATTTTTGGATGACACAATGATAAATGTCTAAAAAGGCATATCATTTTACAATATAAATTGATTGCTTTTTTATTTGCAATTCTACGTTTAACAGCTAGGAAATGTTTTAAAAAATATTTTCATTATATGGTTATTTAAAATTTATCAAAAATATTTCATTTTAAATTCACTTGAAAATTGAATTTTTTAAAATTGCTTCGATAAAATTAAACTATTTGAGGAGCATTCTTTCTTAAGAAAAAAATGTATTACTGTAATGAAATTGAAATGAAGAAAATAAATTGCACAATAAAAAATTTCAATGCAAATATTGGAATATTATCATTTAATAAAAAGTATTTATTTGTATTTGTAAAGCATCAAAATGAAAACTTGTTTTGAAAACAAATACAACAAAACTTCAAAGTAATAAATATGAATAACAACAATAATAATAATAATCGCATTTTGATTGTTAAAAAATATAAATATTTTGAGAAAAGGCAAAAAAACGAAAAAATGAAAAAAAAAAAACAATCTATAATAATAACAATAGTGATAATAAAAATAATAGTAAAAAGGGTAATATTAGCAATGATAGTAATAATAATATTAATAATGAAAACAATGATAATAATAATAGTAGTAATAGTAACAATGATAGTAATAATAATGTTAATATTATTAATGACAACAATTGCAGCAACAATAACAATAGTGATAATAATAGTAATAGTGATAGTGATAATAATAACACTGACATTAATAATGATAACAATAACAGCAATAATAACAGTAGTGGTATTAATAATAATAATAATAATAGTAGTAGTAGTAATAATAGTAATAGTGACAATGATAGTAATAATAATAATACTATTATTAATAATGATACTATTAATAGCAATAATAATAGTATTAATAATAACGATATCAATAACATTAGTAATAATAATTTGTTTCTTTCTTTTGTCAAGAAGTATTATATAATTTATTTGCAAATGTTACGCAAAGTTCTGGATGTCTGATCTTTTGCTCATTATTCAATTCATATTTATTTTATTCTCATTTAAGTATTTTGTTATTGAATTATTATTCAATTACAAATGTTTGCTAATTTGCTTATTCATTTTATTTAACATCGCATTTCTAATCTGTTTGCTATTTTTTTTCATTTTATTTACTAACATTCTTTAGTGAGTTATTACTCGTAAATTTATTTCAATTTAATTAGTAATTACTGGTAATTTCATTTAAAGTATACATCAAAAAGAAAATGAAGTAATTTTCTTTTTGTTAGCTAAAAATAAAAAAAAAAAATGGAGAAACTTTTTAATATTTTAATAAATCAATAAATTAAATTGTATTAATTAAAATACAAATTTCTTCTAATGTTGTAAACAAATTAATTAAATTAGTAGTTTCATTTTGAGAAATAATTATTTACTAATCATCAATAAATAAAAGCAAAAATTCATTCAACAAAATAGGCGAAAATTAAATTAGCATTAAAGTTTTATCAGTATGAAAGCATTTGCAAATAATCAATTAATTGTCATTGTCAACATTATAGATAAATTGCGTAAATAAAAAAAGGGAAGGAGAGAGAGAGAGAGAGAGAGAGAGAGAAAGAGGGAAAGAGAGAAAAAGAAAAATTAATTATTTATAAGATTTTTTGCTTTAGCAAAGCAAAAATATCTTTTTCTTATCTTTCTTTTTCATTTTTCTTCCATTTAACAATTTATTTTTTATTATAATATAATTTTAAATTCAAAAAATGCAAAAGAATTAAAAATAAAAGTAAAAATATATATTTGCACTTAAAAATTGTATTAAATAATATTTTTAAATAATTAATTATAAATTACAAAATGTTAGAAAAGTTTTAATCATTGCAAATTATCTAATTCGAGAAATATCAAAAATTTTGATAAATTCTATAGATTAGATCAACAAAAAAGAAAAACTGGAAGGAATTATTTGCAAGTAATTAATTTGTGACTAAATTATTTTTTAATTTTCATTTTTCTAATTCGATTTTTCTAATATTAAATTTTTTTTTTTAAATGAATAACAATGTTAGAATGCAAATGATTAATATTTCACTTCGGGAAATAGTCGCAATTTTAAATCTTTTATTTAATTTTGAGAAATTTATTCAATTTTAAAAATGAACCAAAATATTTAAGAATTTGTCTATTTATTAGCTGGTCACAATTTACGGGCAAATTTACCCGGTACAATTTTTATAAAATAAATTTTTTTAAAAATATTATTTTCAAATTTCCATTTGCAATTTTTTTTTGTAAAATTTTTTTTTAGAATATAATTATAGAATTTTGTAACAATTTAAGACATCAGATGCTATCTAATTTGTTCAGCAATTAAATGTTTTTAATTAAAATGTTAATGGTATCATTTTTAATTTTTTATTTTTTTGAAAAATTTCATTATTAATTTTAAATAACGAAAAATTAAAAAAAAAAAAACTTATACACAAATTTAGTTTTGATATTTAATAATATATTTTGCAAAATTTTTTCTTCTCAAAAATTTTAAATTGCAAAGAATTGAAACGTTTTTTTTTTCTTTTTTCGAGAATTTAACTTTTTTAAATTTTTGCAATAAAAATAAAAAGTTGAAAATTTCAGCAAATATTTTCTATGATTTGACATCATTATTGGTTTGCTCAATGATAAAAATGATACCCTTGGGTATCACTTTTTTTTCGTTCCTATAAAATTCACAAAAGTTCATTGTTGTTTATAATTTTTAGCTAAAACAAAATCTTAAATTTAAAAAAAAAAAACAAGAAAAGATGAAAATTTGTTCTTTTGAATTTCACACACTTAATGCTAAACCAATTCTTTTTGCTAATTTCTCTTTCATCTATTCCGATTTTTTTGCAGTTTTTATTTTCAATTTTTTTTTTTTTTTTTTTTTTGCAAATTATCATTTTTCTAAATTCAATAATTTATTTTAAAAACAAAAAATTAATTAATGGTTTTTTTTCCTTTTTATTCTTTTAAATTATATATTTTAAATTGAATTTTAGTATACTATTTGATATGTTTTTAATTTGTTTATTTTAATTTCTGCATGCATTGATAATTTTCACTTTTAATACAAACAATGCTAACTAATTTGAATTATTTAATTTTTTTTTCTAAACAATTAATGTTTAATAACAAATGTTTAACTTATTTTAAATGATAATATTATGCGAAGAAAATAAATTATCTCTCTCTTTGTTTATTTATTACATTGCAACTCTGATTTTTATGATAAACAAAATTTGCAATTGAAGGAAAGCAATTTAGCGCTTTACTTATAAGTAATAAACAAATGAATGCATTTAGTTACTTTTAGTAAAATTCAAATTAAAAAAAAAAAGTTTCAAAATGATTAAAATAAATATTTTATCAGTGAAAAAAAAATTTACTTTGGAAAAGCTAAGCAAATGATATGATAAAAAACTCTGAAAATGAAGAAAATTTGCATAATTTCTTCTTTTTTTTGTTTATTATCATTATTGTCATTTGCTGAAAAACTAAATAGTAAAGAAATGTTATCATTCTATTATTATCATTTTGAATGATAATAATAGAATTATTTGTGATAAGCAATGTTTTTATATATTTATATTGTTGGATTAGTTAATTTTAATTGTTAAAGTAATTTTATCATTTAATTTAATTTAAAAGAATTTTTTAAACCAATCAAAAAAAATTTTTTTATTTACGATTACAATTAGCAATAAAAAAAATTGATAATTATTATCACATTTTATTAATGCCAAATTCTTGAAGGAATGATTTTAATTTATCATAAAAATAATAAAATATAGAAGCAAAAGAAGTGTAAAAAAGGAAAAAAAAATGATAGCTAAACAAATAAAATGGATAAGTAAACAAATTTAATTGATAAACAAATAAATAAACCGATAAGTAAACAAATTTAATTGATAATGAAATAAGTAAATTGAAAAGTAAACAAAAAAGAAAAAAGATAGAAGAAATTATCAACGAAAATAGTAGAAAGATAAATAAATCATTTTTTAATAATATTATAATATGCAACGAAAAATTATAAACAATTAATTGAATTGAAATTTTATCACTTTTTCAATCATAAAATTCGAAATTGCGTATTTAAAATTTTAAATTTATTGTAAAAGTAGCGAAATTTGTTTGAGGAAAAGAAAATAAAAAAAAAAAAAAAGAAAATTCAATAACAATTTTTTCAATTTTTGAATTATATTCATTTCAAATTTTTGAATTATTTTTTGAACCACAAATTTAATCTAAAAGAGAAAAATTTTAAGTTTAAAAATAAAAATTTTGAAAAAATTTTAATTTCATTTAAAATTTTTTAAAATCTCTTAACTTCGCTTTTCTACTAACTACAAATTGGTATGATAATTTATTTTATAATTATTGAAAAGGAATGAAAGAATAAAAACTTTTTAACAAAACATTAATATTAATTGCTTTACTATCATTGCAAAATTTTTTAATGGATCAAATTACACGTTTTTTTACGTAACCTATCACTTACGTGAGCTTTTTTCACGCAACCTATTACTAATTAATTAGATAAAAATTAGTTTTTTACATTTTTTACTTCTGTTTTATTTTAATAAAACATTCTATTAAAAAAAATTATAAGTTTATTAATTTTAATTAAAATTGCAAATAATAAGTTTTCAATTAAATTTATTTCAATAAATAATTTATTTCAAAATAACAATTTTTAAATAAAATAAAACTTTTTATATTTATTTTACTATTAATTTTGTTAGTTTAGAAAAGAATTTATACATATTTATGTATAATAAAAAATTTTCACTTTTTTTTTAAAAAAAAAAAGAATTTTTTTTAAATTAATTAATTCATCATTTTCTTTTCATTTTCTTTTACATACTATCATAGAATCATTTATTCTTTTAAAATATTTTAATACGTTTCTATTTACGTCATTTTGACGTAATTCTAGACATCTGAAATTTTCAAAAAAAAAAAAAAAAAAAAAAACAAAAAAGAAAAATAGATTATCGTTTTATTTTTTTTTTTTTTAAAAAAAAAATTTGACACATGTTTAATAAAATAAATAAATTTCGACAGTATCTAAGTTAAAGTAAAATAAATAAACAAATGTGTAAATATAATTTATGGAATATGTAAATTATTTCAAGTTATTAAATTATATTCTTAAAACTTTTCCCAAAATATTTTTTAAATTTTATTAGTATTAATTAATATTAAGTAGCCTATTTAATATGATATATTTTACAAAAATTTCTTTTTTTTTTTTAAAATAAAAAAATTTATTTAGAAATATTTGAATTATAAAATTTGCAATAAAATTTTGAAACAAATTTATAAATCAATTTCAAAATAGCATTTAAATTAATGATTGATTAATAAACTAAAATTTTTAGACAAGTTAATCTACAAAAAATGAAATGATTAATTGTAGATTAAATTTTTCAGAAAAGATAAAAAAAAAATTGAAATTGTATTTTAGTTTTGAAAGCATCTGGATTTAAAAAAAAAAAAAAAATTTTTAAACTTATATAAATATTACATATATGTATAAAAATACATTTCCAATTATTATTCTATTATTATTTTATTAGCATATTTTGATTAATTAATATCAAATTAAAAAAAAAAATAAGAAATAAAATGATTATTTTTAAAAATTTAAAAAATTTTATTTCTTTCAGTTATTTTCTTCTCTTTTCTATTTCGTTTTTCTTTTTTTTTTCTCGTAAAAAATAAAAAAAATATTACTTTTATTTCTTTTTTCTTTTCAATTTTCTACTTTTTTCTTCTTTTTCATTTTCTTATTTTTTTTAAAAAAATAAAAAAATGAAAAACATTTTTTTTTTCTTTCTTAATTTTGTTCAAATTGCCATAAAAAGAATTAGTGAAATAATAAAAGTTGCTTAGATGAGAAAGCTTTCTCAGCTATTTTCATTTAATCATTAAAAATTAGTTTTCCAATTTATCGTTTTGTTATTGTATAAATTTAAATTAAAAATAAAAAAAATAAAAAAAGTGAAAAGAGAGGAAAAGAAATGAAAAAAAAAAATTTATTTTAGAATTAAAAAAAAGGAAAAAAGAAAATTTCATTTTTTATTTTTAAATAATTCAAATAAATTTTTTTTTTTCATTTAATTTTGTCAGATGATAAAATAAACAAATTTTAAGGAAAAATTTAAAAAAAAATCAAGTAAAAATAGCAAGAAATGATTAATAAGAAATTTTAATTTAAATAATTTAAATGATTTTTCATTTTATTTTTTTTTTGTTAAATTTTTTTAAATGCTATTTGATCAAAATTTCTGATGTAATTGTGTTTGAAATTATTTTAAAATATTATTAATGCATTTATAAATTTAAAATATAAGTAATATCTTTTTTTTTTTATGAAATGTTTTCAAAGTTAAAATTTCAATTGCAAAAATTTCATTTTTTTTTCTTCGCCTTGTTTAAAAAGTTTCTTTTTAGAATAAAAATTAAACAAAATTTATACAATTACATTTTCTTTTTATTTATATCGTTTTTGTAATATTACTATATAACAATAAATAAATATCAAATTAATCACATTTAAGTAATATTTTATTAAGTTAATTAATTGTCAATTAATATTATTTTTTTTACATAAATTTTAATGCTAAAATACAATTTAAAGGTTTATTTCAATCAGATAAATTTTTACTTTTCAATTATAAATGGTACAAAATTTATGACAATTTTTAATCATTTTTATTATTTAATTAATTATTTAAAAAAATTTTTTTAATTGCTAATTATTTCTTTATTTTGTTTATAAAAAATTCTTAAAAACACTCCAAAATAATTATGGTAATTTTAAAAATTTTGCATCTTTACACATTTTTCACTTCTTTTTCTTCACTTTTACTAAACGCTAATCAGAAAAATTTGCCTTTTCCATTTTTTAGCGAAAAAAAAATCAAAAATTTAATATTGCCCAAATTAATTTTATAAGCAAATTATTTGCCCGAAAATTTTCTTCTTTTTATTGTATAAAGAATTTATGTAATTTAATGGAAATTTAAATAATTTCAATATTTCTAAATTTTGTTATATTTTCATGTTAGCTAAATTATTACATTAAATTAAAGAGGAAAAATAAATTTTAATTTAAAGTTTCTTTTTTTAATCGATATTTGCAAAGCTTAAGTTTATTTCGGTGAAAATGAAATCATTTTAAATTTATTATCAATTAATTTGCCTAGCTAATATTCTGATATAATTTAAAATTTTAAAATTAAACGATTTTCTGAGTTCCTCGAAAAGTTTTAAATGATAAATTTTTCGATATTTGTTTATCACTAATAGAAGCATTCAAGACAGATGCATTGTATTTTAAGAATGAAAATAAGAAATAGAAAAATAAAAGTGGAATTCATAATTTATTACTGTGTGCAAATATTCACTGAACAAATATGTAAATTAAGCAATTTTTCATTTCCAAATTTTCACAAATTTTCCTTCCTCAAAAATGTTTTAAGATTTAAAATTCTATATGTCATTCAAATATTAATTATTATTATTGTCACTGTCATTATTGTTGCCATTAATATTATTATTACCATCATCATTATTATTACTATTATGGACATTATTGTTGTTATTATTAGTATTATTATTATCATTATTAATATTATTAGTATTATAACTATCATTATCAATACTACTATTATTGTTATTATTATCATCATTATTAATATTATTAGTATTGTTACTATCATTATCATTTTTCTATTATTGTCATTATTATTGAATGTCATTACCATCAACACTAGTATTATTATCACTGTTGTTACTATTACTTACTATTACCATTATTATTATTACTATTATTATTATTATTATTATTATTATTACTATTACTATTACTATTATTCCTGTTATCTTGTCATATTGTTAATATTATTACAATTATTTTTGTTAATTAATTAATTATTCAGTTACTAATTATTATTCATGTTGATTATTAGGCGTAATAATCAATTGGAAATTATAATATTCGGAAATAAAAATTATCGTTTCATCTTTTTCCGGTTTTTTCTTTCTTTTTCATAAATTTGTTTTACCTTTCTCTCTCTCTCTCTCTCTCTCTTCTCTTCATTTCAATTTTTTTTCTTATTACATAATATAATTCTCTTTATCATATGCATGAACGCATGCATCAGAAAATTTAGATGAAGAATTGATGACAAAAAAATGTTAAATAAAATTAGCATCGTTGAAATAGACTTTCTCATTCTCGAAATACTCTTTCTTTTCCTATCTTTTCCGGAAATTTTTCCTTTGTTCCTTTTTTCCGGCAAAACTTTCAATCCTATTTTTGTCTTTTATCTTTCCAATATTTCAATTTTATTAATTTAAATAATATTTAAATTTAAACGAAATCAAATTGATTTCATTTAATGAATGTAATAAATTAAAAATAATAAATTTTTTGATTTTTTTTTTTTGAGAAAGAAAGAAAAAAAATTCTTTTAATTAAATTTCAAAAAATTTTATTTAAAATTAAAAATTCAAAAGTGAAAAATAAATGAAAAAGGCAAAAAAAAAATATTAACTACAGGTGCAAAATTTTTTTTTATTTTTGAAAAAAAGGAAAAGAAGCAAAAATAATATTTTTCACATAATGCATTCTTAATTTTTTTTTCTCTTCTTTTGCACATCATTAAAAACAAAAAAAATTAAAATTAATATTAAGTGAAAATCAATTTTAGCATCATTTAAATAAAATATTTTATGCAAGAAATAATTCTATAAAATATTCTTGAATTAATATTAAAAATTTAAGTGTAACTTGCTGTTCATTTTTTTTTTCGTTTTAATAAAATGAAATATTTCAAATAATGCAAATTGTATTTTTATTTTGAATGAAATGTTTAACAATTATTCGCTTTATTAAATGAACAATTTTAAAAGAATGAAGAAAAAGTGAACAAAGAATAAATTTATCATTCAATTTTCAATTTAATATTAATTTTTAAATTTTTGGTTTTTCGTTTTTATTTGTTTGTTTGTTTACTTTGTTTCAAAAAAAAAGCAAAAAACAAAAAGGACGATGGTTTGTTGTTTATAAATTAAAGCCATTTCATTTTTTTGGTTCGCTAATATATGCAATAATTAATTTGACAAAAGGATGGATTATATGCAAATTAAATTTGACAAGAAAATAAAAAGAAATTAGACAGATTAAAGGATGAAATGATAATCTCATGAGACTTTTGTTTTTCGTTCATTTTTAATTTTTTTCTTTTTCCTCTTTCAGTGAATTTGTTTATTTCTCTTTCTCTTTTTTTGTTGTTTTTGTTTTTGTTTGTTGTTTTTTATAAGTTTTAATTTTAACATATTTAGGAAAGAATTAATGATAATACAAATATGTAATAATTTTATTTTTTTTCCTTTTTCAATGAATTTGTTTACTTGTTTACTCTTTTTCTCTTTTTTTTTTGTTTTCGTTTTTGTTTGCTTTGTTCTTTGGTTATATAAGTTTTTTTTTTAAACACATTTAGGAAAGAAATAGCGATGTGATATTACATATATAATTAATTTTAATATAACAATAATTTATTTAATTTTTATAATTTTTTTTTTACTTTAATTGTGTAATTTGTTTACTTTTTTGATTTTTTTTTTGAACTCTTTTTTGGAATTATATTATTGTAATATGGAATTTTAAAAGCAAAGAAAAAAGTAAACAACCACAAAACAATTGTTTATTAAGAAAATAAATTTTTTTGAAAATGAATATTTGGTAAAAACTAAATTTGAAAATAAATAAATTCGAAATCTTTTCTGTTTTGTTTTTGAAAAAATCATAATTGTTGTAATTTATGGCATTGATAAAATGATTTCGGACTGGAAAAATGTTAGAATTTTTTTTTTTAAAACTATGACGTAAATATTAATTAAGAATTTTAAAAGCCTAAAAAGATTTGAAAAAAAAAAATTATTGGTGAAATATAAACTTTGTAATTTTTTTTCTCTTTTTTAATGTCACTTCAGTCATTTCATTTTTTAATAATGTTATTATAGCTTAGCATTGTTTCACTTAAATATTAATAATTTCAAAATTAAAATATTCACACTAAATTAATTTAATTTTAATACACATTGTCTTAATAACTATAGAATTTTGTTTATTTTAGTGACGTTAACATGGCATCAAAATTTAAACTCGAAAAAAATAATTTCAAATTTTTGAAATTGATGAAATGATGTTATTTGTAATTTTGCCTATCTATCATTTCACATCTTTTAAGTTATTAGTTTAATCACTAAATTTTGCTCTGAAATTCAAATTATCTAATCTCTTTTTAATAACTGCAAATAAAAATTTTAATTTCATCATTGAATTGCTAATTTTAATTTGAATTTTTTTTCTTTTTTTTTTTCAAAAAAAAAAAAAAAAAAAACATTTAATATTCGAAAATTGTTCGTCTAATTTTGCACTCATTCATTTAGGATTTTTTTTTTTATTTTCGTCTATTCAAAAACAAACAAACAAAAAAAAAAACCAATTTCATTTGAAGATAAAATGCATCACAGCAAATTTATGTTTTTTTTTTTTCTCGAGAATGACAACTTCTGTAACTATTGACAAAATGTTTCCCTTTTTTCCTTTTTTTTTTATTTTGAAAAAAATAAAAAAAGAGAAAGTCATTCTCAGATATTTTGAGAATTGTTTTTGCTCTTTTAGTCCATTTCTAAATATCTTTTTCTTCATTCTTACTTCTTCTTTTTCTCTTTTCTTTCCCTTTTACCCTTTTTTTTTGCTTTAGCTTAAATTTAGATTTTAATTTTTGAAGTTAAAAAATGATTAATATAATGAATAAAAGTAGTAAGTCAAATTTTTTTGGTTTTATTTAGCATTTTTGATTTTTTTTTTTTTATACAATAAGCATTGTTGTTTTAATTACTACTGCAAACTACTGTCATTAATATTTTTATTATTATTATCATTATTACTATTATTATTATTAATTTTAATAGTATCATTGTTATCGTTATTATTACTATTATTATCACTTTATCACAAAAAAATTAAGTTATTAACCATTGACGTTATTAACTAATTAATTAAAAATTAAATTATCATTATTTTATTATTATTATTATTAGCACTATTATCAGTTTTATTATTACTATTGATTTAATGTTATTAACTAATTAATTAAAAATTTCAACCAGAAAATTTTTCATAAAGACTATCTAAATTAATATAAATAATACATTTTAAGGTTTAATTTATTTAAAAAATAATGAAACTCAAGATTTGATGTTTTAAAATCAGAAGAAATTTATAACTAAAATAGGATAAATTTATTTTAAAATTTAATTTAAATGAAATTCACAATTTATTTTTACTAATAATGAATTTTTTTTTTCTGTGAACATATAAATGTTAATGTTTTCTTTTTTATCATAAACGTTCGTCTTGTAAAATCATTTTTAAATAATGAATATTTATTGATGAAAAAAAAATTGCTATTAAATTTAATTTAGTAGGGAATTTTAAAATTCAATTTAATATATACATATACAAAAATTTATTCAATTTTCTTTTTCTTTTTTTTTTTGTTACACATCAATTGCAGAAATAATTTGAACAAAAAAAAAAAGTGAATAAATAAATAAGGGTTATCGTTTTATTTTATATTTTATTTTGTTGTTTAAATTAAAAATATTAATTTTTACATTAATCATTTAAATCATTAATCAAATAAAAAATCAAAAAATAAAAAAGGAAAACATTTCACTCATATAATTAAAAAACTAAATTTCACACCTAAAAAAACAAAGAAAACGATTTACATTTAAATAAGTTATTTTTAATTAATTTTATTTTTTCGTCTTTTATTTTTTTTTTATTTCATTTTTTTGTTTTTAAACATTTTTTGATTAAAAGATAAAAAAAAAAAAATGGGCAATAAAGAATCAACAAATCAACATGATGGAGCTAAAATATCTCGTCAAATGTCACATAAACGACATTCACATACGATGTCACCGTCACGAACACGAAGTGAATCAATTCCACATCCACAAAGGTATTTGCTAAATTAAATTAATTCATTTTAATTATTTCATCTTTTTTTAAAAATTTTTTTTTATCAATTATAATTTTTTACAATTGATCCTTTTTCCTCATTTTATTTTAATTTTCTCACTTATTCATTCAATTTTTTTTTTTTTTTTTTGGTATTTAATTTTTTTTAAAAAGAAAAAAAATTTGTTTAAAATTTTAATTTTAAATTTGTTAGATAAAAATATTAAAAATTTCAAAAAATTTCATCTTATTAATAAATTTGTTCTAACAAAAAATAAAATTTATACTAACATTTAATATTTAATATTTAAAAAAAAAAAGAAAAAGGAAAAGAAAATTGGTGAATGTTTTGTTGAAAATTTGTTACACAAATATTTTTTCTTTCAATTAGTATTTTTTGAAATTATATGCAAAAAAAAAAAAAAGTTAAAAAAGGGTAAAATATTTTGTTAAGCTTTTTTGTTTTGTTTCAAATTCAATAAAAATAATAAAATAGAAAATGAGAGAGAGAGAGAGAGAGAGGGAGGGAGAGAGAAAGAAAGAAAGAGGAAATGAGTGAAGAAGAAAAAGTTAATTACAGTATCATTTAATAGCTAAATGTCATCATATTATCATTATTTTTTTATTTTTTTCATTACATTCTTTAAATGATTCCTAAAATGGCAAAAAAAAAAATTTTGTTTAATTTTATGAAATTTAATCAATTATTTTAGGACTAAAAAAAAAAGAACGAAGTATTATTATCACTCATTTCTGTGTTTTTTTTTTTTTGCAATAATATAAAAAAAATTTTTTTTTAATAGAATTTATAATTTTTTTGATGCTTCATTTTTTATTCCAATTAAATTTGATTAAATGTTTTATATTTTTTGCATTGCAATATTTTAATTTTTTAGTTTTAACTTTTGCTTTAATTAAATTAAATTTTCTCATTCCTTACTTCGCTAAAAAGAAAAATGTAGAGAAGAGCAAAATAAGAAAGAGAAGGAAGTTAGACGAGAAATTTAATTACATATATTTAATTAAGGTAAGGTAAGGTAAGGTAGGGTAAAAGTTTTTATTTTTTTTAGTTAATTAAGTAAATTTTTAAAGATAATCTAATTTAATGCAAAAGTTTAAATTCTTTTCATTGCTTTTTTCGTCTTTTCTTTTTTTTTTGTTAATTGATTTTGTTAGCTAATGAAAAAATAAAAAAAGAAAAAACGATGACAGAATTAAGACAATTTCATACTTATTTTTCTGCAATTGTACAATTTAATTTTAATTTTATAAAAAAAATATTAATCCAAAATTTTTAATGATGTCAAAAAAAGTTGAATAAACTTTTAAATTTAAAATAAATTTTAGCTCACGCAAATTGTCAAGTTTTCGAAAAGAGGAAGAATTGGAATCACCAATTGTTTCATTTGAAAAAAATCGTAGCAAATCATTTCGTGCATCTTCTGGACAACCAAGGTATTTGAAAAAAAAATTTCTTTTTTCTTTTCGACTATATTTCAAAAAAATAAACAAACAAAGAAATACTTTAATAAATGAAATTAATTTTAAGTAAATAAAAACTCAAAGTATAAATAAATATAGGTTTTATCTAATTTCAAGTATTATTTATATTGTGATTAGTTATAAATTGTATTTTAACAAATATCTTAAACAATTATTTTATGCTAATTTATTGTCTAACTTAATTCTAATTTTTTTGCATTAATTTATGTCTAACCTAATTTTAATTTTTTTATATTAATTTATGTCTAACCTAATTTTAATTTTTTTATATTAATTTATGTCTAACCTAATTTTAAAAAATAAATGTATTTAACTAATAGCATCAATTAATGCTACTAAATTAATAGACTTGGTTTATTTTAATCTTTAAAAAATATTACTTTTACCACTTTTTTTCTCATTTCCTTTTTTTTTTAAATTTTTAAGAAAATTTTATTAATACTGTAAAAATTAAAAAAAAAATTAAATTTATACCAAGTTTTTCATGTAATTTTTTATTCATTTTTTTGCACAAAAGAAAAAAAATTTTTTTACAATTCAAAATTTTATAATTATTTTAGAAACTAAATATATTATTATATATATATATAAATTTTATCATTTCAAATGTTTCAGCTGTCACAAAAAAAAAACCTTTTGAATGTTTAAAGTTTAAATTAAGAATTTGATATTTAATGTTTAAATTTATATTTAAATGTCTTCTAAATTAAAATTGCAAAAAAGAAAGAAAAGTGAAATAATTTATGTTAAATCATAAATTTAAAAAAGTAATTAACTTTTTTGTCCTTTTTTCTTCATTTCTGTTTTTCGTTTTCTTTTTCATTTTTTTTTTTAAATTAAAATTACAAAAAAAAAAAAAAAAAATGAAATAACTCTTTTATAGATATATGGATGGTAGCAGACGGCGGTCAAATATTTGTGAAATTACGGGTTTAAGCGCACATCAAAAAGCAATCTTAACAACAATGTGGCGTCAATTACCACGTGCGTTAGTGTTTGATCTCGGAAAACGTGTCTTTGAGGTAGTCTTTGAACGTGACCCAAATTTATTGGTGGTAATTAATTTGGAACATCTTCAATGCACTAATCAATGGCAAGAACATGTAAATTTTCGAACACATGCACAGGTGAAATTTAAATATTCGCTTTTTTTCATTATTTAAATGAGAATTTTAAAAATAAAATTTTATTAAAGAAGGAAAAAAAAAGGAGGGCAAAAATTAATGAAAAATGCATTAGAAATAATTGTAAAAGAAAAAATCAAAATGTTAGTAAGCGAAATGAGCTAAAAATAATAGAAGAAATAAAAATATCATAAAGTAAAATTTGAAATTCAGTAATTCTTTTATAAATTTTATCTAATTTTTTTTTTCAAATTCAGCAATTTTATAATAAAATTTTAAATTCAGTAATTATTTTATATTTTATTAAATAAATAAATAAAGACATGCGAAAAATAAGCATTTTAATTGATGTAAAAAGTAAACTTTTTTAATACTTTAAAACCTTATTAATTAAATTACATATTTTTTTAACTATAACGAAATTTAAATATGCAATGACTGAAATCGATAATCAATTAATCGAATTAATTAATAATTGAATTAATATATCATTATTAACAATAAAGAATGAATAAAATATGTTATTGTGATTATTTGATTACAATTATTATCAAATGTTAATTTGTCTTTTTCATTTCTCTTTTTTAATTATTAAATGAAAAAAAAAAAATGATTTTAAGGCATTTCAAAATTTATTTATTATTATTTCTTTTTAACTTATGTTAACTTTCAAAAGCATTTTAACAATTACTTTTTTGTAACAAAAAAATTTTTTTTTGTGATTTTCTAAATTTTTATGAAAAAATATCAAATTTAAACAATTAGAAAAAAAATTAGAATCCTATTAAAAATTATGATTTAAATCTAAATTCTATATTGATATACATATATACTATATTACTTTATTCGATATTTAATATATTTGACAATTGATAATTTCATCTTTCTAAATATCAATTGAAAAATATGTATTTTTTCTTGAAATTAATTTTTTAAAATATCAAAATTTTAACAACAGTTTTTATTATTAATTAAAAAAAAAGTTCCTGAAATAGCAACAAAAGTAGAACTATTAAATTTCCTTCTTTATTTAAAGTAAATAAAAAGAATTTATTTTTTAGGAGTGAAAAAAAAAAAAGCAAAATATTAAATTACTAATACATTCTTTTATTCCATTAAATATTTATTTTCACTTAACAAAAAAGAAACAAAAACCGAAATTGTTTTTTTTTTTTCTCTCATATTTTTCATTTATTTCTCACATTCATTTTGACTTTTAATTTTAATAACAAAAAAGAAAAGAAAAGTCAAATTTCTCATAGATTTATTTAGTTTTCTAAAAAAAAAAAAAATTTTCTAAGCGATATGAAATTTTCATAAATTACATAATTAATGGATAAAAAAACATAATTTATTCTAAATAAAATTTTATTTTCATGTTA